>NC_139516.1:191816242-192128742 GCF_947247035.1 Vipera ursinii
TTTGGAAATGTTCATTTTAATCACTGTATGGATATGAGAAACTTTCAAAACAGCAAGTTTAATTTGACATATGGTGAGTTTCACCTTCTTTGAAATTTAGAAATCTTAAATAGAGTCTTAGAAATTTAAAATAATATAGACAATTACCAAAAAGCGGGGGGGGGAGGGGAAGGATTTTGATTTAAGAAAATTTAAAATGTTACCAGGAGACTAGAGAGATTTAGAATATTGTTTATTTTTGCTGTAAGATTTGAAAAAAAATGTATATAATTAAATAATATACTTGTGGAAAATGACTAGAATGGAATTAAATCCATATTCAAGGTACTAGTAATGGTGTTCAAAGCCCTACATGGCAGGGGACCGGAGTACCTTAGGGAACACCTGCTGCCGGCATCAACTTCCCTCCGCCCTGTGCGTTCCCACAGAGAGGCCCTCCTCAGGGTGCCATCGGTCAGAGAATGTCAATTGGTGGCCCCCAGGGGGAGATCCTTCTCTGTGGGCGCCCCGGAGCTATGGAATGAGCTACCGGTTGAGCTCCGGACGGCGCCCGATCTTCACTCCTTTCGCCGCGAGCTAAAAACATACTTTTTTGAACAAGCTGGCCTGGCCTGATGGGGGACTGGGGGGGGTTGTTATTGTTATTTTATTGGGGTTTTAAGATGTATTAATTGTTTTTAGTATATGGGCATGTATTTAATTATTTTTTAACTTTTTTTGTAATCTTGTATTTTTATTCTTGCCCTGTTCACCGCCCTGAGTCCTTCGGGAGAAGGGCGGTATAGAAATATTATTAAATTAAAATTAAATTAAATATTAGGTACTGAGGCTTGATGAAGGTTGCAAATGGACACTAAATGGACATAAAGGACCTGGCATAAAAGAGTTATAATGGCTAAATTAGCTGTATATTTTTCTTAAAGACTTTTTTTACATGTCATGAAATATAATATCTTAGAAAGAATACAGATTTTAGTGGATAAACTTTTAGAAGATGATGGAAAAATTGTTAAAGAAGTTTTCTTGACATAGTGTTAGTGTTTGGAGGCCTGGAAGACAACAAAATTGAGATTGACAAAATGGGAATACCAAAGACAAATAATAAAAAAAAAACACGGATCTGGAAACGGAACAACTCCGACAAGAAATCCTGGATAATGCCTCTTTATATGATTTACAGACTAGGCTAGTGTGAGCTTTCAAGAGTTTTCTTTAATATCAAAGTGTGATGAAAGATCAAAATCTGAATTGCCATAGGAAGGATTTAAAGGTCAAATCCTTTGTGCAGAGCAAAAAGATGCAATATAAGATTGGACTATTTGATCAAGGATAAACTATTTGTTTGATATTGTTGGTAACTCCTGACAGATTTTTTGCTGAACCAGAATTGAAAAGGGTGATTTCTGGAGTGCATACAGGTAAAAAGTTAGGCTATGAAGATAAGGGGAGGGTTGTATTTGTAGCTTTAAAAGAGGGTGAAAAGTTAACATAATTGCTTGTGCTCTGGGTGATGAAGGTTGGAATCCACTTCTTTATTATTGTCTTTGTTATCTCTTTCCTTTCCTTTCCTTTCTGCACTTTTCCTTTTAATTTGTGTTAGTTTTTACTTTTGTTATTAACAGCTTTATTTAATATAATTATTTTAAAAAGTCAAGCTTGACTTCAGGAGCATTTATATTTAATCTATCACTATCACACTGTAAAGGATGATAATGTTGAAGCTGGAACCCGTAGTTCCCAGGCTAAAGAAAACATTATTAAACATTCCCTAGCCACTTCCTCAGGCTATCAAGTGCCAATTGGCTGAGAAAGATGGAAGGAAAAAATATTTCCTCTAGCATATAAAAAGTTTTAAATTCCTTCTACATTAGGGGCATTCTGCTTGTGTTTATAAGTTTATTTTTGTCAGCAATAAAGGAGCGAATTTGGCCAAGTCAGCTCTGAGAGTCTTCTGCCAATTCTAGTTAGTACTGCATAAAGGATTAAATAACTAATACAAAGCCTGGGAAGCCATATTTACTGCTGAACCCTGGTGTAAAATCTGACATACAGATAAGACATCGGAGACTAATTTGTTTCCTCCTTACCTGTTGAAGGAAATTCTTAAAAAGGGAATCTATCAGGTACAAACAGTGCTTTTTTTGTAAATGAAAAAGGTGCCGGAACTCACACGTCATACAACCTGCCTTGCTTACCCTACAACAGACATGTCAAACACAAGGCCCGGGGGCCGGATCAGGCCCGCAAAGTGGTTTCATGTGGCCCGCGAAGCCATCCTGGAAACAGTGAGGGAACAGCCCCCACTGCCTTGGCTCTGGCCCAGAGACCCTCCTTCTGCCAGAGACCCTCAGATCTGTCCCACTCCTGCCCAGGCCCCCATAGGCACCCTTGATGAGAACAATGTAGAGCTGGCCACACCCACCCAGTAGGCCATACGCACTCTAGCCATGCCCACCCAGTAGGCCACGCCCACCCTGGCCATACCCACCCACCCCCCTGAGGGCAACCGCAGTGCTGATGCAGCCCTCAATGAAATTGAGTTTGACACCCCTGCCCTACAAGGTTCCATCCAAAAAAGGTGCCGGAACTCCGTTCTGAGCGTTCTATGACAAAAAAAGCCCTGGGTACAAAGGATCAGGACCATAGATTGAGTTGCAGTTCAGAAAGATTTATTGCTCAAGCCTATACACACAAGTGTAAAAAAAAAGATTTATGATACCATTGGAAAAATAATTAACAATTATAATATTTGTTAACATAAAATAATCCATATCTTTCATGATCCTGTCTAAATTTGTCATAGTGATATTTTGTAGGATTAATCTCTTTATTTGTCTGGAAGACTGCTCATTTTGTCTATCCTTGAGCATGGGGAAACAAAAAGATCTACAACCTTCACTTCTTTACCATCAACTGTATGTTATCAACAAATGTAGACTGATGTACATGTTCCTTTTTGGTATTTATTATTGACAAAATAGTTCCATTTTATTTTTGTAATGAAACTAGGATTCTTCTACATTTTCTTTAATTATAGATATCAAAAAGGTGTCTTCTGCATCATCTCAAATTGTTGGTGCTTTGATCTCAATTTTTAATACTGCATATTGTTTCTTTGACACTTGCCTATCTTATACAAGTTAAAACAGACATGACAACATTATGCATCTTTTTGTCTCACTCTTTCTGAACCACTCTGTTCCCCCCCCCCAAATTCATCTCTTACAATACTAGCCTTATTCACTGAGGAGATTAATCCTGAGATTAATGAGAACCAAATAGATTTTTAAAATGCATCTCAATTTTATATTCCCCCCCCTACATAATCCTCATCTATTTTTTATTTTGCTATGCTTTTTTATTGTAAGGCCATGGGCCAGGCAACACAATATAAACCATACAGTTTATTTTAGATGTTAAATAAATAAAAAAGCAAACAAACAAAAAGAAAAATAAATAGGCAACTTTCATGCCTTAGAATATTTGCTAGAAAAACCATGGAAACTTTTTCTCTTATTGTTAAAAATATTAGCTCTTTAAAGACGGTTATTTTACTTCAATAGTGTTACTTTTCTAATTTTCCAGTTGTTTGTACCCTAAATTCATCCAAGGAATCATTAATACCTACTAAGTAATAAAATTATTTATTACATAGTGTATACGTCTTTTCTAACCAGGGAATTTCCTGTATTTTTTAAAACACAGTCTTAATTACCAGCACCATCTGTGCCAAACAGTAAGAAAACAATATTTTAATACAATGACTTCATGCATGTCACTTATCTTAATATTAAACCCTGCAGTTTTGTTGCTGTGATTTACCTTCTACTAATTTAAATACCTTATGTTCTTACAAGGTTTAAACTGAATTCATGAATCAAAATTAAATATACTCACCACTCCTACATGCAGCTATTGTGTTTGCTTAGGGTTTTTGTGGATATATAGTATATGTGTGTATATGTTTGTGTGTGTAGGCTGTGTTTGCTGCTTTTCACTAAACAGTTTTCAGGAAACCTTGGCTGGTTTTCTTCCTTAAGGTGTCATTGGGACATGTGACCTTCAAGTGTACATGTCAGAAATGAATTGTAATGGTTTTTATCGGAATTTTCACTTGCTGGTACATTTCTTTTCATAGGCATCTGGGATAACACTCTTAGCAAGAAATTTGCAGGAGAGAAGGCAGTAATGAGACTGCAGTAGCTTTAAATTGCCCAAAGCATACATTCTCCACAGTAGAAATTAACTGGTTATTTACAAACATCCACTTGCTACGTACTCCTGTACTGTATGGTTGCTTTTCTATGGAATATCAGTTTGTGCAGCTTTGTGATCTGAGAATGAGTGTTTTTTCTAAAGAAGCTGTGTACTTTGCCTGTCCTCAGAACATTGGGATTGACTACAAATTCCTGGTTTTGACTTATTCTGAATTCCTAAAGACTGGGGCCATCCTTCTTTGCTTGCTTTTGCTTCCTCCAGAAGGGGGATTTTTTTGGTCAGAGAACTGAAATAAATTCCAGTTTCCAGCAAAAAATGGCATAAATGGTCAGTGTCCCATGACCATGGAACACTGCAAACAGCTCTAAATGTGGGACAGTTGTGAGCATCCAAAATGCACTCACATGGCCTCAGTTTCTTTGGGAGTGCCTCCTGGCCTCCGTCAGTGCTTCCTGGCCATTGGAACTTTGATCTGGGTCGTAAGCAGTGGTGGGATTCAGCCAGTTCGCACCACTTTGGCACCCAGGCCCAGAATGGACTTCCAGAAGCAGCATCCACACGGAGAACCAGTTGTTCACATATTTGAATCCCACCACTGGTCATAAGTACCTTTTGGGGGCCTGAGGCAACTTTGAATGGTTGCTAAGTGACCGATGGTAAGTCAAAGACTATCTGTGTAAGTAATGTTTTAATGATCCCTTCTATCTTTTTGAGATTTAATATAATCTAGACTTGGTAAGTTTGCACAGTGTTGGAGATCTTATTTCTTAACAATTTGTTAGGTTCAACAATGGGCTATATACCATAGTAGACCTTCCTGAAAAATGGTTGCAAATGAGTTTTTAAAGAAAGTAGCAACACTTGTCATTTCCCCCCCTCATTCCTCTTATAGAATTTGTACCTTAATATCCCTACAAAAATGCTCCAAGTGGCTAAGAGTAGTAGAAAATATATAAAATAAAAATTTAAAACATATAATTAAGAATAATTAATAATATAATTATAAAATAATTAAAAAACAATACTGTATATAGATGCATCTCTTGGTAGGTTTTCTAAAAGTGGTAACAGCAGGATAAAAGACAGTTTTTAACAAAATGTATCTTACATTTTGTTAATAAAACCATACTGGTTTAGATCAAAACAAATTTTCTAATTTAGACCTGTGAATTCAGTTAGATTAGGTACTAAATTCTGACAGTTTAACTGTATATCCAAGAACCACAATTGTGGATGGTTTGAATTTCAGTTGATATGTTTCCAGAACCCAGTTAATTTATTTTATTTTATTTATTATTTATTTAAGCTTAACTTTTAGGTTTATATGGCCACCTACCATGGTTTTGAGTACATATCAAAAACAGATACACTACCTAAAAACAAAACAAAAAGTAACACAAAAGTCACCACTAGATATACCCTATCTGGAACAGACACTGCCCACCAAATAGGCATACCACAAACTATCTAGGACCTTGGGGGAAAACTCATATATCATTTAAAGGTTTGGAGGGTCAAGACAGTCTTAAGCTCTTGAGAGGATGGTGTTCCAATGGATAGAGTGGAGAAGGCACTCTTCCCAGTTTCCATTGAGGGGAAACAGGATGTTCAACATCCCCAAGCAGGGTACTGTAAACCAGGTGTGTAGATTCTATTTTAAACATATACCCTTCAACTGCCTTGGTATCAAAACCATGGGTATTATAGTCACTGAGGAATGAATGTGCATATTTGAATCAGGAATGATTTTTGAGAACTGATGCTAAGTAAAATAAAATCAGCACCACATGTAATGTCCTTCTTCTTCCTGGTGTAGTGGGTTCATGAAGGGGCATACAAGAATCACATACTGTACCTGTGGAATAAACAACTGATCCATCTTCCTTCAGATTCTGAAAGCAATTGTTTCCACAAACTATCTACATTTCTTCCATAGAAAGCCATTTCTATTTCCGTAAATGTAGGAGAACAAAGCATTTCTACATGGATTCCATTTGTCATTTCCTTGGGGCAGGAACAGCTAACCCTTAAGGAATAGATCATCCATTTCTGATTATATAAGTATAAAAAATGCATTCCCGTTTGCATAAAAAGGAAGTATGGCTCAAAGAAATCTAATGCTTTAAGTTCTTACCATCCTAATCACCTTCCCTTGTGATGGTCTTTATTTATGGAGACTATAAAATGGGTGAATCCTGCAAGAGAATACATTAAAAATCTATTCTCCCTACGGCAGCCCCCAAACATGTTTTCATTGTTTGTAAAGGATTTTATTTATTATTTAAATAGGTTTTAAATGATAGGCTACTTTTAAGGGTGAAAATCTTTCAAGGTGAATTCCAATAATCAGTTTAATGGCAACAGAATAAACATTTCAGAATAATATTAAGAGAACATAAGAACCAGCAGCTTAAAATGATAATATCTAGCTTCACACAAATAATACCTGTCAATAATTATAGCTACTGTAATATCACTTGGGTTCCTTCCTTAGCCCAATAAATAAAGTTAAGGATGGCTACCAAAACACAACAAAATTCTTCCTATTTCTTTAAATTTTAGGGTAACCTGGCTAAAGGATTTTTGTTATTAACACTTGCATTTATCCCCCCAAGTAAAGGATTTCTTACTCAACCATTTTTATATCCTCCCTCCTGTTGTTTTCTGGAGCGATCTTATAATCTTCTTTGTTGACTCTGTGTTATATCTCCCTTCCCTGTTGATATTTTTCCTGCTGCAAAAAGAAATATTTCTTTTACCTTCCCAGTATTTATAGTGTTCTTGCTCCTGTCACTATTATTTCTACCAGTAAGATCAGAGAAATCATTCTGATGCCTTCTCAGCATTTCTTATATCTGAGAATAGGCTCTTTTGTTGAAATTTATGAACATTTACTGTCCTCCATTTATTCCATTACCTATCTATCCATCTGCTTTTATAGAGGTCTATGCCAATATTAAAGGTGCCGATAAAATTAAGGATCATCAAAGCATTCTTATACCGTATACCAAAACCTATAAAATAACCACCACTGAAAAAGCATTACTATGAACATGTGTACTCGTGCTATTGAAATTTATGTATTTATTTCTGCAATGTATATGCCACTCAGTTCCAAAATGTAGGGGGTGACCAGATGGAGCCAGAGGGCGGAGTCAAATGCATCATTAATTTGGAATCTCTACAAGTCCATAAAAGGCCTAAATCTAGCCACTCTCTTGAAGTCTGTTGACTCTTATCTGGCCCCAATTCACCTTTCCATTGGAAGTTCAGATTGTTGTGTATAGGTAGAATGAAATAAATTTGTAGTACTTTTGAATTCAAAAGTTTCAAAAACACAAAAAGTCTATAAACAGCTTACAAATTTTAATTGTGAAGTACAGTATACTCCCAAACCAACCAAATCAATGTACCTTAAAATACTAAGGTAAATAGTCATGACAACAAGTAGACTCCAATCTATTGCTTGGTAAGCTAGAAAAAAGTGGGATAGTCAACATCACCAGCAGATGGATTTGTAGCTGGCTGATAAACCGTACTCAACAAGTAGTCCTCAATGGTACTGCATCCACATGGAGAGAAATAAGCAGTGGGGTACCACAAGGCTTCATCTTAGATCCAGTACTCTTCAATATCTTCATCAATGACTTAGATGAGGGAATAGAAGGGGAACTCATCAAATTTACAGACTTAAACTGACAGGAATAGCTAACACCCCAGACGATAAGCTCAGGATTCAAAAAGATCTTGACAAATTGGAACAATGGGCCCTATACAACAAAATAATTTTTAATGTGGAGAAAAGCAAAATTTTACATTTAGGCAGTTAAAATTAAAGGTACAAGTACAGATTAGTAAGACTGGCTCAAAAACAGTAACTATGAGAGGGACCTTGGAGTCCTAATGGATGATCATTTGACCATGAGCCAGCAGTGTGCAGCTGCAACCAAAAAAGCTAGTAAATCCTGGGTTGTATAAACAGAGGCATAAGATAATACAAAGTATTAATACCACTTTATAAAACCCTAGTAAGACCACACCTAGAATACTGTAGTCAATTTTGGTCACCAAAAGATGTTGAGACTTAGAAAAAGTTCAGAGAAGAGCAAATAAGATGATCCAAGGCCTGGAGACTAAAACATATGAAGAATGGCTGCAGGACTTGGGTTCGGCTAGTCTAAAGAAAATAAGAAATAGGGGTGACATGATAGCAGTATTCCAGTATTTGAGAGGCTGACACAAAGAAGCGGGCATCAAACTATTCTCCAAAGCACCAAAGGGCAAGACAAGACACAATGGTTGGTAACTGACCAAAGAAAGAAGCAACCTGGAATTAAGGAGAAAGTTCCTAACAGTGAGGACAATTAACTAGTGAAATAGCTTGCCTTCAAAAATCATGGGCACTCCATCACTGGAGTTTTTAAGAAGAGACTGGGGGGCTGGACTAGAAGACCTCCAAGTTTTCCTTCCAGCTTTATACTATTCTAAAACAACAACAATTGCAAGTAGGATACCTGAGGATCTTAGAAGTTTTCTTGATCTGAAAACTTTTTGATCTGAAAACTTTTCTTGTGTAGAACATTGTTCCAAAGGAGTCTGGCAACAACTGAAAAGACATAGTTAATATCATAACAAGAGTCCCTCAAGGATAGGACTCAAGGGTGGCCTTTTATGAAATGTACAGGAACATTCATATTGATGTCCAACATTACAGAATCTCTTCTTGACCAGGGAGTTGGACTTAAAGTCCTCCAAATTCCCTTCAAACTCTATTATTCTATGTTCTATTAGAAGATGCTCTTATGGCTAAACTATATCCTAAGCTATACTGGGCTTTAACAATGACAACCAACATCTTGAATTGCACCTGGACACCAATTGTCAAGTAGTGCAGCTCTCACAGTAGTGATTTTAGTCATAAAAGGAATGCTTTTAATTATATGAGCCACTTCTTTCTGGACCAGCTATCACTTCTGGATATTACTTATCGACAGACCTATGAACATGAAATAGCAGTAGTCCGTCTAAGAAATGACCATGGCATGGATGACTATGAATGGGGTTGGAGTTAGGGCAAATAATATACACTTTTAGAGTTATCCTATGTTTCCTCCAATAGTAAGTTGAAAAACATTAATGTCAAAGGCAAGAAAACTGTACACATGTCCATGTATGTATGATACATGAAGCAAGCCAAAACACAATGCTTTAGAGCAGGGTTGTCAAAGTGCCGGCCCATGGGCCGGATGCATCACTGGGAAACCATGTCCAACCCATTGCCGGCAATGGTGGAAAAGCTCTGATACGTTGCGCGACATCATGTGATGTTGCAAGTTTGACATGTCTGCTTTAGAGTAATCTAGAGGTAAAGCTAAAGTTATCATGAATAATTATCTGAATCTTCAGTTATACACAGGAATCATGGAGCACTAAATGGAAGCTCTTTCTGTATTAGCCCTTGAGCCAGGGGTCCAAAACTTCTTTTAGACTGAGGATCATATTCCAAATATCCATTTGGTTATGATTATGTGCTGGCAAGGTTTAGAAGGTTTTAGGGACAACTTATAGCCTTGGGAGTCCAACTTCAACATACCTTTTCCTTTATCATTAGACTCAGAAGCAGAAAAAATAAGCATTTATATTTTATGTACAATCATCCACTTCCTTACCTAACCAAGTATATTGAGATTAGTACATAACCTTTAAGATATAAAAGTTTTAAGGCTGGGTGTAATTAAATTGCTAGCTAGTCTGTTTACGAACTCAGTTGTACCATGAATCAGTGCTAGATGTGTGTTTGGTCTACAAATTTAAAATTGAGGCCCCTGAGTATATATTGAACTATTGGAGTCAATACATTCAATTTATACTACTGGTTCAAAGAAAACAGACAGAGAGAGTGCAACTTTTTTGTGTGCCTACTTTTAGAGTATGTAAGAGTTTTTATCTGTTGGACTTTCAGTTATTTCACCACAGTTAATGGCAGCGTTGTTAGCTTTGCAATGGAATGGGAGATGCCCTAATGGAAATAACAATATCAGGTTCTTAGTCAGTATTTAGCACTATTAATAAGGTAGAAGAAGGGTGCAAGAACGATCTGGTGAATGGATTTCAATTCCAAAAAAAATTGCAGAGGTTTTTTTTAATTCACTTCCACTGAATTCCAACTAATGTATGCATTTTCAGGAATGAAAGAGCAGAAAAAACAGAAGGGTTTATATCATGCTTTGAAATACATAAAACTACAAAACAAAAATAAAAAATCTTGTAAATATAAATACTATCCAACAAAACAACATATGAACACAAAAACTAATAATAATATAAAGAGAAAAAAGAAGAAATCATATCTCATCTTACATAACCACAATACATGCTTATGTCAACATTTCTTTGTTTTTATCTTCTTTAGAGATTACGTACAGGCGTAAGTAGTGGAGTAGAAATGAATGGCAGAAAACAAGAACTGGGGTATTTTATAGAAATACAGACTGTATTTCTTTTCTGATTTTTGACAGGTTGTTGTCCATTAAGGAGGAATCTTTTCAGAACTGGAAGGGATTACTGATTTTGATGATGTTTGTGAAGTGCAAGAAATAGTTGATCATAACCGTTAGGACTGTTTGAATTATAAAGTCTAACTTGGTGTCAAAATCATTGTAAAGGTACCTTGCAGTTTTTGTGGATACTTTTTGCAAGATTCTGTGATTTATTGCAATCAACCAAATTACAGAGTCTTTTTGTAGGTGGCAATGATAGGTTCTCTACAAGCCTTGCTTCATTATTATCCTGAAGAAGAATCTGTGCTGATGTACCATCATTTCAGAAACCCTTTGTCCACATGTCTGCTTTACTTTGCATTATGGATGGCTTTTTGTCTGCTGATCCTTTCTTATCAATAGGGAGCATATCTTGCAAGCTTGATAAGCCACAGTCATCCTTGCCTATTTATCTCTTAATTGGTAGAAGGAACTATGTATCACAAATATGGCTGGGTTTGCAATGTTAATGCGTTATTTGTCTGTACCTCCCAAGTGCAAAACTGGCCCTTTGAATAAAGTACAAGTTTAAGAAGAAATCTCTCATTACTTTATTCAGTGAAGCTCTGTATAACCTACATGTCTCTAGATAGAGGCCAATGTCTGTTTGGCCCTAATATTTTCAGAATTATGTCTGAGAATCTGACCATTAATAAGAATGAATTGGAAAGAGTGCAGATAAGAGCAACTAAGATGATTAAGGGCTTGGAGACCAAAACATATGAAGAATGGTTGCAGGAATTGGGTATGTTAAGTCTAATGAAAAAAAGGACTAGGGGTGACATGACAGCAGTGTTCCAATATTTGAGGGGCTTCCACAAAAAAGAGAGGAACCTATTTTCCAAAGCACCAGAAGGCAAGACAAGAAGCAATGAATGGAAAATAATCAAGGAAAGAAGCAACCTAGAACTAAGGAAAAATTTCCTAACAGTGAGAACAGTTAATCCAGTGGATCGGCTTGCCTTCAAAAGTGTTGGGTGCTTCATCACTGGAGGCTTTTAAGAGGAGACTAGACAGCCACTTGTCTGAAATGGTATAGGGTCTCTGTTTGGGTTGGACTAGAAGACCTCCAAGGTTCCTTCCGAGTCTATTATTCTGTATTTAGAAAGTGTTCAAATTTATGGCAGTGCTGAAAAAAGTGACTTAAACTCATTCCCGACACTTACAACTGTTCCAGAATCCCTGAAGCTATGTGATAAAAATTTAGGTGCCTGGCAACCAGGATGTATTTATGAAAGTTGCAGCCATGTAATTGCCATTTGTGATCTTACCAGGGGACTTCTGGAAAGAAAAGTCAATGGGAGAAGCTGGATTCACTCAACAACCACATGATTCACTTAGTAACTGCAGCAAAAAGGGTATAAAATTGAACGTGGTCACAACTGCATTACTTAGTGATGGAGGTTCTATCCCCAATGGTGGACACAAGTTGAGGACTACTTATATTGCTTAAGCTACAGCTCTATGATAGAAATGTCCATGATTTCAAAAAGGCATTTTTCCAACCTTAACCTGATATCCCAAGGATTGTATCTGGGGCCTACAAAGTAATGGCCTACACAACTGAGCTTCATCCCTTCAACAAAATGATATCAAAGGTAAAGTCTTCCTTGAGTTCAAACACTATCCCAACAACCCCATTGTTTGACTCGTTAGCTTCTTGAGATCAACTGAGATTGGCTAGGATTGCCACCTGCCATGAAAAAAATGATATGACTTTATTATTAAAATGTTTGCAAACATAATATACTGTACTTTAATTTATTAGTGTAGCTGGTAATGCATTTCTACTGCATTTTAAGAAACAGGAAACTGTCTTAAGTATTACAGAAAAAATAGTCAGTACATGTGCGAATTAATATGTGCTGAGTGACAAATATGAATAATCATTAGGAATTGTACACTCTGATTTGAAGGAAATATTGCATACTGAGAGCATCAAATGGGCACAATCTCTGGTTTATAAGCATCTGAATTTATATTAACAGTGCAGATCAGTATGGGGCAGGCAGGATGAAAAAATAAAATCTGCAGGTGCTTACTGAATCCTAATCACGCAGATATGAACTTCTATGTGCCATTCTGAGGCACAGTGAACTCTGGAACAGGATGACCGTTTTTTATTTGTTATAAGGTGTTTTTATCTGGCGTCTTTCTCTTTTGTCCTACTTGTAGTTTTCAAATATCAGCAAATTAAAATTTACAATATAAAATGCCACTAAGCAGGATAGAACTTAATAGAAAAGCAGGCAAAAGGAGTATGTGAACAGTTTGCCTTTGCTAGATCATGAAAATCTGTGGGATGTATAGGAACAATGTAGGCTACACACAGTGAACTGATTTTTTATTATTATTATTCAAGGACATTTGAATCACATATACAAAGTACTGGGCACTGACAAACTGAAATGTATATTTCTAAGTTAGGATTGATTGAACATGCATTTTAAGTAGTGTGGCTATTCACTGTTTAATAGAATTCAAATTCTGGATCCCACACATTCATTTCTCAGAGTTTTTTTAAAAACAGGTCAGCTTTCAGTATCTATATTTTTACTTCAAACTTTTTTTTCTTACGCACATACCTATAGACATAGTCTTTGACTTATGACTTTAATAGTTCATGTAATGTTTTCATAACTCATGGCGGTCGTAAATCGAGGCATCCCCATGACTGGAACTGATTTTATGACTTTTTTGTGATGGTTATTAAGCAAATAAGATGGTTGTTAAGTGAATGCTGCAGTTGTTAAGTGAATCCATAAATTCCTATCAGCGTGGTTTGCAGGAAAGCAGCCAGATAGGCTGGAAACTGGCAAAAAAATATTATAAATTGGGGTCATGGGACTGCAGAATGCTGCACCAGCTGTAAGGGTGAGTGGGTTGCCAAGCACCCAAAATGCAGTTGAGCGATCATGCATGTGTTTCTGTGTGTGTTGCATGTCACCATTGGAATGTCAGAATCAGGTCATAATAGCTATTGAGTGGGAAGATCCATCAAAATTTTGAATGGTAGCTAAACTACCAGTCATTAACTGAGGACTACCTATACATAGGGATTGTGATGGCTCAGTGGTAAAAAATGCTGAGCTTGTCAGCTGGAGAGCTGACAGCTGAGTTGGAGACCTAAGCTCTGCACAATTGGGTGAGCTCCCATTACTTGCCCCAGCTCTGCTCACCTAGCAGTTCAAAAGCATGCAAATGCATGTAGATTAATGGTTACCACTTTGGTGGGCAGGTAACAGCATTGTGTGTGCCTTTGGCATTTAGCCATGCTGGCCACATAACCACGGAAATTGTCTTTGGACAATGTTGGGTTCCTTGGTCAGAAACGCAGATGAGCACTACAGATGGACATGACTGGACAGGGAAACCTTTATCTTTATCTTTACCTTTACCTGTACATACCACAAGACAATGTTTTTGCAGATCCAGAATAGTATTCCCAACTTAATTTAGGATATTATGATTATATTCACAAGGCACACAGTATCTTGCTTCTCCTTGGAACTTAATGAAAGTGAATGGGAGACACTAATGGATCAAACTTGTTGGTGTTAATTTGAATTTCACTGGTTGTCAATATTTTTTTCAGTACTTTGAGTTTTGCACAGACACTAAAATGGATGGAGCAAGTGTCTGTGTGGTAAAAGACATTATTTCCTTAAAACCTTTTCAAACTCCTGTACAAAGTAAACACGCACTGAGTCTATCAGCCCCACTTTCTTTGGTGACTTCATCAAAAGGTTTCTAGTATCTGATCTGACCACAAGCCAAGACCCTAGTCTTAAAAGGTTGTCCACTATAACAGGTTATTTTGTGTGCCCGGTCTCTTTGCATTAAATCTTTCTTATATATAAGATCATGCATTTGATGTTCTCCTGACTTTACTCATTTTTATGACTCATGTTTGCATGTTATTGTACTTCAATATAAACCACTTAACAAAAATTTATTCAGCAATGGTATAGAAAGTTTTTAAGAAGAGACTGGACAGCCATTTGTCTGAAATGGTATAGAGTTTCCTGCCTTAGCAGGGGGTTGGACTAGATGACCTCCAAGGTCCCTTCCAACTTATTATTATTATTATTATTATTAAAACTTAAGAACAAAGAACTTTATTTTCCAATGCAACATTTAGGTAATGAAACATCCCATTCTAAACCTACCGTTAATCTCCGAAGAGTTTCAAATAGATCAAAGAGATCCGACTCATGAATTTATTTTACTTTACATTTTCCCACCAAACCCACCAAACCTTCAGCACTAAGGGTCTCACATTATAGTTACTGATATTTTCTCTGTTTCTTCTTTCAGTTCTTTCAATCTTTTTTTCCAGTGCAAATATTCAGAGCTTACCACAGTGCACGTGCTCAGTTATTTTGCTTGTTAAAAAAAAATCAGGTACTGTTATATGACTACCAAGCTGAAAAAAAATAAATGATTTTCCCAAGAAGTAATACATTTACTTCTCTTTTTTTACAATCTTATCCAAAAATAAAGCTTATTTACTACATATAATTTTGTGGGCGTCTACTGAAAAAAACCCTGCTTGTATACAGCTTCTATATGTTGAAACATAAATAAAATGTACAATGCCCAAATCCAGTGGCAGCACCCAGCTGACCTTGGTTGAACTTAGGAGACCGCCAGAAAATGCTTCAGGGAGGTCAAAAAGCTAACTCAGAAGGCAGTAGCAGACCTTCATCTGAATTGCAGCTAGTAAAACCACATGGACATGTCCATAAAATTATTAGGAATCAAGGATGACTTTTCTACAGTTTTCTGAAGTGTGTTATTATGTACAAAATTCTTTGTGGACAATTTTCTCCCTTAATACTTGGGGGTGATTTTGTTCAGGATCATAACTGGAGGTGAAAGGGTTTATCTTCCTGTTCTGTGCAGATCTGATGAATATCAGGATATCCACACCTAATATCAATGCTAAAAATGGTATAGGAAATTGCTGCCCATGTAAAATGCATTTCTGTGATACATTTAATTACTTTAAGGGGGTGGGAGATCAACTTGATAATCTTAATATCATGACCTATTGACCTCGTTCACATTGAATGCTAATCATGCATAATCAATCTGCTGCTGTGTTGTATGAGAACTATTATTTGTTTAACAAACCATGATTTTAAAGTCCTAATTTAGTACCTTTCGTATTTTTCCCCCTTTTATGCTGTTCCAGCTTCCAAAGGAGCTTACACTGTATGTAAGAACTCAGTGAGAATGTCAACAAATCCATTAATCCATTCTGATTTCCTTGTTGGGATCAAAAAGTTGAATCGAAGAGCGGCAGCTGCCGCCTTAGGAGCCTATAGGATCTATTATGCTGAACAAGAGGTTAATTAATGGACAATGAGGCTGTATCCCATTGATTTCTGGTAGACGTTTAAAGGACTATACCATGTAACATTCCAAAAACTTTGATACATAGAGGGAGGTCAGCAGGCAGAAAGGTTTCTTCTATGCCATCAGAATTTTTTTTGTTAATTCTGATAGCAGAAGAAACAAAATGAATGAATGAATGAATGAACAAATGAATGTTGAAAGGTAACTGCAAAGACATTCTAGGAAAGACTTGGTGGTCAAACCATGTATGTTCTAAGCTGGAAAATAAAGTACTGTCAAGAATTTCAGTTAGCCTCCTTTAGGTATATGAAAACTCTTATTGCTATATACTTAGCAACTTGCATTCAAAGTGAAATAAATTTGTTGGCTATTATTTCAATACAAATATGTATGCTCTTTTCCACAGTGAATAACCATGGATTACTCAGTTTTAGGGGTTGTGCAATGTTCTAAAATAAACCATCCCCATGGGCCACATGCATGGGTTCACTGTGTAACATGAACACAGCCTATATTTAGCATCATAGCTACACCAGTTTGAGGCTAAATGTTATACAGTCCCTTAAATAAAAATTTAATGAAAGGCAGATACAATAAATTATTGTAAACTTAGAGAATTTAGCAGGTAGTAGTAGTAGTATTTTGACACTAGTAAAATGTTTAAAAGACTCTAGGAAGTATTTATTTGATAATAGCAGTCTAGGGGTCTTATAGTTAAGCAATGGATGTAATGAAATTAATTATTGATGAAGGTTTAGCCAAGGTTATGTAACAGAGATAGTACACTAGGTAACCTGCAAAAGCAATATTTCATCAACATAAATTGAAATACATTGCTCTCTACTCTCTTTATTCAAGGAAATTATGAAAAGCTTTATAAGAAGCATTTTTCAATGCATTTTCCAATGTCAGTGGGTGGTAATTCAAAGCAGTTTGTGATGAATTTAATCAGAAAGCAATCTCTGATAAAAAAATTCAAGGTGCTTATATCAATATGTTGATGCATCAAACTTCAATATTTCCATCCTTTGCTCTGCATTTTTGTTTTTAAATGTTTACCTCGTATAGGTATTAGTCTATTGTAGTTCAGCAATATTTTCTTAAGGTAACAACACTTTCTTTGGGAATCCATGGGCTAACATATGCAAACTGCATAAATTACTAGGTGTCAGCAAAGTATTATGAGTTTTCTGTGTCTCTTTGTTGCCATCTAGGGCTCATGCAGATCACTGAAGCCCAGATATAGTAGCCCTCACCATGTAAAATTTAAAGTTAAAAGGAGAACTTGGAGATACAAGTTGCCATTTCTAGAAATGAAACCTATTCATCTCTAATAAATAATAATAAAATATCAAGGGGAAGACATAATAAAAGTAGAGGTCTACCCAGATACACTGATTATTTTAGACCATGATGCAAACTATACAATTCTTAATCGTTCTAGCTCCTGGTTACCATTGCTTATTCTCTTTTCTCTTTATTCTCATGCCTTCACCATTATTTTTGGTTTGTCTCCATTATCTTTTTCAAACTTGTTTTCTAGCCTTCTATTTTGATTTCCTGTACAGGTAGCCCCTAACTCATGACCACAATTTCTGTTGCTAAGCAAGATGATTGTTAAGTGAATTGCACCTAATTTTGCGATCTTTTTGTTATTTGAATCACTCCAGTTGTCAATTGAATCATGAGGTTGTTAAGCAAATCTGACTTTCTTCATTTAGTTTGTTTAAAACGGGCTGGGAAGATCACAAATGATGATTACATGATCCTGGGATGCTGCAACTGTCAAAAATACATGTTGATTACCAAGTGGGCAAATTTTGATCCCATGATTATGGGGATGCTCTGATGGCTGTAAGCCATTTTTTTCAATGCTGCTGTAGCTTTGAACAGTCGCTAAACAAATGATTGTAAGTCAAGGACTACCTAACTTACTTTCCTATTTATTTATTTATTTTCTAGGAGCCTATTTCATATAATCTATTTGTCCTGTTCTGGGAGAGGCTCAGCTTTATACATTATGCTGCACCATAAAATGACTAGGTTTAATTTTGTATGTAATGATATCTCAACTATTCTGATTTGAAATTATGATTTGTGGCTTAAAGTGTGGCTTGAACGTAGCCATTATGGCTAATACAATGAATCATAATTATTTAAAAAAATATGTTTTAATACTTGGTGTAAAATCAATCAATGCCCGTCTCAAGAACATAGTATATTTTTTAATTTATTAATTTATATGTCACCATCTCATTATTAAAGACTCTGGGTGGATTACAATGCCATAAATAGCAAAGTAACTAGCAAGGTGTAACCTTAATGCTAATGTCAGTCCTCCCAGGTAAACTAGACATGAAACACAATTAGATAAGCTAATTCTACATTATTGTAAGCCTAGATTAACAGAATCTTGCAAGTCTGAAGATACACATTTCCTGCTGACACTTTGAACTACCTGATCAATTAGGGCATGTCCTTCCTATTTTCTTCCTCCTATCTGTTAACCCACTGGGCTCCTCCCCTCTTTTCTGATAATTTCTTAGGCAGCATTTCTTTCCCTTATCCCTCAATAATTCTCACATACCATTACATCTAGTCCAAACCCAATAGCTGCCAATTTGTTAGGGTTAATTGCTTAATCACTCTGTGACAGAAAAGCCAGATTCATACATGTGATTGCTTTAGACCATGGGTGTCAAACTCGCCACATCACATGACATGTCATGACGTATCGCGACTCTTTTTGCATTGCCAGCAATGGGGTTGGCGCGGCTTCGGTATGATGAAACCGGCATACGGGCCGGCAGTTTGACACCTGTAGACTGTTGTATGTACCAAGCCATTTTGATTTTATAGTTTATGTCTTCCATGCTAACAAATATAGATAATTATGATTTAACTGAAAAATTTGGCCTCGTGGCCCTGGTATTTTCTTCTCTTCAAAACTAGATATATCTAGCACCACATGAGTAAAGACAAAAAGTAATTTGATAGCTCAGCAAGATTGGGTGAACTGCTAAGTCAAGAGGTACCTTACTGATTTTTCATACCTATTGTCTGAGGTTGGCTCCCAGGCCATTGCTAGTTTTCCTTTATTATACCGTCTATTCAGATTTGTGGGGAGATTTGAGGGGCTGCCAAAAGAAGAGGGGGGTCAATCTATTCTCCAAAGGATCTGAAGGCAATGGATCAGACTAATCAAGGAGAGAACCAACCTAGAAATAAGGAAGTAATAAGTAAGTTTCCTGATAGTTAAAATAATTAATCAGTGGAACGGCTTGCCTCCAGAAGTTGTGGGTGCTCCATCACTGGAGGTTTTTAAGAAGAGATTGGACAGTAATTTGTCTGAAATATTATAGGGTTTCCTGCTTGAGCGGGGGATTGTACTAGAAGACCTCCAAGGTCCATTCCAACTCTGTTATTATGTTACATAATTTGTTGTTCCCCTTTCCCATTTTCAAATTTAATTGGCTGCCAACCCTGGGTCACAACTGCTTTCTCTGAACTTTCTACTCCCTGAGTTTCTAGAGTGATTATTCTAGAAACAGGCCACTGGACTATTTTGGACCTTACTATCTGTCTACCATTTTTAGGACCCACTAAATTAAGCCAACTTGATTTCCACCTGTATGATAAAAATAAGTTGCTTCAATGAATAAGTTGATCTTGTCTAGTATTACTGAAGACCCCAGAGCCTTTTGTAACTATATCTAGAGACCTCAGGTATACAGAAAAAAGGTTTGTCATTGAAATATGGCAAGTTTCTACTGGGTCTTCGAGATTAAACTAGTTCCAGCCAAATGTTTTGCTTTCTTTGTTATCACACAACGCCAAATCCATTTATATATTGTTGGTTCCAAATGAAAATAGACCAGCACTCCTGTTATGGTTCATTTCATTTTAATTTTACCCTATGCTAATTATGTACACTACTGATATTATTTTTTTAACCACAATGATCCAAATCCAGATATAGTCATGCACATCAAAGTTGATATAACTAGTAATACAGATACATGGCTATCTATCTTAGTGGGTTGGAGATAAATAGATGGACAGATGTCATTGTTCAAAGATTAACAATTGTAACTGATAGATTGAATCTTAAGCCTTAAGAAACTGTAAGAAGAAATTACTAATAGGAGAGACAGAACTGTTAAAACAATAGCACTGCTTTGGCTACTGCCTTATATAATCAAAGCTTGATGTTCTTTCTGTTTTTAAGTATATTTGATTTTCTGGATTATTATTAGTACTATCCTAAAATCCAGGTTTCTCATTGTATCACAAAGCGGTTTCAGTAATTGTTTGAGAACTGATAGATGATAAATTTGTTATAGAACAAAACAGGTGCATGTAATGTGAAATCATTTTTTGAATGTGGTGCTGATGCTTGCTAACTAATGGTTGTGGGAACACCCTTTACATACTTTTTTTTTCTATGTAGTATACAACTCCATTCGGGAGAAGTCCACTACACATACCTCTGACAACAGCTTTTTACTTGGAAGTAACTATCATGGGCATCCATGGTTGAGTGTCAAATCTGAGAAATGGCAACTGCAGTGCTATGATTCAGCATATAGTATGTACAAAAAGGATAAGAGTTTGGATTATTACACTGCACTGTTATGTTTTGGTTAGCCACCCAGATTTAGGTGTGTATGCAAATAAACAAACAAGACAGTCAAGACTCTAATGTCTAGATACCACTGCTACTGATTGGAACTACAGGTAGTCCTTGACTTGCAACAGTTCACTGTGCTGGTTTGAAGATACAACGGCACTGTAATGTATGACCATTTTTCACACTTATGACCATTGCAGCATCCCCCTGGTCATGTGATCAAAATTTGGATGCTTGGGAACTGACATTTATGATTGTTGTGGTGTCCCAGGGTCACATGATCCCCTTTCGAAACTTTCTGACAAGCCAAGTCAATGGGAAGCCAGATTCACTTAACAATCATGTTACTAACAACTCCAGTGATTTGCTTAACAAATGTGGCAAGAAAAATCATAAAATGGGGGAAAGCTCACTTTACAAATTTCTCACTTAGCAACATAAATTTTGGGCTCAGTTGTGGATGTAAGTTGAGGACTACCTGTATTTTTGCAGCTAGATATGGACCCAGTCAAAAATATTGCTCCGATTTATGAAACAGGAAAAGATTATAATCAAGGCAATGTTTTCCAATCTCATCAACTTTTAAGATGCATGGACTTCAGCTCCCAGAATTCTTCAGCCAACATGCTGCCTGAAGAATTCTGAAAGCTAAAGCCCATACATCAGGGGTGTCAAACTGCCGGCCTACAGGCCGGATGCATCATGCCAAAACTGTGCCCACCCCATTGCTGGTAATGGAAAAAAAGTCACGATATGTCGCAACACATCACATGATGTCACATGATATTCCTGCCATACATCTTCAAGTTGCTAAGGTTGAAAAACACTGATCAATGGTATAGAAGGCCATTGAACAGCTAAGGAAGAATTGTATTTAACTTTCTCCAACAAAAGGTAATCTGTCAGGCTAAGATTATTCTGAGCTAAACTTGGTCTAATGAACCCAAATCAAAATGGTGGTAGAAATATAGAGGTTTGGGGAGGGGGGGAGATGAAGATGATGATTATAAGTGAGATTTTAAAACTAAACATGAGTTAATCATATGAGCACGATTGCAGGATCATTAAATTAAGTAAAAGATCTTGCTCTTAAAAGTCAGAAATCAATTTTGAACATATTTTAAAACAAAATATGTTGTTTACACAGAGCCTAGACAGTTGTAAATTTGAAATGAACTGGGCATGAACATTTTGGATAGACATTTATTATTTTTAAGTCCTATAAAGTGTAGGCTTTCAAAAATCCAGTTATTATATTAGTTGAATTGGAATATACAGAAATCATGCAACTGTGTATGAAAATGTTTTAGTTTGTGTTAGAATTGTTTTTTATATTGATTATACTATATTTACCAATGTCATTAATTTTTAACATTGATACAATACATTGTGTGGATAAAAAAGAGTCTATCAAAGACATAAATCCCAAAAGTGAGTAGAACATAATATATTTTCCCTAACTGCCTGATAATTTTATTTATCTCTTACATGTCTTTAAATATACTGTGAGACAAGAGGATTATGTCCTATCCATTAGTACAAAGTAAAACCCTATTTTCATTCTTGTGCTAATATCAAATAAAATACTTCGATTTACATGAATTTTTCTACTGATTGAACTATGAAGTCTGTTAGTATTCCTGCAATTGTTAGGGAAACATACAGCCCAAAAGAAAACTATGTTATATTTTGTAATTTCTCTGCTATTCTATACACAATGTTTCATATTTCTATAACATATAATATCCATTATATTCCCACAATAATAACCCATCTTCTTAATTTAACTAGCCAGGCAAGTTAAAATAGCCACATTTGAAAGGTGAAAAGTATTACCATTATATTGCACCTGACATAAGAAAGCTAAGAAAAGACTATTCCATTCTGTCACTGAATTTTCAAAAGACAAATTCAACAATACCAGAAGTTTAATTTTTTAATATTATAGAAATGTTATACTGTATTTATATTATATATATTCTGGAATAAAAGGAAAAAAACTTTAACATGTGCCAGAAAATTAACATTCCCTGTATAATTTAAACAAATATTTTTGAATTTATTATTTAAAGTATGTTAAGCATTTATAATAACAATATTAATAATAAATGAACCTTATACATGTATTGTACTATATTAATTTCAGAAAGACTTTCAGCAAGGACCCCTTAATATTTTATTTTTTTCTGATAAAAAAGGAAGCTGTCATTGGATTGACTTACTGTAACCTTAGTGGCTGCTATTTCTCAAGACTCTAGAATAACCTCTGTTGAGAGATTTGCTCTCTGCTTCTGTCCACCACTGAAAGCTACCATATGCCTTGAAAGCTGTTCTAGGAACCAATTGGGTTTAACAATGAGTACAAAAAGAAAAAAAGTCTTCAAATACTTGGCATACTGCTTTCTTTTACTCCCAAAGAAACAGTTGAAAAGGTTCAAATCCATAAAGAAACACCTGAGGCATAAGGTATAAGACATTATATTTGGAAAATGTGGTTGTTATAGTATGGATTTCTTGCATCAGCAATATCATCAGAGAAGGTGATATGATATTTAAGATATCTAAATGACATGGTTATATAATTTTAATTGGAGCAGTATGTCACATTCATCATGTCTGTATGTAAAGTGCCAAAAATGTGTTATATGGACTGAACTCATTGAAGTCTACTTTAATAACTACCCTAATTTTTTATTTAGTTATCTGAACATTTTTAAATGAAGACTTTAAACTTAAACTATTTTGAAAATCATGTACCTATGTCTGTTAACTAAATTTATAAAAATGGTATGCTTTCATTTAGTTTGCGAGGAAGAATAAAATCCAATTAGACACTGTAACTTGGGGGTGGGGGCACGAAGGGAGGCTCAGTCAATCTCAATGTATACATGGTTGTACTTTGACAATAAAGGTTCATTCATTCATACAGAAAACTGCCCATGTGATTTCAGAATGCACATAGATGCATCTATTAAAAATGGATAACCGTAAGCTTGCTAATGACCCTCAAGTTAAACACATCTTCCAAGACATAAAAACTGAGTAATAAATAAATCTGGTGAAAAACAGAACTGGTTCATGAATATTAACAATTGAGCAACAGCTTTTAGACAGACTATGCACAACAAATAATGTTAGTATTTGAAATTTCCATAGTATGAGCTACCAATTCTAGATTCTAGTCTAGCTAGTGACTAGAATGCTACTAAAATGACCACCTTTCAACTGTAGGCTGGGCAAAAAATATTTTAAATGAAATGAAATAATAAAAAGATGCTTCTTGCAGCTTATCAGCTAGCCCTAAAGTTCACTTATAGCTCTTCTGTGCCACCCTGTTACAGAATGGAAAAACCTGGAACCTGGATTTTGTCATAAACCACTTAGAAACCTAAAACTTTTCAGATGCAGAGAAGATGCCATAAACCATCTTCTAAATCCACCTTTGCATGAAGAGCAAACAAGCAAAGTAATAAATATCTTTATGCCTTTTCTTGTTACGTTTTGTCTATACAATACTGGGATTCTATATCTTTTGAAGAGACTTGACTTTTTAAACTGGGAAGTGCACTTAGATTATTTGAAGCTCTAAACAAATAGTGAAGTTTATGAGCAGAAGTAAAGATACAGAAATAATAAGCATCTTTTAACATCTGTGAATGCATCTTCTAAGGATGATTTCACAAAATTTATGTGTCCCTTTTGATTTCCTTTTGTCTCTTTCCTTATGATGCCATCATTGGTGGACAAATAAGATTCAAACCTACAGTAAAGCACAAGTTTAATAAATACTTAATACTGTAAGACTTGAATATAAAATATATATTTCTAATTCTATTATTACACGGAGAATGTTCACATACTTGAATTGGTTACTGTATTTTTACTTTACATCCACATATGGCATATAGCCCGGTTTAGGTGCCTGACGTGATCCCAAGAATTACAATGCCATTCCTGAAAAGTAACTTCCCGGTGCAGCTGGGCAACGTAACACTTCTTTTGTAAAGTTGTTCCAAACAGGTTAGCAATTGCAAGGGAAAGTACCAATTCTCAAGTGGTCCCCTTGATGTAGGTGTGGCTTATTCGCACATTAACATACTTGGCACGCTAAACATCGAGGAACGTATTTCTGGGTAAACAACGTGAAGACGAGACTCAAAAAAATGATTTTTAGCAGTTTTCGCTCTGCACCGTGAATGCCAGTGCTGCGTTGGTTTGGCGCGCACCTTAGTATGTAGGCTTGTCGGTTGGGTGGTTTCTTTTTTTTAAATGGCTCTCCCTTTCTATTTCTGTATTAACAACAGTTGCACGTGAACGCTAAGCCCAGGCTCGAAGACACTTTTTCATCTTTTCTTCTCCCCCACTCCAATCTATTTCTGGATAGTTTTCCAGAAGAACTATTTGCAGGCTTGCATTTCTTTGCCGCACAGAGTTTATGGGTACGTTCTCGTCTTGCAATCATTTTGTGGCTCTGGGGAAGCATCCCGGAGGAAAGGGCGCACTGACGACATCTTGCCCGCCGAGCGGCGGCTGGGGCACGAATCCAGGGAAGCCCCGATTCCCCAAACTCTCAATCTGAGGCGCTGGGGAGCAGCCCGGGGCCCGCCGGGGGCTCGCGGGCCAAACTCATCCCCGCCGCCTCCCCTCGCCAAGCCCCTCCTCCCCTCGCTCGCCCCTTCGCCATTCCTCCCCGCTCCAGCCGCCCTGCCAGAGCCCCCCCCCCCCCTCCCGCGGCTGCGAGGCGCGACGGCTGGCACCCGCTAACTCCAGGAGCGCCAAGCAGCGCGCCTCGGACTGGCAGTTCCTGAGCCCGGCCCGAGGGCTTCCCCGGGGCAGCCGACTGCCCCTGCCTGCGGGAGTCGGGATGCTGCACTAGATAGGCCTTCGGAGGTTCCTCTCGCGCGCCCCAACCCCACTCCCAAGGCTGGCGCGCCCGGTCCGCGCGCGGGAAGCGCCGCTCGAGGAAAGGCGGCGGCAGCGGCGGCTCCGGGAAAGGCACGGCGGAGCAGGCGGGAGCCCGCGAGGAAAAGAGCGACAAAGCGCGCTTCCTCCCCCTTCCTTTTCCTCCCCCTTCCTTTTTCTCCTCGCCCTCCGGCTGCTCTCCCTCCCCCCTCCCTCCTCCCCCACTTTTTGCCGCTCTTCTCTTCACTCTCAAACTCCCCCCCTCCTCTCTCTCTCTCTTTTTTTTTTACACATACACACACCACGCGCACCCTTTCCTTCTCCCCCCCCCCCGGTCTGTCTTCCCCCCCCCCCGCCAAACCACATGCGCGCGCGCGCTCTCACACCCGCGCGCCCTCCTGAGCCGAGCCGAGCCGAGCCTTTCCTCGGCTCCTTCTGTTCCTGTCATCTCCCTTCCGCTCCCGCCGAGGCACCCGGCGCGCTTGTTCGCCTGGCCCGTCTCCCTCCTTCTGCGCTCTTTCTCTTCTCCCCCCGTCTCTTTGCCTTTCTCCTCCGCTCCCCCCTCCCCACCCGCCTCCGTCGCGCACCTACTTACCTTGCACCCCCCCTTCACACCCTCAGTTACACCTACCTGAACAACCGGACGGGTGGCGGCGGCGGCGGCACTACTAGCAGCACCGGCGGCGAGCAGCATGTCCCGAAGGAAACAGAGCAAACCCCGGCAGATTAAACGTAAGTTTTCCAAGAGCGGAGAAATGGGGGCTGTGGGGAGGGGGGGCCTGTTTCCCAAGGGTGCTTTTCTGGATCTTTTCGCTTTCTGAGGCTTGGCTAAAAATAACAAGGAGAGCGGGGCGGCGGGGTTGGGGGGGGAAGAAGAAGAAGGCGAGTGGAGAGAGAGAGAGCCGCTGAAAGTGCGGGCGCTCCGCATCGAGTTTGGAAGGGGCCGTTTGTCATCGGAGAGCTGTGCTTGGACGGGCACCTCGGCTTTTTCTCCTCCTTTTGCTTTTAAAGATCTTTTGTTTTGAAAGGTTCCTAGACAGAAGGGTGGGCATTTGGGAAAGTTAGCATTAAACTTCACTCCTAGGAGTAGCTGGCTGGCTGGCTGGCTGGCTGGCTGGGGAGGGGTAAATTGAGTTTTTACGCTCAGAGAACTTTGCTCTTTTCTGGGAAGCGTTCGGCTGGAGGTATTTTTGCCAACAGCAATCCCGGGAACACAGAGGAGGCGGGTGGTGGGCGAGAAAAGAAAGAATTGCCCTGGAAAGCAGCCCAGAGAGCCAGCTGAGCGCGTGCAGAGTGCCGTTTCTCTCTCTCTCTCTCTCTCTCTCTCCCTCTACCCCCCCCCGCAACGAGTTCCTGCAACCAGGCCAAAGGCATGCGTGCTATTCCTGGGGTATGGGGTGGGGTGGGGTGGGGTGGGGGGGAGAGAAGGTGGCACCACGCAGCAGCAGTGGCCGGACGTTTTTTGGGGGGGAGGGAAGGGGGAAACAAGCACCTTCCTCCCCAAACTGATCCTTTGCTGGGAAGCGAGGCTCCTTTGCAAACTTATTCCAGCGAATTCCCGTCGCTTGCAAGCTGTGGCGCGCGTGGAGGTAATTTAGCAAGCGCCCACTCGTTATTTTACGAGGATAGAGGTGGAGGTGGAGCAGGTGAATGAGAGAGAATCAAGTCTCTTTGGCATCCTTTTCCCTTCTCGCTTTCCTCGCCCCCAGCCTGGGACAAACTTGGGGCTAGTCCCTATGATGTCAACTTCCTAAACTTTCCTGAGCGCTGAGATTCCTTTTTTGTTTTGGGCTTGGTCTCGCTTCAAGTAACCGGAATTAGCACTACGTATTTACAAAAAGAAAAAGGAAAAAAAATGCCTAAAGGAAAAAAAAAAGCAGCGGCCAAAAATCTTTTTTGAGTATACGAGCCTCTCACCCCAAACGCCTTTCGAAGGTAGTGTCACGTGACCTAACCCATTCTTTCTCTTGCTTTCTGGTTTTAAAAAGCATATAGAATCGGCTTTTTAAAAATTGCCTCGGAATATCAATTAAAGAGATTTGGCGATAAGGATAAGACTTCTCAAGGGGTCAAACCGTCCCAGAAAAATCTGGATTAAAAAGAATGATGCTTCTCAGAGTAACTTTCTGATGCTCCCCCCCCCCTTTTTTTTTTTAGCAAATACCACTCCCGTAGCCTTAAAACATTTTTTTGTAACTTTCACTTTGTTAAGGCTCTTTGCATTTTAGAAATAACTTTTGATCCTCTTTGCTTCATCTATTCACTTAAGCAGTATACAGCTAGGAATATTACTGACTGGATGAGCTTTCTACTGCACATTGTGAATGGTGGCTTGGTTGTTAATAAATAATTAACATTAATTGGTCGCACGGTACAAAGACCATCTTAAGTCTATTTTTTCATACTTTTTTATCTCCCAGTTTAACAGTTAAATGTTCTTTATGCCCATCTTATAATGTCAGATAAAGGCTTTTGTACTAATTGAGGCTATTGAATAGTGTGATAGGTCCCCAAGCCAGTTTCTGTGCCTCTTTTCCTCCCTAGTAAGATGTGTTAAATTAGAGGAACTAAATCCAGTTTATTTTTATTGACGCATGTAAATATTTATGTGCATGCTTGTCTAGATGTAACACCCACACTATGGGGTCATTAGGGCTGTGCAGTATACTTTGGCTAGCGTTTAAGGTTTAATATTGTCCAGAACTTTGAGTGCTGTTTTCCACTACTCAGATTTACTCTCTTTAAAGATAACTAAAAAGATTTTCAGAGGAAGAGAAACTATGTATGGATAATCTGTAGGGGTTAGTAGGAGGGTGGGCTAAAAAAGTCATTGTGGCTGAGACTGGACTCTGGGAATTTTTTTCTTCAACTGTGTTGCCTGCTCACATCTAAACTCTCACCATAATCATTTCTTGAATATATTTAAATATTTAGCCCATGTGCAATTCTCCAGAACTGTGAGGGAGAAAGTACGCCATCTCTCCTAGTGAAATAACCCCTAGTGTGACCATCACAGTTGACAGCTAAAATAATAGGAAAACTACTGGGGAGAGTAAAGCAGTACTTTAAGTCTGAAATCTCAGTTTGCAAAGAAGTCTTGCTGATAAACCATGCACAATTTGCAGCTGTATGTGGGGTAGGAGGAAGTCAGAAAAACTCCCAAGACAGTTAGTTCAAAGGACAAAAAGGTTGTTGGGCACAATTTTCCCTCTTTTACTTCATACAGTTTTCTGCTATCTAAAATTGTGATTTATGCAGTATTTTAATATTTTGCTTATTCTTTCCCCTTGGGTGCTCTCTGGGCAGTGATAAAAAAGCAACTGCTGAAAGAGCACCATTAATTTGCTCTGATGACTGGCCAGATAAGGATAGATAATGGGAAAGATAAGCGGAAAAGATATACCATCAGAAACCCGATTATTACCATTAAAATTCCAGCCCAGCAATCTGCAGAAGCCTGATAATTCCTTCTCCGTTTCCACCACTTTGGATGATAAGGCAAAAAATAGTCACTCAGGGCTCCTTGATTAGACTGCCTGGATTTCGTGATAATACAGTGATAAATTATGTATTTTGCCCCATGTTTTGTCCAAACATTCAGATTACTCCCTTTTTTCCATGTCTATATTTTTGGCTTCCTAAAAAATAATAAAATAAAATAAAAAGCCTTCTCTTGTAAGCTTTTATTGTAATCATACTTAGATAAAAAGCAGTGATAGGAGAGGTGGTGTTTTGTGTGGGAGACCCCCATATCAATGTTATCAGCCCATCTCACTGCACCAGCTGCTAGCTGTTGTTGTTTTTTTGCCTTATCATCTCCTGCCAATATGCCAATAAATTGTCCAGATTGTTCTCCATTTTGTGGCTGCAATACAAAATTTATGACAGAAATGATTTTTTTTAGAGCAAGTGCATTTCTTTATATTAGCAGGGATGGCTATGTAGTTTCATTATTGTTATTTCTTGTTGCAGTTTTCTGAGATCTGATATTTTATGAGCAGTATTATTCCGATTTCATTCACACTTACTGAAGCCTGGGGAGGAGAAAATGAGTTGATTATTTTCTCTGATTATTTATTTTGAGAGTAAAATATTGCCAAACTAATTGCTTAAAGAAAAGCTTGTAAAACATTGTAATTGAATACCAGCAAAGAGGTCAAGAAATTTATTTAAAAAGATTATCAAAAGAGATCCAAATTGAACTTTTGCTTTGTTATATTTATAAAAATGTACTGTATTTTTAGTTAAAATTAGACGGGGGAGGATAGCAAATAATTGCAAATTATGCCTAAAGAGAATCTGGAAATTAAGTATATTACATAAATAAATTAAATCTTATTCATATTAGGACAATGTTTTTAAAACTTTCTGTTTTAAGCTTTCATAAAAAGTTTCTATTAATATATAGTATTTAATTTTTTTTGTCTTATTAGTCTTTTGAGTTCATGCACTTTTATATAATGAACAAGAAGTTATTGTGTTAAGAAGTTTTCTCTTAGATTATTAAAATATAATAAACTTAGCTTAATTAACAGAGTAGGGAAATACATCAGTAGTCTTTATTAACATTTTTACCCAGGTACCTTTTTTTAGGCATAAAACTATTTCTGTCTACAGAATTTTGCTTATGTCAAATCCATTTGCAGAAGACCTGTGTTTTAAAGCTAGTTTGTATTCTATTATAGTAATGTCATTAGTCGCTACAGTTAATTCATATGGAAAAATAAAGTAGAAAATATTTCTTTATTTTGGAAGCTCAAGTATGGCAGCTTACTAATACACTTCATTTCACCTGCTATTAACTCTTACAAGTGCTTAAAGCTGAACAATTGATTAGTGTTTATTTAGTAACAATATTATTTCGATCACAGCAATAACTAGGATTTTGTGGCTGCAAAGTTGTATTGTCCACTGTGTTTCCATTTTGTTTTACTGTATGTTCTTGCATTCTAGTGGATATATACATATATAGAGAGAAAGGTCATATATATATATATATATATATATATATATAGTTTAGATTGGTGTTATCTATACCAAATAAATGAAATATTTTATATTTATAGCTTCTGCAATAGGAGACCTCATTTTCTTTGATCTAATACTAAGTAATTATGAGCAACTTTTCAGAAGGTGACAAAAGTTCAATTAATGAATATTTTCGGAATATTCAGGTGGATATTGACTAGAAAAAGGAAATATCCACAAATATTTTCTATTTTAAGTGTATTAAAAAAAGTTCCTGAAATAGAATGTATGTATTTATATGTGTTAAAAGTTCATTACCCCTATGAACATATTTAAATTTAGAAGTGGAGAACTATTCTTCAAGGAATAAAGCCATTTTAATCAGTTAATTAAGTGTATACTCTCCTTTACATTAGATTGTATACCATTTAAAGCAACAAAGTTGGAATATTCTGTGTAAGCAAAACAGACCAGTAATAGACCAGCATCCCACGTTGCTTGCATATGAACTGTGCATGATTTTGTTTGCCTGGGGGAACCAAATGAAATGAAAATCATTTATTTGTAGTTCCAGTTATTTTACCTTTAAATATGAATTGCAGTAATAAACATTGCAGTTAGAATGCCAATAATAAAATGTATATGAACTAACATGTTAAAGAACTAAGACCTGAACAGTTGATTAGAAAAATATTCTAGCAAAGTATATTACATACAAACCAGTGAAAATGTAGAATAGTATCAGAATGTCTCTCACCTTATCTTCAATGTACTAAATGAAAATTTAAAAGGTTTTTTTTTCACTTCACAAATGTTTTTTTCAGATGCAGACTTAAGTAACTTTGGCTTTTCATACTGGAAGAAGCTACTGTAATATGTTCTAGAAGATCACTGAAATCAGTTCTGATATGTACATATATTAATAAATATAGAATAGGAAATTTAGAACAATGTTTAATTTACATTACCACTAATAAACAAGAACTATATAATGCTTTCTCACCAAGAATAAATAAATCTAGCATTTTTATTGGATAATAATAATTTGGGAAACTCATTTATGTGTTACATGGAGATTTTATTTTTGCCCATAGCTTTCTGTAAACTAGTCAGATTTGTATGACAAACTATATCTTTCTGGAGAGTTGGCAATGCATTTTAAGAAAATAATTAAGCATAATAATTAGGCTCCTAATCCTTCCTTCCTTCCTTCCTCCCTCCCTCCCTCAGAAAAAGAATGAATTGGAGCATATAGACCTATATTAAAGTTGAAATGCATTTTCCTTATGGTTCTAAAGAGAGATGCAATTAAATGAAGGCATTTGAATGTGAAGGTGCTATGCCTGGAACAGAGACGTGTTCTCTTTAAGGGTATTAGCATAAATCTGGCACATTTGTTTATGTTTCAAAATCAGTCACTGGTATCTCTGCCACAGGTAACAATTGACTTTCCAGGCTTCAAGTTAATAGCCTTGTCTCTTGCTTGTAAGGATCAATATTAGTATTAATTAATCACCATTATCAATCCTAGGATCTGGTTCTATTTGTTGTTACATCAGCAAATATCAATATAGAAAGTAGACTCTCTGATCGTCATGGCAACTTCATCTCTTGGGTCAAAGAAAGTTTATCTTATCTGTTCATGGAGAGTGGCAAACTGTTTAGGGATCTAGTTTGAACTCTAAGAACATTGATTTAGTTTTTGTTTGTGAATTGATGCTGAATTTCAATCACAAGGGATAGGAAAGATTTAAATATTAACGCCTAGAGGTATGTCCAAGAGATGGTATGCTATTACTGTCAGATTGTCTTTCTGAGGTGACACAAACAGAGGGAATGAGAGGTGTGTCATCTGGATTATTTCAAGCTCAGTAATTTGTACATTTAGCAAACATGTCTAGAATGAAAGTGAGTTAATTTTCTTGCTTTTATTGGATAATATATTTTATCGTCAAAGGCCTGAGAGATTGGTATTGGTTGTGAAGCAAAGATCAGTACAGAGCTGCTTTTGTTCAATGGAATGGAGAAGTATTTCACTGCTTGGAGTCCTTTATTTTTTAAAGAAAATACCTTATGTCTCTTTAATAATGACTCCCAAGGAGAAACCAAAGGCAATCTGAATAATTTGTTAGATGCATCTTTGGAAATTGCTGAACTGATAAATACGATTTCCTGAGCCTGAAAAATGAAGTATGAATTCCAGTTTGCTGCTATTCACCATAATAAAATATTGATGTTGAAAATCTCTCAAGAGTAATTGGTTCTGGGCCACTCTTTCTTGAAATATTGACATACAAACACATCACATCAAACAAATCCAGAACTCAACACAGGAAATTCAAAACCTCATCCTATCTTAAAATGGACAATATTTTCAAACATATTATTTGGAATAATTGCCATGCTTAACTGTTAGTATGGCCCAACATTTATAATATTTTAAAAAAACAATATACTTTATTATGGCCATTAATTCCATATTATAATTGAGTAATACAGTTTACCTATTTTACCTAACTTATTAATGCTTAATATAGCATATCAACCCCAAATCCATACTTTTAGGGGCTACTGTATGTATATTAAATAAAATATTTATGTATTTATTTATTTATTATTGGGTCTTATATGCCGCCCTATCTCCCGAAGGACTCAGGGCGGCTAACAACAATAACATACAATAAAAATATCCATATAAGTATGCAGTAAACAAAATATTTTTAATGCCAGATGTCTCTGATCTTGGAATTGACATCTCTTTATTGATTACTTGGTGTGATCAAATGACCTCAAAAGCTGTTGCCATTGTGACATGATAATAGATCTGTATGGCTGTCACTACTGTTTTCTCACTTTATAGTGATTAAGTCATGTTAAAAAGAAACATGATGTGCAATATAAGGTTTGAATAATTTGTATGAAATTCTTTGCAGATCTGGTTTTTAAAAATCAGCCAATAAAATGTTTTCTGTTAAGAAATATAAAATTAACAAAAATAACTCTCTATTTTTCCAAGATCCTTATTACCATGTTTAATGAAAAGTGAAGAATATACATTGTTTTAGTTATGAACATTCCCTTCTCTATACCAGTTGGGAAATACAAAGCAATTGCTACGGTTCTTCAAAATTAAACAAATATACCATTTGCTACTAATTTTCTTTTCCTTCTACTTTGCAGTATATAGAATATTTCTGAGATAATATGTTTCTCTCAGGGTCAGAAAAATAGAAATTTAATGATAATTGACTTCAGAAAAATGCTTCGGAAACCATTGGGAAAAAGTTGTGCTGTAACAATTGGGGGTTGTTGGAATACCATGTGGTTTTCATTGTTGTTCTGACTTGGCATAATGGAATCCACTAAGAAGAAAAAGCATTTCGGGTTGAAGATACTCAGAAGTAGGGAGGACAACAAAGACTTTGTGAGCTTATTAATTGACTACTGAAGTCAAAGTACTGGATTTTTTAAATCATCTTTGCATCCATTGGTTGGTTGTAAGATATTCAGAATTACACAAGTGTGTGTTGTAAGTAACATGGACTTTTAAAAAATGTTGATATTTGGAGTAAATGGTATTCTGAGTTTTTGGAGGCTGTGACATTGGTTCTTCTGAGCTGGTATTTGCATTTTGTATAGAAGAAAAGAAAAAAATGATGAAAATATTCTATTGGAACCAAATTCCTTATTTCTTTTCTTATAGCTTCCCTTTGCAACAACTATTTTAAAATAATTTGTCATATTTTTCTTCCTAACTAAAATTTTGTGTTCTGAATGTCACATTTACTCTTTTTGAAATACATTGTTTAGTGACTTATACATCTGATATTATTAGTGTTGCTTGCTTTTCTTATGTTTTTTGTTTACAAAAATAAATTAATTATAATGAAAATGAATATATAAACTCAATGTACTACTTATGACAAGCAGTTCTATTTCTAAAACATAAAAGGTATTATAAATAATAGTTTTTGAAGTATCAATATCATGTACAAATTATTTTCACTGTTATATTTTGCTGCAGTGTGGTTTTACTGTATTACTATTACATATAATCTCTGAAATATTTTTTAAACTGTTTTAGAACCATTAAGTCAATTAAAGGATTAAATTCTGGAACGTTTAAAAAGAATTTTTTTAACACAGTGTTCACCTTACCTAAAAGAATTAATGGATCCATAATGTTGTAAACATTTTTACGTGTGAAGCTATTTATGTTTTAAGCAGTTACTTTTTACTTACATTATGATTTTCCTCATAAGTTTTTTGCTTTTATCATGGGTAGAAAAACATTCAGGCACTGTAATTATGTTTATTTAAAAATAAAATCCTGAACAAAATACCTGTATGCATGATTATTCAAATGTAAGGGTAATTGAGAAAAATTGAATTATAACTTGACAGTTAAGTCCTATGAATCCTTAGTAGTCTGCTCCATTCCCCCCCCCCCACGTACAGTATGTGACTGTGCCGTAATTGATTTTAAACTATGAATATAAGCTTTCTACTTCATGAAGAGAAAACATTAAGGTACATTCCTATATCCATTTTCAGAACTATACGGAAGTCAATGTGACTTATTAATGATATCCATAGTTTTATGCTGCTGATTATAGTTGAACGAAAAATGAAACTCATGTTAACAATTTGTTCCATTCCATATATAATATATACATGAACAAGAATTAATAATGAGAATATGTTACACAACTCTGATTTATAATATACTCACCAACCTTTAAAGCCTGTTTTTCTATTTTATATGGACAACTTGTAGATCACCATGCATAATGAATTAGAAACTTCCTTTGAATTGTGACTTGAAAAGTAGTCATGAGAGTACAATACAAATTTGAATGCTTTATTTATAATTTAGTGTAGTTTAGCCTAATTTAGTATCATTTGAAAGAGAGAGCTTCTAAAATTTAATGTCTGAGTCCTTTAATAGTGGGCATCACAGACAAACAAATGCATATTTTGCCATCAAGTTCTTTTAAGCTTCTGAAGTCAGCCCTACAACTGGGTCAGATGATAAGATGAGCACAACAGCTAAAACGAAGAGCACCTCTGATAAAAACTGATTGATTGATGTCTGGCTTCCTCACCATTGCAAGCAGTTGACAGTTAGTTTGGGATCAGATGATTTGGCTTTTGCGATAGATGAAGGGGTCTGTTAGGTAAGTCTGAAGGACATATAGGACATTTCTGTGTTAGTCAGAAAATACTGGTTTCCCACAAGGTGGGGCACTGGGTTGCATATTTTTTAGCTTATGACTTAACTTTCATGTTCAGTTAAATGCGTTACAAACATAAAATTAATATCCATTCTAAAATTAAGACAAATGAGACATTGTGATATCAATATTTAAGAAGATATGAGATAAATTCACATGTGGTATGCCAGAAGAGTGGTGTTTTAAGAGGGACATAGCTTGGGACAGAGTCATGTGTGAACAGCTAAGCAGTTATATAGGAGAAAATTATTTCATACAAATAATATTTGCCCATTAATTTTACAAATATACAGTAACTACTTAAATGGATATTATCTCAGAGGGACCACTTACTATAATAACATTAACAGAGATTATATTTAAGTTGACAAGTTTTCTTTCAAACATATGGACGTTTAATATTCAGGGACAGCAAATAGACAACCGAAAGATTATGCTGTTCATCAAACAAGGCTTTCAAATCAAGCCACAATTTTTTTTTGGCAGAACTGCTTTAGAATTGGAATGCATAACAGCTTGAATTTGAATTTAGATTTTGGACAGTTTTGTGTTTGTTGGAAATATATTATGATGTATCTCTTTACTCTGAGATTCAGGGGTCAAATCTCTAAAAAACAGTTATATTTCTTCTAATCTGTTGGCTTAATGTCGGTAGTTGATTTTTTAAAGGATTTGTGTTGCTGATTGTATTGAATATAATCAGAAACAGCTGTAATTATTTTGTCTGTTGCTAATAATTGTAAGCTATACAGGTGAAATGTGGCCATTTCAAATATGATTTCCTCTATGTACCTCACACTGCGTGAATTACAAGACACGCTGTTTTCACATAAATATCTAGGAAAAGTATATTTATAAATTATTTTATAATGATATGTGCCTTGACATCATTAAAAATTAAAAATCGGTATCTGTAAGTTCAGAATAGAAGAGGGTTTTAAGTAAGATCTCTTTTTTTAAAATAAAGGTGTTTTTTTAAAATCCCAAGAAAGATGCTGGTTCATTATTAGTAATAGTGTGAATAATCAATTTAGCATTTCCATGTCTATCTTTGTAAAACTTGGTTATACTTTTATTATAACGCTAAAATTGCCAGAAGCAATTCACACATTTTTGGAAAGTTAATACTATGTGACAAAGGTTGCATTTTTATTTAACACACTATACACTTCATTTTATAATACACAAACAGTGCAATTTTAATATAACTGCTGAAATGTCTCATGAGATTTATTCCCAGGTGCATGGGATTACAGGCTAAAGTCATTTTTAAAGTGCTGCCCTTACAACTATTGCTTGTGTAATAATTGTATATGATTCTTTTATAATTACCCATTTAGTACATTTTCTCATCTCCTTTTTGCTGAACTTATAAAAAATATGTAGCAAAGTAGTTTGATGTGTTATTTGCTTTGCTTTGGAGTGTTGTACCTTTTATTAAGTAATTGAGATCCAACTAATTATACCCAGAAGAAAATAAGGATTAATTAATCAAAGAAAGACAAAAAATAATATTAATTTAGTCAGAATGATCAAGACCAGCTATGTTACAAATATATAAATGGAAAGTAACAATCAGCTACTTAGATTAACTAGACTGTGTAATTTTATGATTAGTCCTGCAATGTAGAGAATTTCATTCTACTGCGGCTTGGGGATATTTTGATGGAAATGGTCCTGATATTCTCTATATTATTCTTTGACTGTTACTTCAGAAAATATTGTTGGTAAAGAAAAAGGAACATTGAACTTAGGTTTGAAAAACATATTTAAAATTACATTTGCCACATGTACAGTACCTGTACATAATACTTTTTTGTTTGGAAAATGTTGCTTTTCCAGTTGTAATCAGTTATTGCTTGATTGTTTCTATAAGTTATAAGATCAGAAAGAGAAAAAACTTTATATTAAATATGGCTCCCAACTTTTGCTGTTTAATAGAAGTGTTTTATATACTGTTAGTTTAATTTTGCATCTGCCTATTGAAACTTTTTTTGTGGTGTGTTCTTAAGCAAATTTATTCACTATTAATTTTTGCTAAGTCCACTAAGATGGACCTCGTGGCAAATAATTACAATTTCACATTTCTTTCTTATATTTGGATAACATTAATATATTATCACCATATTTTAATGTGAAAAAATAACAATTTTTGTCTAGAAAATTAAATTTCCCACAAAAAATTTATATGCATTTATTTTTAAAAACTTAACTGTATCCTGAAGACTGCCATAATACTTTCTAATTTCTTTTGCTGTAGAATTAACTACTACAGCTTTTTTTCACTGTGGAATTTTTTAAAAAAATGATTAAAAAAATTAAATTGAAAATTTTAAGTACTGTAGCTCATACAAGGCAGTTTTATAAAATAAGCTATTTTGAGTCTGCTATCACTTCCAAGGGATACAAAATATTTAAAATATCCACATTTAATTCTATGGCAGCACAGTACTATGCAGGTCTGTTAAAATATACAATTTCCTTTCACATTTAATGGACTTACAACTCAGTAAATGTTGATATCAGAGATATCTAGCTTTTATGAATTGGTGCATACATTTGAAATGTTAGGAACATATTAAAAAAATTACAGTCATTACGGTAACCAATAATAAAATGTCAATATATTAGAAGGCCAAGTGATACAATTGATTGCTTCTTAGCCTGTCAATCTTTCCACGATGATCTCTACCAATCCAGCTTGCTTTTGTCTTGTGTCAGGTTATGGGGCACTTCCAAACAAAGCAATAGACAGTTGAGCAAGGAGTCTGATGAGGGTCTATGGATGGATTACTTTAGGTATATTGGTATATAGCCTGGGATACCTACTGTAAGTTTAACTAACATAAGTTATTCACTTAGTGCTAGATTATAATATCAGAATAAATTAAAAAGAAACAGAATGGGAAAATGCTGTTAATAAAAGATTTTCATGGGAAGTGGGAAGCACTGCTACTCTAGAACATAAGTTCAGAAATAGGGCAAATTTAATGATAATACTTTTAATTGTTGGGGGTCATTGTTTCACATTATTAAATGTAATTGGTGCATGTCAACCTTGCAGAACTCTTCTGTCCACTTATTTTACAGCTGAAGTGAATGAAGTACTTCTATACGACCTGTTAATTATTGAATAAAGGATTATGCAGGTAGTTCTTAGTTTAAGAACAGGTTTCATTTCCAAGAACTGTCCTTAAGTGAATTTGTATGTAAGCCGGAACAGTATTATTGTATAATATGTTTAAATTCTATTTTCTAAGCTGGTTGCTGTTCCAGAAACCTTATATTTCATACATATCAGATGTTTTAAAATATGATGATTTTTAAAATCTTGTCATAAAATGAATCCAGACAGATTTTTCTTTTTTAAAAATAGCCTGAAAAACCAATGTATTATTGTAATATTATTATTTCCAGCTTATTAGGAAACTTATATTTTTAAATGATCTCCAGTATTTAAAAAGAAGTATGCATGAAATACATCAAAGAAAATCTACTTTAAAAGTCATAAAAGATCTTTTTGCTGGTCAGAGTGAAATAAAACATGAGTGCAAGTGAAGCCTATTGATTCCAATAAATTAACTTTTAAAAGAGATAGGCATGGAGTCATGGCACAAGGATCAAAAATATAATAGAGCAAATGCCTTCTTTCAACTTCTCAGTCATCAATGAAATTTGGAGTTAGGGAAAATATGTGCTGTTTACCCAATGAATCATATCTCAATTTTGGGGGAGGGGGATTGTGAAGGGATCCCAGAATCATATTATGACAAAGCTATACAGATCTTGATGAAAACAGAAGACCTGCCATAGCTAATGTTCTCAGTCTAAGAGGGGAAGAGAAATAACGTTACCAGATCATGCAATAATGAAAAATTATAGACATGTTTCTTAGAAATATAACTAACATCCATCAATTAGATATGTGCTGATCCTTCACATGGGAACAAGAAGTCAGAAGAGAAAGAAACATCTCCAACCCATATCTTTGTATCGATGCATAACTTGCTAGTCTATGGCATAACACCCCTTTGGTTCATTCTCAATGACATTGCCATGAATGGCCCCACTAATTTCAGTACTAAGGCAGCACTCCAATCAGATGGCTGACTACTGTTCTCAATTTTTATTCTGACAACACACTGTTGAGATGGACAGCCATACAAAATGAATGAATGAATGTACAACAAGAATAAAGTATGTAGAGCAAAATCCCCATAGATTGCAACCTGCACAAAACATTCCTAGAAAATATTCCTAGGAAAAAGTGCTCAAGACTACTCTGGGAAAATAGAACTTTTTCTGCGAAGTAGACAAAATGAAGTGTCAAGTTATATAAGAAAGAGAGCTAAAGACACATTGACAGCAGGCCTTTCCCATAGCTCATTGTAAGACATGGTTTAGGCAGCCAAAGATGAGTTTCAACTCCACAGGAAGAAGAACATGTGTAAATGATTACCTAAAAAATAGGCTATCAAACAAAGTAAGACAAAAATTCTTGGAGCACGTACGTGCCACAATTATCACAAACTGTACTATTTAGCCATAGCAACTAACAGGTACCAGAAAATAATGAGCCATTCATCCAACTCCAAATTGTATAGTACAGTAGAAATACAGGAGGAATCATAGCCAAATCAAATATGTATTAATGTGCAGAAAATATAGCTTCAAATTCTGAGCATAATTCGTACATTGTAATTGTATGCTAGGAAAGATAGGAACATTTTACAAATTCTAACACACTGTACTCTCGATGGCTTAGTATCTCTAGGATCTCAGCAAGTTCCAAATTCAATAGTATGCCCAATTTGCCCAGATCATTATGCCAGTATCCGTGTTATCTCCCCACCTTTACCCAACCTTCTTGTCTCTTTTTTCCTTTATCCTATTGGCAGTACCATATATTCTGTAAGTAACATTCTTTTTTATTGTGCCAAAGGTGCTTTTCTAAAAGGCAACTTGATTTGGTTTTCTTCCTTGAAAACATTTCACTTCAAATCCATGATTGAGAATATTAATACAAATTCTTTTTATTGCTGTATTGGTGTGATGTGACTTCAACAAAAATTATTACTACTAAAAATTTTTAACAAAGTAAGATAATTGAAGGGACGCGGTGGCTCAGTGGGTTAGGATGCTGAGCTTGTCGATCAGAAGGTCGGTAACAGTGCCGCGTAACAGAGTGAGCGCCTGTTACTCGTCCCAGCTTCTGCCCACCTAGCAGTTCGAAAGCACGTAAAAATGCAAGTAGAAAAATAGGGACCACTACGGCGGGAAGGTAACAGCGTTCCGTGCGCCTTTGGCGTCTAGTCATGCCGGCCACATGACCACGGAGACGTCCTCGGACAAACGCTGGCTCTTCGGCTATGAAACGGAGATGAGCACCGGCCCCTAGAGTCGGAAACAACTAGCACGCATGTGCGGGGGAACCTTTACCTTTACCTTAAGATAATTGAAAGACAAATAGTTTTATGGAAAATATAATGCCTGGTTAGCATAATATAAACAGAAAAGAGCAAGATGCATTAAAATATACCAAATGCTATTTTTTTTAAAAAATAAAACAGTTGGAAAGAGTACCCATACCATTTGTGCATCCTGAGAATGGTTCAATCCTAGATCATTCTAAGGGTGTAAACATGTGTAGGAGATGACCAGACTGAGCCAAAGGGAGGAGTCAAATGTGTGATCAGTCTCGAGTCCCTTCACCCCACAAGAGTTCTATATCCAGCCCACTTAGAATTCTATTTACTCTTACTTACCACCAATTTGATTTGACTGTTAGTAGTTCAGATTCTTACAGAGAGCATGAGCTTGCAATAAACCTTTATGTTCATATTAAGTGGCCTGGACTTCCTAATTTTCTTGTGCTTGACAACATGATCTGAATTTCCCTATATAAAATATGAAATGATGGTATGTCCACATACATTTGCCATCACCAAGATCCTACTATTTATTTATCTTATTTTTATATTTTAAAATTTTGCAAAGCACTAGCCTCATGATGATATCAGTGATACTTGTAGCAGTGCCTCTGGGATCTATTGGAGACCCTCTCCCAGCTTAGGAGTCACAACCCCAAGTGCTCCTACAACCATTGGGACCACTTTCGCTTTTACTTTCTGCATCCTCCCTAGTTCTCCTTCAGGCCCTGGCATTTCTCCAGCTTCTTATACTCTTCTTCCTGGTGTTGCTGTCACTTGGCACTACTACATCTATCAACACCACTGTCTTCTGATTCTTGTCTACTACCAGAAAGTCTGGTTGATTGGCAGTATGTGGAACTGGAGGTCCCACAGTACCTTCTTCACGATCTTCTGTAGAATCTCCCATCTGGACTTGAAGGGTCTAGCTCATATACAGATGTTTCTATGCAGTGCCACCTACTTGGTTGTGCTGTGTGTTGTATGCCTGTTCCTACACCCTGCTGCTAAATGTTGGACTGTCTCTGAGGCCCCTACAGTTTGCATCTTGGGTTCTGTGTAGTCAGGTCCTACTTCTCTGGATTTGGTTCTTAGTGCCTGTTCTTATACTGTTCTGATACATGTGTGTATTTTGTGTGTGTGTGAACACGCGCAGGTGATGAACTGCAACACAGTAATCATACTTTGTAGATAGGCATTTTATTACTGGTTGTATTTATCATGGCAACCATTTTGTAAAATAACCATATAATACTCTCAAAATTCCAAGCATCTTCTTGGTTCCAAAAGGTCATATTATACAATTGGGGCATAGGGGAAATGTAGGAAATAGTCTCAGTGGTTATGCCTTGTAGCATAATATTCTCCCACCCCTTCTGATTTCTGCAGTATTCACTCTTTGAAGCTACAGTTCAAAAACTGAATAGGCTAAAGGTGCCATTGCTGTTTGTGTTGCGGTCCCCAACCGTGATGCTATTTGCCTAGAGGAGCAAGAAGTGTTAATGATGTACTTAAGTGTGGTTAGAAATGTTTTGAATAGAAATCTTTGCGTATAAAGTGCTCTTTCTTGTTTTTCCCTCGTTAACAGAGTGTTCCTTTGTAAATTGCAATATGCACAATCAGAAATGTAATTTGATTCTATTTGCTTGCCAGTAGAGTCTTCTGTGTAGGGTTTACACAGTTTACGTGCCAATAGCAATCATATTTCTCTTTTCAGGGCTTGTTGAACTAATGTTATAGATGGTCAGTAATGGTTAATTAAAGAGATAATGGGAGTCCACTTCAATGTGTATTGGGTTACTCAGTCCCCCCCTGGCCTGGCTTTGATATGAAGTATATGCCTTGGGAACGTTTGTGTTCAATTACTGTAAATCCTTTACTTCCCAACTAAGTGGGTTAATACCCATATACAGTACTGGGTAGGTAGAAGTCACTTATGTACCTATCAGTGCTTTTATATCACACTACTTACACCAAATTCACATAGGATTGACTAGAGAAAATAGGATTTAGTTTTTTTACACATCGCTAATGAAGGACTGCTGTTGAACAGCAATTACTTTCCTCTTTTTTTTAATCCCTCATTCTTACAAGGTACCTTCCAGTACTGTCCCTTAGTGCCATTGAGAAGGCTGCTAGAATATGACTTCTAGTAGAACTGTTTGAGAGATTCTATGATCAAACATACATTCTTCTCAAATAGACACCAGAACACTGTCACAACCCAAACTGACCTATTTAGGTAGCTGTGCAGATTTTTTCCCTCAGGAATCCCATTTTATTTTATTTTTTTATTTTAATCCCATTTATATCCCGCCCTTCTCCGAAGACTCAGGGCGGCTTACAATTCTAAAGCACAAACCAATGTGCTTAGCAATAGCCTTCATTCTATGTATATGCCTGCTTATTAGGGCTTTTGGGGGCCCCAAGCGGCATTATTACAAAGTCAGCTTATTGCCCCCAACAATCTGGGTCCTCATTTTACCTACCTGGGAAGGATGGAAGGCTGAGTCAACCTTGAGCCTGGTGGGACTCGAACCTGCACTAATTGCAGGCAGCTGGTGTTACTTAAGAAGGCATTAGCCCACTGCTCCACCAAGGCTTCTCTTTTGCTATAAGAGAGGATGAATATTTCTGGTTATCAGAATTTCCCCCCCCCCCCGGAATATGCCTTGGGATTAAATTAGACAGTCCACATCACTCTGATGTTTAGCTCAGGAGATAAGAATGGAGGTTAGTTTAATAGGTGTTCAATTGACTGCTTTTGAAAAAAGTTTTGGGTACCTTTGACTCAATCTTGACATCTGGTGACTCCCTGGATAAGTCCATGCAATTTCTTGGCACTATTTTCTAAAGTGGTTTGCTGTAGCCTTCTTAGGTTTGAGAGAGAGTAACTGGCCTGAAGTCATTCAGCTGGCTTTGTGCTAAAAGCAGTACTAGAACTCACAGCCTGATCTCTTAAGTGCTAATCAAATTGGTTTTGGGATTAGTTTATTTTAAATGATGAGCTATGTAGCGGAAGTGAGTTAGAAGATAGGTAAATGATTTGGAAGGAATATTCATCCTCAAACTTCCCAGGTACAAGACTTTTTAGAAATAAATTTGGGATAGCAGTTAGAGACTAGGCTAGAAACCTGGAGACTGTGAGATCTAGTTCCATTTTAGGCATAAATCCAGCTGGGTGACTTGACCCACTCACTTTCTCTCAACCTTAGGTAGGAGACAATGACAAACCACTTCTGAAAAACCTTGGCAAGAAAATTTCATGGACTCGTGCAGGCAGTGTCCAAGAATAAGACAGACTGAACTGAAAAAAATATCAAGATTTTCTAACAGAAAAAAATCTATGTAGATCATCAGCTGATTTTTATCCTGAGGATAAAAGGAACAAAGGGAAAGGGTCAGATATCTGCTTCTTGTTTTGAGTACTTGAGTTTCTTCATATCAGTACTTGAGTATTTCCAGTGAATAAGTGGGTCTTAGGCTCTAAGATGAGCAAAAATAATTATTAGTTGCTTTTCCCATGGGCAGTTTGAGAATAATTTCACAGAATAAGTATCTTTCCATCTTCTCAGAAGTCATTGGTTATGGCTTCAAGGAATAAACTGTTTCAACAAGCACATTTATTCTGGGGAAAAATTCATTAGTAGATGTACAATAGTTGTAGAAGATAATACTTGTAAAAGTATTTTAGTTATCTAATGTGTTTATTACAATAAAATGTGTAATGTGCAACTTAGAACAAAAAGTTACTGAGAAGTTAATAAGCCTAGCATCTCTTTTCCCAATGCCTATAGGTGTTTATACAGGTTGAATAATTTCCACAATATCACTCAAGAGCTTTTTACTAATATGAGATTAGAAATTTTATATTTCTGTTATGGGAAATGTGACTTTTTAAAAAGAACCCACAAGTATGGGTGGGACATTATTCTAGAGTGCTGCAATTAAAGTCTGAACACTAAATAAGAGCCATTAGCTGTTTGCAGAGTCCCTGAAGAGTATGATGTTTGCCATATCTGCTGAAGTAACAAACAAAAGTAGTGTATGTCAATTACATACAACTTAAGAAATTTATGTTTGTCCTTCTGAATATTAGTTTCAGACAAGATGCCTACCTTCGGAATAAAGAGATAATTTTTAAAAGGTTAGCATTGCTGTACTAAAACTTTTTTTTTAGTTTCAAAATTCAAAGCAGAAAATAGAAAATTAATGCTAAAATATAAATATAAGTTTAGTGGAAATTTTGAAACAATAATACTTTCAGAAAGGAATATTTGAAGGACACTGTTTTTAAACTGCAGTATCTTGCTCTGGTTACTATATCATACTGCCCAACTAACTCTAGTGTCTAAATCCAGACTATTTTGCATAATTAACACAAAACAAGTTTTCGTCAAAATGCATGTTATATTGATTGCATTAAATGATTTCATTCATTTGGAATAATTCAAATTAACATGTTGAGTTTTTATTTTGATTATACATCCATGCCATGTCTACTTCATATGCTCTTCCAATGGTTAATACTTCCAGCAGTTCCGTTGATTGATCTGAATTTTGTGAGAAGCCTTCATAGAGCTATAGCTCTCTTTTTAAACATTGAGGTAAAGCAATAAAATCATTGCTTTTTTCATTTTTTCGCTCCATTTTGCTCCCTCGGCGACCTGTAGTACATATATTAAATATATCTTATTATTTTCATAGATATTTTCTCCAGTGTTTTGCTTCATCAGGATCACATTCTACAGTAGAACAGAAGTTTATGGATGCATGTGTCTGTGTGTGATTAGGTAAGCTTGTGACTATCATAATGGCACACTGACTCCTAAATTCCTTCAGTGCATCAAGAACATTAACAGAATATCCTTAGAAAATGTTTGCATTTACATTAGCCAGAATCCCTTTTCCCTGTTTGTTTCAATCTCTTCTAACTATTTGTAACATGTTAATTTAAAGAAAGAAAAGATTAATTAATTGATCTTAAAGAGGCCTAAGGAGTCCTCAAGCAGAATAAAGGAGAGGAAAAATGCTTGTGCATTGTTGATATTTCAGTTCAGAATTATCAAAAGTGAAAACATGATTTATCTTGATATATGAACTCTTTCTAGGACTTGTATTCATTGTTTGTTCCCGTCAGCAACATCAATCCTTAAGTATGTCTGGACTAGGCACTTTTGAACTGGGGTCCCCTTTCTTTACAACCTGAACATTTTCCATGTTGCTTCAAAGATAACCTTGCCATTGGCAGAGTAATTTTGATGGTCACACAAGGCTTTAGGGGGAAAAAAACATTTCGCCAAAAGTTGCTTCTTTCCTTGTTCTGCCATTGGTCAATAGATATATGGAAGGTTTTCTTATATGTAATGGCCTTTGTAGAACAGAATTATTATTATTACACTCTGGATAGTTATATAATGAGGAGGTGGAGTTTGTCAGGGATATGTCTCTATAGCTTAGAAAAGTGACTGGCTTTAAGATGCCAGAATGCTAATTTTTGCTGCAACCCATTAACAACACTATTCCTCTTCAGTTGTTCTATGCAGGCATTGTTTGCTGAGTTTCTGATCACTACGGTAGCTCATTTTGCCTGGGTTTGCCTGGCATTTAGTAGAGAATGCTGTTTTTAAATGCCTAAATCAATAAATACAGTATTTAATTAGGGTTTGCAGAGATCATAGAAGAGGTTGAAAAGGGAATTCAGAGGGTTAAAAGCAAAGTACAGATTCATGAGCAGTGAGTTGTTGTGTCTCTAAATCCCAGACATACTTTATTAGGGCAATCCAGCTGGTTTGTTATTTCTGTCTCCTCATTATCAACACGCTTATGGTATGGTCTCTTCCCCCTCACTTTCAGTGCCAAGAATTTGGCAGAGACACCAAGGAGAAGGTCAGAGACTGACTTGGGGAGGAGAGTTGTGAAACAGAAAGTGCAACAGAGAAAATCCAGTTGTTGTAAAACTAAATAAGGTTTGTTTTTATCATGGCTAGGCTACCACAGTATGGTTCTATTGGCAAACAGTAATTACAGCTATGTGTAATTAATTACATAAAAACTGATATATTGGGCTTCACTCTCTTGATACTATATGCGGGTGTTAAGACAACTACAAGGATGTCGACAGAATTAATAAGGGTGGAAGTTAATGGGAAATGCTGCCTTTAATTTCTGCTAACATGATTTGTCATTTTAAAGGTAGATAATATTTGGGAAAGTGTTAGATAGCGTCATGTTTGAAATTAAATATAAGCAGTATATTTGAATACACTATGAGTGCATGACAGAAAGGAAATGTGCATGCAAACAAACAGACTCAGATTTACAGGAAAGAAACTGATGGGAAATTATTTTCTTACTCTCCATCAGTTCTGTTTTCAAAATACATTTGATAAAACATACCCTGATTTTTGGTATTTGTGGTTTGATGTTGACTATTGCATAGCGTTCTTCTTGAACAGGAAGCTGCATTTCACATTTCAGTGTCAGTAAAGAGAAGGCTTACAGGTATAACTTTTCTTTTTCCAGAAACTGGCAGCCAGTATAATTTAGCAGTGTAGGTATCTTCGTGTGATATATGTGTAAACTTTCAATGTTATGGATTATACTCCCCCTTCCACACCCTACAGTCCTTAAATGACAGCTCCCCACTTTGCTTTCATATAATTGTTTTCTTCCTTCTGTCACGTTAGTGGCTAATTACTACTGGGTGCTGTCCAGATCCATTAAAATTAATGGGAATATTGCCATTGAGTCATTAGTTGGCAGTTCTGATTGTGTAACACCTCTTAAATATAACAAGAATTATTCATTAAAGTAAGGACTTTAAATACAAAGACTAACTTTTCCGCTAAGTTTGTACTGATGATATTTACATAATAGTCCCTGTATGTATGGCGCTACAGTGGTGCTGTATAAGATGAAAATTGTCAATTCCTTACCATTTAAAACGCTGTATATATTAATAACAGAGAAAATAAAGGGAAGTGAAGGCAGGAATAAGTAGAAAATAAATAGGAAAGCAATCTGAAAAACTTTCAGTTACATGTGTCTAGACTCTTTTTCAAGTTGCAATGGGTTTGAGAATAAGAAGGTTGTTAAAAACCTTCATAATAAAATTGGGGTTGAGAGAATTTGAAGGAAACAAGGCATATGGTTTAAAACAGTGGTTTACAATGCATGTTTTGAAGGCAGTCTCAGGCCAGTGTATCAGAAAAAGTAATGAGGGAATTTTAAATAATAGCCTTAGATTAAGTATATAATATTTCCATTTTAATAACATTGAACTAATATATTTTATTTAAGAAATGTCCTTATACATGAATCTACTCTGTATAGGTCCTTAGTTTGCGCAACACATTTTTGTTAGAATATGAAATAGACAGGCCTGTAAATAATAGGAAGTCTTTGTATAGGAAATATTTATTTTCTATTGTTATAGAATAATATACTGTATATATTAGAAGAAAAAATGATTAAAAGCTCTTCAGCTCTTAGATTATCTTAGAAAGTGATGAAACCTAAAACTAAGGAGAAATTTCCTGACATTTAGAATAATTAATCAATGGAATGACTTGCTTCTAGAAGGTGTGGATGCTCAAAAAGTAGACGTTTTTAAGAAGAGATTGGACCGCCATTTGTCTAAAATGGTATAGGGTTTCCTACCTTAGTAGAGGGTTGGAAGATCTCCAAGGTCCCTTCCAACTCTGCTATTCTGTAATTCTGTTATTCTTGGTGATTTTGCTTCATTAAACAGATAATGAACGCTGTAATAGTGGATGTCCTGTATTGAGAAGGAGTTGATCTACAGTTGAGTTCTCTTCTTGTTATGTCATTTGAGTTTAGTTGCATACTAAGATAAATTGAAAGATAAAAAGGACAAGTATAAGAATTGGAAAGAGGGGCACATAACTAAGTCAGAATATCAGCAAATAGCCCATGCCTGCAAAGATGGAGTGAGGAAAACTAAGGCTCAAAATGAACTACGGCTTGCAACCAAAGTCAAAAATAACAAAAAATGCTTCTTTCAACATATAAAAAACAAGAAAAAAGTTAAGGAAATGATTGGTCCATTAGTGGGGGAAAGTGGCAAGAAGGTGACAAGCAATAGGGAGAAAGCAGAACTATTTTACTCGTTTTTTGCATCTGTCTTTACACAAAGGGAAAAAAACAGTCCAACCTACCAAAATCAGTACCATAAAAAACAGAATAGAAATGCAAGTTAAGATAGGCAAGAAAATGGTAAGTGAGCACCTGTCCAGCCTAGACGAGTTCAAATCACCAGGACCAGATGGATTATACCCCAAGGTTCTCAAGGAACTGGCAGATGTGATCTCAGAACCACTGAACTATATTTTTCAAAGATCCTGGAGCACTGGGGAACTACCAGAGGACTGGAAGAGAGCTGATGTAGTTCCCATCTTAAAAAAGGGAAAAAAATAGATCCAGGAAACTACAGGCCTCACCTCAATACCTGGGAAGATTCTAGAAAAGATAATCAAACAACAAATCAGCGAACACCTTGATGTAAACAAAGTCATCACTAAAAGTCAACATGGGTTTGTCAAAAACAGATCATGCCAGACAAATCTTATTACATTCTTTGATCAAGTGAAAAAATTAGTGGACCAGAGGAATGCTGTAGATATAATTTACTTGGACTTCAGTAAGGCATTTGATAAAGTAGATCACAACCTACTACTTGATAAGATAGAAAAATGTTGGTTAGATAGCATCACCACCAGATGGATTCGTACTTGGCTGACAAGCCGTACTCAGTGTGTGGTCCTCAATGGAACTGCATCTACATTACATGGAAGGAAGTGTGTAGTGGGGTGCCCCAGGGCTCTGTTCTGGGCCCAGTGCTCTTCAACATCTTCATCAACGATTTGGACGAGGGGATAGATGGGGAACTCATCAAATTTGCAGACGACACCAAGCTGGCAGGAATACCCAATACTCCAGAAGATAGGCTTAAAATACAGGAGGATCTGGACAGACTGGAACACTGGGCGCTATCTAACAAAATGAAATTCAATGGTGAAAAAAGTAAGGTTCTACATTTAGGCAGGAAAAATAAAATGTACAGGTATAGTATAGGTGGTACCTTGCTCAATAGTAGTAACTGTGAGAGGGATCTCACAGACAATCACTGTGAGAGGGATCTCACAGACAATCACTTCAATAAGAGCCAGCAGTGTGCTGCAGCTGCCAAAAAAGCCAACACAGTGCTAGGTTGCATTAACAGAGGGATAGAATCAAGAACACGTGAAGTACTAATACTACTTTACAATGCTTTGATAAGGCCACACCTGGAATACTGCATCCAGTTTTGGTCACCACAATGTAAAAAAGATGTCGAGACTAGAAAGGGTACAGAGAAGAGCAACAAAGATGATTGGGGGACTGGAGGCTAAAACATATAGGGAACGGTTGCTGGAATTGGGTATGTGTAGTTTAACGAAGAGAAGGGTGGGGGGTGACATGATAGCAGTGTTCCAATATCTCAGGGGCTGCCACAAAGAAGAGGGAGTCAAGCTATTCTCCAAAGCGCCCGAAGGCAGGCCAAGAAGCAATGGATGGAAACTAGTCAAGGAGAGAAGCAACCTAGAACTAAGGAAAAACTTCCTGACAGTTAGAACAATTAACCAGTGGAACAACCTTCCTCCAGAGGTGGTGAATGCTCCAACACTGGAGGTTTTTAAGAAGAGACCGGACAGCCATTTGCCTGAAATGGTATAGGGTTTCCTGCCTGAGCAGGGGGTTGGACTAGATGACCTGCAAGGTCCCTTCCAACTTCTTCTTCTTCTTCTTCTTCTTCTTCTTCTTCTTCTTCTTCTTCTTCTTCTTCTTCTTCTTCTTCTTCTTCTTCTTATTATTATTATTATTATTATTATTATTATTATTATTATTATTAGAACTTCGGGTGGTATTACAATGTTATCATCAGACAATTAGAAGTATATAATAAAAAAGCTGTCCAGCTTTTAAATAGAATTTCTGTACGTTCAGTGCTTTTCTTTTCCTTAGTAGTGGCTCGTGTAGTTCATCCACTGGATTAATGGCGTTTTGCTCTGTATTTATCTCCTGTGGCCAGTGGCAGTCACAGTAATGCTATGGAGTAGGACAAAGAAAAACAGTGTGTGATAACATCCAAAACCAAGGTATAGTCTACTAAGTGAAGTTAGCCTTTAAAAATAACTCTGTGCTTTTGTTATCTCATTGTTAAAATGAGTTTATGGTAAAGTGCATGCACCTCATGGTGTGAATGGCATGCTGCATAAAGTGTTAACAGCATTAACCTTATTGTTAATTTAAGGAAGTGAAATCATTGTTTACACCAAAAAATCAATAAGAAATCAGAATCCTTTTCTAGTTGCATTCTTATATGAACATCATGGATAGGGACAAAATCAAAATGTTTTCTTATATATTAGTTCAGGGGTGTCAAACTCACAACGTCACGTGACGTTGCGACGTATCATGACTTTTTTGCCATTGCCAGCAATGGGGTGGGCATGGTTTTGCCATGACACATCGGGCCCGTGGGCCGCCAGTTTGACACCCCTGTATTAGTTCCATTGACTGACTGACAGACAGACACAATTTCTGTACCATCTCAGATATAATATCCAGAGAGTTTACATGTACTAAGTAACTCTAAAATCATGAGAGCATAAAAGTAATTATAAACTGATCTGATAGCTTACCATCGCCCCTCCCTCCCATTAAGACTGAAACTGGTAAGAATGGAGGGTATTCCATTTTGTCCAAAATATTAAGGAGGATACATCTTTTCATTAAGAGACAAATTATAAATAAGATAGGCTTCCTTTTTCCTAGGAAGTTGGGAATACACCTTTATGGCTACGTGTATGACCCTGCAAAATTTACTTGTATCAGAATATTCTGGTTGTAAACATAACCCAATTCATGAATTTTAAATAACAATCAGCATTTTCAATTATACCCTGAAACTCATTAGTGACTGAAGAAGTTTGCCTATATTTTACTGAATTAACTTTTACCTGTTAGCAGATAGCATGTAGATTATATACCAGTTGAAGTTTCTGAACAATTTTCAAATGCAATCCCAAATAAAATATATCTAAAAAAAATCTAGCTGTGAATTAATTTTAATTTAATTTATTAATATTTCTATACCGCCCTTCTCCCGAAGGACTCAGGGCGGTGTACAGGGCAAGAATAAAACACAAAGTTACAAAAATTAAAAAGTAATTAAATACATGCCCATAAAAACAGTTGGTACATTAATAAAAACCCCAATAAAAAGATAGTAAAAAACCCCACCAATCCCCCCTCAGGCCAGGCCGGCTTGTTCGAACAGGTATGCTTTCAGATCGCGGCGAAAGGAGCGAAGATCAGGCGCCGTCCGGAGCTCAACCGGTAACTGGTTCCATAGCTCCGGGGCGCCCACAGAGAAAGATCTCCCCCTGGGGGCCACCAATCTACATTCTCTGACCGGTGGCACCCTGAGGAGTCCCTCTCTGTGGGAACGCACAGGGCGAAGGGAAGTTGACGCCGGCAGCAGGTGTTCCCTAAGGTACTCCGGACCCCTGCCATGTAGGGCTTTAAACACCATTACTAGTACCTTGAATCTCACCCGGAAGACAACTGGCAACCAATGCAGCTCACAGAGCAGAGGTGTGACATGGGAGTATCGGGAAACTCCCAACACAACTCTCGCGGCTGCATTCTGTGCCAGTTGGAGCTTCCGGGTGGTCCTCAAGGGCAGCCCCATGTAATGAGGATGATGAATGATTGTAACTGGACAATCAGGCTCCAAGAACTATCCCATATATCAGCTGAAACTGGGCGAAGGCTCTCCTGGCATCTTCTGTTTGATCCGGGTTAAAGTTGTACCGTAGAAGTAGATATTACCAACATATGTTGAAGTATCTGCATCTGATTTAACATAACTATATTGGAGTAGAGAGGATCTGCCTGCATTACCAGTTATTGGAACACCATTCCCCCACATTTAGGAAAGAAGTAGAAGCACTTTAAAAGAGTGTTTCTGATTCGTAACCCTCTGAATCAGTTCAGAAGGTTGATGATGTTAAAGACCTCTGAGAGATCTAATAAGTCCAGAAGGGTGGTGCCTTCCTCCATCTAACTCCCATTGTAGGTATCTTGGCCTTGGTAACAACCAGATCTGGTATAAGTGACTCATACAATTTCTGACCTTGTCAGACTTCTAACAGATAAGACTTCTAACAGGTAAGCATAAAAGAGCCCAGAATTCTGATGAGTAAATTTATTAGAGAAAAGCTATGACACATTGGGACTCCTTGGCTCAGTGGGTTAGGATGCTGAGCTTGTCGATCAGAAGGTCGGCAGTTTGGTGGGTCGAATCCCAAGTGCTGCGTAGCAGAGTGAGCGCCTGTTACTTGTCCCAGCTTCTGCCAACCTAGCAGTTCGAAAGCATGTAAAAATGCAAGTAGAAAAATAGGGACCACTATAGTGGGAAGGTAACAGCGTTCCGTGTGCCTTTGGCGTCTAGTCATGCCGGCCACATGACGACGGAGACGTCCTCGGACAAGCGCTGGCTCTTTGGCTTTGAAATGGAGATGAGCACCAGCCCCTAGAGTTGGAAATGACTAGCACGCATGTGTGGGGGAACCTTTACCTTTATCTTACTATGACACATTATGAAACATTTTCAATAATTGTTGTGTATCACATCTAAGTTCTGTTTATAATGAAAATTTTGTTCAGATTTTTACATCTCCCGCTTCTACCAATGTAATGTAGTCTCATAGAAGAAATTCTCTTTTGGGCAAAAGTGGTCCGTTACTATCTTTTTCTAGTTTTGGTAACCACAGATCTGATATTAAGCTGTTTACCTCTGAAAGTGTGACAATGTCTCAGACACAGTCATGAAATGAAAATGACAAGAACCAGATATGTGGGTGGAGAACATGTGTAGCTCAGGTTTGTAATGTTAAATTGCAACATTTCTCTGTTTCAACACACAATAATGAATCAACACCTAGATAAACAAGAGTGATACCCTTAAAATGTAATAACCCCAAATCAATTACAGTTTAACAATCAGGAAAAAAAACCCTTTCTGATGAGGCATTCTAGGACATAGCTCTCAAGATTAGTGATCACACAAGAAGCAACTAACATGCAAATGGGGAGTGGGGAACACATCAGCCATAGCAAAATAACCTACCATCAATAAGGCATCAGTTACTTGTAAAACAAGGTCTGGCCACAGGTTCACACTTCACTTCTCCCAAACCTTACGCATTGATAAAAGTTACCTAGCTTGGTCTCCCTTCCTCCTCAGATTTGGAAAATCTGTCAGTACATAAGATACATATAATCAGTTCCTTTAAAGATGTTCTGCAACTTAGCCCTGACCACTTTTTCCAAAACCTTTCCCTAAAAAGACAGTTGGAGATGTGGCTTGTCAGATATAAGGATGGCTTTTTCAGCAAAGGACTCTTTCAAGATGCATAAAGAAACAGATGAGGAGAACAAGAAATGGTGTTCATATAGAAATTTTCATGTTTTGTTCTTAAGTTTAACGCTGCTGGTTATAGCTGTTATTTAATATACTGTATGTAGTAAACTCATGACATTTCTGCCCTTTCACAACAGACATCTAACAATAGAACAGCTCCAATTAAGAAGAGGAACATCAGCCTCTGGCATCTTATTCTGTTGTTCTGTCTTTCTCTCTCTCTCTGTTTTTTTGCAAGGAAGAATTCATTTGTTTCTTAATTAAGAAAAACACCAATAGCATGAAAAATCTGCTTAGAGTACCTGAATGATAATTAGCTGAAAGGTAAAACACACACACACACACACACACACACACACACACACACACACACACACACACACACAGACATTCTACCAGCAGCCAAAATGAACTTGAGCTGATAAAAATGAACTAAACTAGCCTTGCATAAATGGAGGCTGAGAGAAGTGTACAGTCATTATGGCTAAGACAATATGCAAACTATCTTCAAAGAAATCAAATTGCTAGAGTGTTTTCATTTGCATGTATTAACTATTAACATAATGAGGAGAAGTGACATTGGACCTGGATTGTGTGTCTGTTTGAATTGATAACTCCGCTGTATCTGCAAATAGGCACCCCAAAATCACACTAGTAGTGAGATCAGTAATGAACTCTGAAGAGTGTCTTGGAGCCCTGAACAAACCTGATGAAGTGATGAATGCAAACCATCATTTCTGACAACAGTGTTATAGAACAGTCATTACTTTTGTGTCTTAAAGGTACAGATCTCAGTTTTGAACTTTTTCCTCACAAATTATGAAGGCTAATATTGATTTCAATAACATCTTCATACTATATTTGTCAGTTTTTTTTACATTTGAGAGTCAGCTTGTTAGAAAGTTTGACTTAAAAGATCTGCATTTTGATAGCATTGCTAGTATGATCTAATTTCATAGGGCAACAAGATTAAATTATTCATAATATGTATATTTGGATGATGAAAGATTCAAAATACTACAGGAGCTTTCAGAAATAGTTTGTGCATGTGCATTTATGATAAAAGTCACAAACATATATATTTGGGTGATAAATAAAAATTGCTTGTCAGAACAAATCCATCTGTGAAATCTATTAATATGCAAAATGAATGCTTAATGAAGCTTCATTGGAAGGCTGTTCTGTAATTTAAGTACCATAACTTTCCTGTTCTCATCAGTGTTCTGCTGATGTTGAGAAAGCAAGACTTTGGGGGAAATATTTTTAGAAAAAAATAATTAGATTTATGGGAAGTGATTTCTTGAATATTTATTTTAGGTATTTATTTTAAGACTGGTTATGATTTCACAGGCTACAGTTACCACCTTGAATTGATCCTTGAAACAAGTGAGTAGCTAATGAAGGTAGAACAGAATTTGCTTGTTATGGGCAATCCTGATAAATACCTGATCATGGCATTCTGTAATTCCATCTTTATGTATAGTTTATTATTATAATTCAATCCACAGGTGATTAAAGTATGAACAAATGAGACTAGATCTGATTTTTCCATGGGAAAGTGATGCTGAGAAACAAGGTTTGTAGAAGGTATCCTTGCTCAATCCTATCATGTATACTGTATTTTCCGGCGTATAAGACGACTGGGCGTATAAGACGACCCCCTACATTTCCTGTTAAATTGTAGGGTTTGGGCTATACTCGCCGTATAAGACTACCCCTCTTCCAACGCACACCAAATAAAAATTAAAAAACATCAGATTTGATTTTAATATGGTAATTTTAATTCAAATGCTTATGACATGCAGGCGCTTAGTAGGAAAACTGTCACTTATAAACATAAGGCTGTTTGTCATCAAACATGTAAACATAAAACTGCAAGTGGATTAAATAATAATAATAATAATAATAATAATAATAATAATAATAATAATAATTAATAATAATAATAATAATAATAATAATAATAATAATAATAATAATAAGTTGGAGGGAACCTTGGAGGTCATCTAGTCCAACCCCCTGCTAAGGCAGGAAACCCTATACCATTTCAGACAAATGGCTGTCCAGTCTCTTCTTAAAAACTTCCAGTGTTGGAGCATTCACCACTTCTGGAGGCAGGTTGTTCCACTGGTTAATTGTTCTAACTGTCAGAAAGTTTCTCCTTAGTTCTAGGTTGCTTCTCTCCTTGATTAGTTTCCATCCATTACTTCTTGTCCTGCTTTCAGGTGCTTTGGAGAATAGCTTGACTCCCTCTTCTTTGTGGTAGCCCCTGAGATATTGGAACACTGCTATCATGTCACCCCCCACCCTTCTCTTCGTTAAACTACACATACCCAATTCCAGCAACCGTTCCCTATATGTTTTGGCCTCCAGCCCCCTAATCATCTTGGTTGCTCTTCTCTGTACCCTTTCTAGAGTCTCAACATCTTTTTTACATCATGGTGACCAAAACTGGATGCAGTATTCCAGGTGTGGCCTTACCAAAGCATTGTAAAGTGGTATTAGTGTGGCAGCCCCTGATTCCAGCAACCATTCCCTATTTTCCTAATTCACTTTTTCACTTTTCCTAATTCACTCTAAAGCTTTCCCTGCGCAGAGCCTTAAGTAACACAGCTTTCCATCCTTCCAAGATAGGTAAAATGAGGACCCATATTGTTGGAGGCAATAAGCTGATTTTGTAATAATGCTGCTGGGTGTGTGTGTGAAAGGCCTAATAAACAGGCATATACACAGAATGAAGGCTATTGCTAAGCATATTGATTTGTGCTTTAAATTGTAAGCCACCCTGAGTCTTCGGAGAAGGGCAGGATATAAATGGGATTTTTTTTAAAAAAGACCAAATGGGAGATCCGCTCCCGGTTTTCCAGCCAGCCCGCCCAGTTCCTGAGTCAAATGTGTCCTTAGAGCTAAGCCACTGCTCTGGCTGCTGCCTTCCCCACCTGCCTTTAAAGTTGGGATATACTACAGCTGCTCTTCAACTTTAGAAGGAAAGACGCCCAGACCCCAGCCTGTAAAAAATCACAGACTGCAGCTTCTTCTCCAATTGGTCCCGCTTTCCCTGCGCAGACTAAATGGGAGATCCGCTCCAGGTTTTCCAGCCAGCCCTGTCCCTAAATTTTCAGCACCATATAAGACGACCCCTAACTTTTGAGAAGATTTTCATGGGTTAAAAAGTAGGCTTATACGCTGGAAACTACGGTAATTCTGAAAGTAATAGCAATTAGAGCAACCTGCCTCACAAGTCAAATACCATAAAAGTTGTACAAACTTTCTGCAGATTAAAAGTTCAGTAGCTAGAACTATTATTTGCTTTGATTGTTTCTGCATTAAGTAATCCCCATGTTGCCTCTTCCACTAGAATCTTCATGCATGAAAACCTGTCAATAAGCAGCTGATCAAGTTTGAGCTTAAGCTCAGCTGAATTCTGCTTCTTGGTTTGGCTAATTAAATGACTGTTTACAATTTTTTTAAAGCATTAACATGATTATAGCTGATTCTTCACCTCTTAAATAATATATGAATTTGGCCTCATGATTATTTAAATAGTATGGCATATTTTTCTGTACATACAGGAAAAAATATACCTATTTATTCCTTCTATGTATTTTATTCTTTTAAAGCAGAAGTCTTTGAATATGCCATTATTCTCCTCTATATATTTGACTTCATGTAGCTATATAATTAAAAAAAGAGAAAAATATTTATTGTTGGAAAGGCATGTGTAAAAGATGAGATACAATAACAGAATTTTTTTCTGGAAATTTAGGCCCCATGACAGTCTGGAGAATAGATAGTGTTAGCATTTTGTGTGGATGTTTTCTGCTGTTTGTTATTTCTATCTGCCTTGGGACACTGACAAAATGGTGGCATCCTCCGCTTTATTAAAAAGCCCATGTTTAAATTCCATCTGTTATAGTAAGCAGGTCTTCCAGGGGGCAATAAGGATTTCCCCTATGGCTATACCTGATTGCTTTGTGCATCTGTTAGTTCATCTAAAAAGCTAGCACTGATTCTGTACTGTAGAGCTTGAATTCTCCATCATCCCTGCCCCCATAGTTTGTCAAAGGATTGCAGTCAGGCAGACTTTTGCAAGTTAAAATACTGGAACATCTGAGTAGCTTACTACTTTACATACAGTGAGCAGAGTGGTAGCTTATATGAGCACTGACTTCCACCGGGATCTTTTTTTTTAAAAAAAAATGCAATGCATGTACAGTCTTGGAGGATGGAGATTGCAAATGTGTGATTAGATAAGATGCTGGAAACCTAGTGACAGTGAAACAAAATACAAATTATTTGCATTCATTAATGGCTCAGCCTTGGAACTGAATTTTAAGATTTTGAGATTGTCAATAAGGTATACAGTAACAGATAGAATCACACTAGGGCCCATTTAGGCCATCAGATCTAAACTCCAGCTCAAGGCAGGAATAGATTTAATAGAATTAAAGCCTCCCTGACAGATGGTTGCCTTGCCTCACTTAAACACATCCAGTAAGGGAAAGGTCACCACCTCTTTGGGTAATTAGTTCCACTGTTGAACAACTTTTACTGTGCGAAAGGTTTTTCTAGCAGTCAGAATCAGCCTTCTTACAATTTTAAATCTCTTCTACCTCCTGGACTTGGAGATGGCCTTATTCTGTGTGGTATCCTTTCAGGGGTAGCAAATCTTGATTTACTGACCTCCGTCAACAACATGCAATGCATCAGATTTCCATAGCAAATTATGTCATGTGTTTTTAAACAAATGATATCATTTCCAGCAGCTTGCTGTTACTTGGTTAAAGACCTAACCACACAAATGACATGAATTACCACAAAATTGTATTCTCTGTTTAATAAACAGTTGGGAGTAACATAACTTCTACTCCCCCAATTGGTATATTAAATTAAGGTTTAATTGTATTTGAAGATACATTACGTTCTTAGGATTCTTTTTGCATTTCCCTCAAAAATCTCATCAGTTTCTAGTCCTATAATCATTGTTGTCATTTTGAATTGTTTGTCTGAATACTTTTTTAAGTGTGTGCAGGATTGGATCTGATTACTGCAGATCTCATTACTGTAGAAGAAAGTGAAAATATTATTTGGAATATGTAATATTAACTTAGGAGCGGGCACATATAAAGTTTGTTTATCAGTACTTTTGCTAAGGTTTAAGAGAAAAGCTATTAAATAATAATAATAATAATAATAATAATAATAATAATAATAATAATAATAATAATAATAATAATAATAATAATAATAAGTTGGAAGGGACCTTAGAGGTCATCTAGTCCAACCCCCTGCTCAGGCAGGAAACCCTATACCATTTCAGACAAGTGGCTGGCCAGTCTCTTCTTAAAAACTTCCAGTGTTGGAGCATTCACAGCTTCTGGAGGCAGGTTGTTCCACTGGTTAATTGTTCTAACTGTCAGGAAGTTACCCAGTTACACTTCAGACATACATTCAAACTGTTTTTTTACCATTGTGCTGATGCAAAGAATCAAAATTCATCATTCATCAATGGAATTGAGCCCTCAAAAAAAGAACTAGAACCTGGTTATTTTATAATCTGCATCATACAAGGATAAAAGAAAGGTACTCCAGTGTTTAGGTTGTTTGACTTTTAAAACTTAACAGTTGCATAACAAAATGCTATTATTTTTATGAAGCTTCTACTTGCTAGAATTTCATATAAATTTTAATGGCTTTAAATATGTTATTTTAATTTCATAATAACTAAAAATAAATGTAAAGTAGTCTGATCATTATATGATGCTCAGACAATAGTGGTCATGATAAAAATGAGGCCTTGAAACTGAATCTACATGGATCACTCCCTTTCAAATCACTATGACTCTTTCATTAAAATGTAAAACATTGACCAATAATATATTATTTGTATACTACTAAAGTCTTGTTGTCATGACCTTTAACTGGGTGAGTTGATGCATCATAGGGCAACAAGTTTTCAACAAGATAACGCAAAAGGGCTGACTTACAGAATGTGTCCAAAATCTGGGACCAATGATTCCCAGAATGAAATTTGGAGAAGTTGTGGCTTCTTCTATGCTAGTGGCAGCTGCTGCACTGCTCAATTGGTGCTGCAGTCATGTAATCTAAATTTTCAGACTTCTGTGACAGTTTCCTAGCCAGTCTTGCACTCTCTCACTTCCTCCCCCACCCAGCAGCAGACACTCACCTGCCTGATGGAAAGCAAAAGGAAGGGAAGGGAGAAGGGAGGGAGGGAGATTTCTAATGCTCCCTCTTAGATTCTTGCAAGGAAACTAAATGGTTAAAAAGCCAGCAGGAAGTTGGAAGTTACTTTTGCTCAGTTTTGTTCCCACTGCTTTTTTGCCACTTTTGGTCATTCTGTTTCTCAGTAAGGAAATATGACCCAGTGGGGCACAAGTTGTCTAGTTAATATTAATATTGGACAAGTAATATCATCTGGAATAAGTTTAAAGAATACATTCTTGTCTGCTAGTCTGCTGCTCCATACATTGATAATATAGAGCAGGGATGTCAAACTGCTGGCCCATGGGCTGGATGCATCATGCCAAAACCGCGCCCACTCCATTGCCGGCAATGGGAAAAAAGTCACGATACGTTGCGACATGTCACGTGATGTCACGAGGTTGACACCCATGATATAGAGAGAAGTAAGTACACAGAACGCATTCATGAAGGTATTCCAAACAATTTTTTGTGCTGCCCAGTCTTTACATTGTACATTTGTGCTTGTCCATTCTGAAGGTGACAATATATTTCAAGGTTTTTATATTTTCCTTTTATCAGTCCACTATTTTTTAATTTACCTTTTTAAAAACCTGTTTTCAATTTACTTGTTTCAACGAATGTGTCCAAAAACTGGGATATATTATTTCCTTGGGATTGAAATTTGACAAAGTTGTGGCCACTTCAGGGTTGCCAGGATGTCTTGTACATACTAAACAGGACAGGGAAGAGGGCTGGATCTTATGACATCCATTCATGGGAAAACTAAGAGCATGTCTTCCTTAATCATTGGATGGAAAAGTTCATGGTTTCTCATTTTGGATTTCCATATTCTTAAGACCATAAAAAGAGTGCACAGAGGAGCAATAAGGATGATAAGGTGTCTGGAAGCTAAATCATATGATGAACGGTTAAGAGAACTAGGTATGTCTAGCTTAATGAAGAAAAGATTAGGGACGACATATCTGCTGTGTGAGGGATGTCACAGACAAGAAGGGGTTGATTTATTCTCCAAAGCACCTGAGAATAGGACAAGAAGCAATGGGTGGAAGTTTATTAAAGAGAGATACATCTTGAAATCAAGGAGAAGTTTTCTGATAGAACAAGGATGGAACAGCTTGCCTCTGGAGTTGGGGATACTTCATCACTGGAGGTTTTTTAAAAAAGATTAGACAACCATTGTCTGGGATAGTGAGGATAAATAAGATCTGCCTTGGACAGGGGGTTGGTTTAGAAAAAGACCTCCAAGGTCCCTTCCAGCCCATGATTCTTTGAGTTCTTTGAGTTGCTTTTCTTGCCAAGTTATCAAATGGAGATCTTTGCTCGAAATTCTAATATTTATCTAAGATGGAATCATCCCTATCAATGCGGGAAGACCCCTATCTTTCAGCAGGCAATTTTGGTCAGATCTGTAGGAAATTCTGTTGGCCTACCCATAATGAACAAGTCAGATTGAATTGTAAAGCCAAGAATTGATCCTGATCATTCCTTCCCTTTCAATTTCATCAATGAAATTTTCAGGGGAACGTAACCACACTGTAGGAATATGGTTTGCTTCTGGCTGAAGTAAGCCTTGTCCCAAATGCTGTGGTAGCTGTATCATGATAGTGTGTAGGCTCATTATGTGCGAATCTACCTGTTTTTGATGCTGCGATAATGTATCAGTCACTTGTTTTGCAGACAGCAGGGTGTCCTGAGGACCTGTTGCCATATTGCAGTTTTACAAGTGAAATCTGATGCCTCTCTGATGAGAGAATAGTGAGGCTTTCAAGATTAACCATCAGCAGTTGAAGATAAACAAGGTCAGGAAACAGGAGTTGCTAACAGTCTTGTTAGTGTTGAAGCAGAATCTTGAAAGCCTGTCAAAGTTCATTGGTACTTATACATAACCCAGCCAAGATAGAATTGTTTTGAGTTTCTTTGTCATGCTTTCTACTTTCCCAGGATTCAGGTTCACATCTTCCTGACATTTATACTCTGAAGACTATTCTGAAGTCTTCAATATTCTTCCTTTCCATCTTCTCTCCTAGTAACAGTGGACTTGTCTTCTTCTCAGTTCTCCCTTCCATTTTCAGTACTGTTCCTGATCTAATTGTGCTCACTTGTAGATGTCCTCTTAAAGAAAGAAAGAAAGAAAACCTTTGGTCCAAAGGTTTCCTTTCAGTTTTTGATATGGAAACAGTCTAAGAAGATGTGAATCAGGAAAAATATTTTACACGATTTAGTACTTAAAAGGACATTCATAAATATTCTTAATTAGGAATAAATGTTCCTGAGTTTGGTAGAAGTTCCTTTAAAAAGAGAATTGCAAATTTGTTTGATTTCAATTAGGGATCCTTTTGATTACAAATGTTTAGCTGGTTTGGATAATTATTCCATATCTTCCTCATATAGAATTCTATTCAATTTGTTTTCCACTGAGGTGTTAGAATTGTCTGTAAAGTAATTCTTTCACAAGGTAGGCATTGTGGAGAAACAGAGGCTTAATGACTGTTGAATACACATTGTGGAAGTCTATGAATTACTCTCCTTTGGATTGGTATTCTGATTCACAGTTGAATAGCCATTCTAATCCTCAATCAGCATGCATACCTCACCCCATAGATATAATTTGCATCAGTTTGTCTGTTGTTTACAAAAAGAAATAACCTCAGTGAAAATGCGTATTTTGTAAATGTAAGATATCTGAGACATTCTGTGAACTTTTTTGTGGATATTAAAGTGTATGAAGAAACAAAGTGGAATCTCACTGGGGAAATTAAGGAATAGGTATCACACATTCCTTTTTTGATACTTTGTTTAGTTCTTTATGATATCCAAGCACTTTTTTCTTTCAGAATGAGTCCTTTTATGTTGGAGTTCATACTATAAATTTTCTTTTATACTTTTAGCAATTGGCAGGGAATGCAGATTATGAGCTTTTAAATCTGATGATTTAAGACACATTTCTCAGCCTTGGCAACTTGGAATCTGAGGGTTGAAATCCATACATTCTGGAAAAACACTATTTCATCTACAATCATTTGTGGACTACTCGTCAGCCACCAAAGGGTTGCTGAATTAAATGTTGAAAACCACTGAAAGAATCCTAAATTAGGTTTTGCAATGAGATGAGATTATTCATTTTAAGATCTTGCATTGAGAATTAGTGATGTGATCAGCAGTGTAATTTCATTTACTTAGAGAAGTCATAAATCTAAGAACTGTGTGATTCCTGACAAAAAACACATCTGTATAATGTGAGACAAACCCAGTGAGCTTTCTGTTTTCTCTTTAAACTGCCCATTCTTATGCTTTAGTCGGTTTCCTGACAGATTATATCTGTTATGTTCATTTAGGCTAATAGACTCTTTTCTGCACAGGCTCCCTACACAATAGTGGACAATGGGTACCCCAACCATTGTCATTGGCTTTCAACATTAAAGCTGGAGTCTTGCTGGTTGAGCTATTGCAATTTTAAAAAGAGGATGAAATACTATCAATGGGATTTACAATAGACTGTCATTCTGCATGTTTAAGATCGGGCAGCTTAGAAAGTTTAGCATTCTTTACTTTCCAGACTTGAGCTAATGGGAAATACACAGCCTAAGAAATATCTTAATGAAAAGCAGACTCACTAAGTCTGAATTTTTTGAAACCTGATTTTAGTCATCTTCTGACTCTAACACCCTTAGTCCTTATAAGCATCAATCTAACACACAAGGATTTTATTTAAATGAGATGCCATATATAAACATGTTTTTAAGCCAGTCAAAGCAGTTTAAAATATCAGAATGCAGCAGTGACTTTCCTTAATAGTCAGGAATAGACCTGGGATTTGACTGCGTTGAGAGGGCAGGAGAATTGACTATCAACCATCAACCCACCCCACTGATGTGAGAGATCAGTTGGGGTGGATTTATCCCAGTTGTCTGTGACGAGTCTAGCCCAGATTGGATTGCTAACTGTTGTGAGAGAACTGTTATGGCTCCTGTATCTGCTGCCGGCTCGGGTGAGAGTAGAGCCGGCTTGGCTTGGCTTGGCTTAACGGATTTGAGTCACCTTCCTGACTTAATAACACAAATGATATTATCTAACATCTTTATACTTTGATCATCTAGCTGCTTATAATAGCCCAATGCGGACATTTCGGCATATGGTTCGTTTACATTATTCTAATGCGGACTTATATGCCCTCAGGAGGGTCCCTGCCTCCTGGGTATGACCTATCGCCCTATGTTCTATCTCCCTTAAGGACGGGCCCAATTGTTGGGACCCTGAGAGGTGGTTGGGCATAGATAGGGGCCGTTGGCTGAATTGGATTAAGAAGCCCCTACTATGTTTTTAAGCCGGTTGTTTTAGGGGGTTAGGGAGGGGGGGAATGGTAGGGGTGGGAGGGATAAGGGTATCTTATCAACCGGCTGTCAGTCCAGGCCGGAGATGGTTCCCGGTGAGACGGGCTTGGGGTTAGGGACCTCTAGTTCTTCCGGTTGTGGGGTAGGGTTTCAAATCCCCATGACGATTGGGAATGGTAGCAGGTGGCTGCACGGAGGGCCATATCAATACCTGGGATCACACCCCCGCTGTCTCCAAACGGTGGTGTGCTCCGACGCTCCGGTGATACCCGTTTATCCAGGGGTGAGGGAGATCGGGCCCCTGAGCTCAGGCTGGTATATTTTAATGCCAGATCCATTGTGAATAAAGCTCCCCTCGTCCGAGATTTGATCGAGGAGGAACGTGCGGATCTGGCATGCATTACGGAAACCTGGTTGGGCTCAGAGGGAGGTGTACCTCTGACTGAGCTCTGCCCCCCAGGTTTCTGTGTGCTGCACCGGCCATGGGCTCAGGGCAGGGGCGGGGGTGTGGCGGTGGTAATACGGGAGACCTTATACCCGCGGGAGACCACTGTCGTACAGATTGGTGGGAGTGAGTCACTCCTCCTGAGGTGTGGCTCTGGGGCTCAGTTGGGCTTGTTGCTGACATACCTGGCGCCCAGCTCCGGTGATACCCGTTTATCCAGGGGTGAGGGAGATCGGGCCCCTGAGCTCAGGCTGGTATATTTTAATGCCAGATCCATTGTGAATAAAGCTCCCCTCGTCCGAGATTTGATCGAGGAGGAACGTGCGGATCTGGCATGCATTACGGAAACCTGGTTGGGCTCAGAGGGAGGTGTACCTCTGACTGAGCTCTGCCCCCCAGGTTTCTGTGTGCTGCACCGGCCATGGGCTCAGGGCAGGGGCGGGGGTGTGGCGGTGGTAATACGGGAGACCTTATACCCGCGGGAGACCACTGTCGTACAGATTGGTGGGAGTGAGTCACTCCTCCTGAGGTGTGGCTCTGGGGCTCAGTTGGGCTTGTTGCTGACATACCTGGCGCCCAGCTGTGTTGCAGTGGCCCTGCCTGGGCTTCTCGACACCCTTTCAGGGTTGGTGGTTGGACTTATCGTTCTGGGTGATTTCAACCTTCCTTCTCTGGGCGGGTCATCAGAGTTAGCTCAGGAGTTCATGGCCTCCATGACGGCCATGGACCTGACCCAAATAATTCAGGGTCCGACCCATAGAGGGGGTCCCACTCTTGACCTGGTTTTTCTATCTGGGCAGTGGTTTGATGATCTGGGAGGGGGTTCGCCAACTACTGTCCCCCTGTCATGGCCCGATCATCATCTCCTGCGGTTGGTCTTCCGATACGCTACCCCTCGCTGCTGGGCTGCGGAACCGACCAGGTGGTTCTGCCCCAGGCGCCTAATGGATCCAGAACGGTTCCAGACGGCGCTTGGGTCTAATACCTATCTCCCTCACTCACAGCGCGGCGGATGCCTTGGTGAAGGCCTGGGAGAGGGCTGCCACCGAGGCACTCGACCGTGTTGTACCCTTGCGACCCCTGACCCGGCGCAGATCCTGATGGGCTCCATGGTTTTCTGTGGAGCTCCGGGAGATGAAGCGTCGGAGACGGAGTCTGGAGAGTTGTTGGAGATCCAGCCGGTCTGAATCTGACCAATTGCAACTAAGATCTTTTACTAGGTCTTATCTTGCATCGATGAGGACGGCGAAGTCTAATTACTTCGCTGCCCTTATCGCGTCCGCAGATAATCGCCCAGCCGCCCTGTTTAGGGTGACTCGCTTCCTCCTTAATCAGGATGTGAGGGAGGAGCCCTTACACAGGCGGGCCGAGGAGTTTAGTCAGCATCTGGCAGACAAAATTGCTCAGATTCAGGCCGGTTTGGACTCTGACTGGACAGAGTCTGATGTGGAGGATTCGAGCGGTCTTGAGAGTAGTATTATCTGGACTGAATTTGATCCTGTGACTCCCGATGAGGTGGACAGGATTATGGCGAGGCTGAGCTCTACCACCTGTTTATTGGACCCGTGCCACTCCTGGCTGGTTTATTCAGCTTGGGAGGAGACACGGGGCTGGTTCCAGGCAGTGATATCTGCTTCTTTGAGGGAGGGTGTTTTCCCTGCCGCCTTGAAGGAGGCGGTGGTGAGACCCCTTCTCAAGAAGCCTGCCCTGGACCCGGCTATTCTGAATAACTATTGTCCGGTCTCCAACCTTCGCTTTTTGGTGAAGGTTGTTGAGAGTGTGGTAGCGCATCAGCTCCTCTGTTCCTGGAGGAAACTGATTATCTTGACCCATACCAATTGGGCTTCAGGCCCGGGTACAGCACAGAGACGGCATTGGTCGTGCTGATGAATGATCTGTGGCGGGCTCGGGATGGGTTGTTCCTCTTTTCTAGTCCTATTAGACCTCTCAGTGGCTTTTGATACCATCGACCATGGTATCCTACTGCGACGTCCCAGGGGGTTGGGAGTGGGGGGCACTGTTTTACGATGGTTCTCCTCCTACCTCCTGGGCTGTTCGCAGTCAGTGTTGACGGGAGGGCAGAGGTCCGCCCCAAGGCCTCTCGTTTGTGGAGTCCCTCAGGGGTCGGTTCTCTCTCCCCTCCTGTTCAACATCTATATGAAGCCGCTGGGTGAGATCATTCGTGGTTTGGGGGTGGGGTATCATCAGTACGCTGATGATACCCAGCTTTTTCTTTCCACCCCGAACCAACTCAGTGATGCCCTCGACGTGATGTCCCGTTGCCTGGAGGCGGTTCAGGTTTGGATGGGGAGAAACAGGCTTCGACTCAATCCTGCCAAGACTGAGTGGCTGTGCATACTGGCATCTTGAGTGAACCATTTTTTTCCATCATTAACGATGGGGGCTGAGGTGTTACCCCCCGTTGATAGGGCTCGTAACTTGGGCGTCCTCCTGGATTCATGGCTCAGTTTGGAAGATCACATAGGAGCCGTGACCAGGTGGGCTTTCGCCCTGGTACGCCAGTTACAGCCCTATCTGGACCGAGATGCCCTACGCACAGTCACTCATGCGCTCATAACCTCCCATTTAGACTACTGCAACACTCTCTACATGGGGCTGCCCTTGAGGACCACTCGGAGGCTTCAGCTGGTGCAGAATGCAGCCGCGCGAGTAGTAATGGGAGTTTCCCGATCCTCTCATGTAACACCTCTTCTCCGTGAGCTGCATTGGCTTCCAGTTGCCCTCCGGGTTAGATTCAAGGTGCTGGTGATGACCTATATGACCCTAAATGGCATGGGTCCGGATTACCTTAGGGAGCACCTGCTACCAGCATCAGCTTCCCATCGTCCTGTGTGTGCCCACAGAGAGGGCTTCCTTAGGGTTCTGCCGGTTAGGGATTGCCGGCGGGTGATTCCCAGGGGGAGGGCGTTCTCTATGGGCGCGCCCGCCCTTTGGAACGAACTGCCGATGGAACTTCGGACTTCCCCCGACCTTCACTCGTTTCGCCGGGACCTAAAAACCTGGTTGTTTGAACTGTCTGGCCTGGACTGAGGGGTTTTAAATTAAATTAATTTTAAATTTAAATTTTAACTTTGTCTTAATCCTGTGGGCTAGTATTAATTTAATTCTATTTTATCTTTCCTTTTTGTATTGTTTTAACTTGCCCTGTGAACCGCCCTGAGTCCTTCGGGAATAGGGCGGTATATAAAATAAATAAATAAATAAATAAATAAATAAATAAATAAAATAAGGCAGGTTGTGGATTTCATTTAATTCGCTTCTCTATTGATTTTAATACAGAGAGCAGGCAGTAATTCCAAATACATCTCATATTTCTTAGTTTCCAATAAACCTCTTTGTGGCTGGCACATAGTTTAAACGTTACAGCAATGACCTATAGAACTTAATCTGTTTATATGTTTAACTATTTGATAGCTGTACTGTAGGTGTCTACTATACTACTACTATAGTATATAGCTAGTACTATATGCAGTATAGTACTATATGAACAGGTAGTCCTTAACTTATGACCAGAATGGAGCCTGGAATTTCTGTCACAAGTCATAACAGTTATAAGATGAGGAACCCACGTGACCAGACCTGATTTTCGATTTTTTGAAGGGCAGTTGTTAAGTGAATGCCATCGTTGTTAAGTGAACACGGCTGACATTTAACTAACACAAAGTTGTTAAGTAAATCCGTGTATTCCTGTGGGTGTTTTTTTTTGCCAGAACCTTGCCAAAAAGGCTGGAAAACAGTACAAGTGTTGTCAGTCATGGTCACATGACAATGGAATGCTGCAACAGGCTATAAAGGTAAGCTGGTTGCTAAGTGCCTGAATTGAGGCCATGTGACCTCTCTGTATATAGGTGCACTATATTCAGTATTCTTCCATGAATCACTTGTTAGATCAATACAATTTAGGTATAATCAATGATATGACTTCTATAGGTCTAACTTTGCTTCTACATAGCTTATAACAGAGATTTTGGGATAGTTGATAATCAGATATTATATATATTATACCTATTGCAAGAAAAGTATAAAAATAAGCATTAAAATCTCTACATAAGAGAACACCCACTACTTTGATAAAACAGTGGTGACTTTTTTGCTGTTTTACTGGATTTCTATATTTTTTAATAAATACATTATTAATTGGTCAGAGTTTTGGATAAATATTGAATGAATGAATGATACATAACATGTAAGTTAATAATTAAATATGGTAACTGTCTATCCCATTAAATCATTTTTAATGAAATTCATTACATTTTATCCCATACCTAAATGTGTTGTCTTCTGAAAACAAAATATAACATTAATGTACTTAATCAGCTGGGGTACATTCTTCTTAATTATATTTCATGGAAATAAATATATTTGAAAATTTATTTTTTCTGTAGAGTGCCTAAGCATTTGGAAAATACATCTACTTTTCTCTGGAATATAGAGAATATATACTAGATATATATAATTAGTTTGCAGATATAATTTAAATTTGCTTAATGTGTTTCCCTTGTATCTATTGGCAAACTTTGACCCAGCTATAAAATCACACTAACAAAAAGACTGTAAAAGGTTGATTGTGACAGCCACTTATTCCAATGATTGTTTTCTTCCTAGATGTAGAAGGATTTAAGCTATGGAAGCTCTCAATAGTATTACCAAGACATGAATGTTAAAATGAAAGTGACATAAAATATGGTTGCTAGTGTTTTTCTTTGTACTTTGCAAGAGGAAATGTGATTAAGATATACTAAAAAAAGCTACACAAATGCAGCAAAATTGTTAAAATATTCAAATATGCCATAGTGTAACAAGGAAGCACAGTAATGCACTGAAATCAGCAATAGAACAGCTGTGTTTTAAAGGACAGTACTTTGAATGTCACTTGACAATTTGCTTTCAATTAGAAGTAATTTACAGGAAGATGCCCACAAGCTAATCTTTACAGGATAATTAAGTTCCATTTTCTTTACTTTTAATTAAAAAGCAGAAAAGATTCAGCTGATCCATAAAAAATATTCTATTTAAACATTCATCAGACTTCACACTCTTTTTTTGTTATTTGTTATAGCAGATGTTATCAAAACTGCAGTCTGTTCTGTTTTAAATCCAGAATACTTGGTAAGTGAGATGCAGAGTGGCAGTAGGCGTGTACAGCTGAGGTATGAGCATCAAACATCTGTATTTTGAAATAGTTGCCTGTGTATTATTTCATTGCTATAATTTTGTAAATTCTTTATTTTTAAGCCTCTTTGCAAAGCAAAATAATTTCTTAGTATATTAGAATGTAAGAATAAACATTTACCATGTTATCTATCACTAATGTTTTTATGATCTAATTCAGAATGCAAATTCTCTCTCTCTCACCCAAATGCTCACTATGAAATTTAACAGTAAAAATAATTATTAAAGTTTCTTCTATAGAACCAATAGTAAATTAAAAAAAAATCCAAAGGACAGTCAACGAGAAATAAATGCCTAAGAAGCAGTAGAAAGAAACAAATTATTGTATTAATTAAAATTCCAAGGTTTTTTTTCTTCTTCTGTGAAATGGTTTGGTGGGTGTATGGGGAATGGAGAGACCTGATGGATTTGCTCAATACCTTTCAGATAAAAATAGCAATGTGGGAGAAAGAGTTTTATCTGACCATTTACATTAACACACATTTACTCCTGTCCCTTCAACATGATTTCTGTGGAACTGTGCCTTGTAACAATCAAAAAAGGCAAATAAGGGGAAACATAGGTAGATTTTAGGCAGTAGTGTGGCTCATCTTGTACTATGGCTTTGCCACAAGCAAAGTGAAAATGATGAGGGAAGCTCTCAGAGTAATAAAAATTCTGTAAATATATCAGTCTGGATTATTTTAAAGACTTGCATCCTGCTCTGTTGCATAGGCCCTATATAAATTGTTAAGGAAAACAGGCTTGTATGAAAAACTTGTTTATATATTTGTTCCCCTTCATTCTTTTCAAAAGAAATAGAAAGGATCATGAAAAACAACAATTTCTCTTATAGAATTTTTTTAATGGGATAGTTCAGAGACACAAGCATAGCATATTGTGGTGGTTTTATTCAGCAGTAAAACTGCAGCTCTTTTGTCACAGACTGAACTATGATAGAAAAGGAGCCATTGAAAGTATATATTACCAAGAACCGGTTGAGCATTTGAGATTAAGATATTCTTCTACATAAGATTTGAATCAAGTTGGGTAAAAGATGAACTGGCCAGAGTGCTGAAACTATAAGGCAAATCTGGCTTTAAATGGTCAGCAAAATAAAAGTTCCTTTTTCCATTTGGGGAGAAAAAGAAAACAAACTGAGAAACATGCCTACAACAGGTCTGTTATTAGCATTCTTTGGTTAATCTATTTGTCATTTTTAGACTGAATTGTTCACAGATAAAGTGAGCAAAAAACTGGAAAAAGTCTGTACATCTCTCAACTTCTTTGAAACATGATATTGTATCCTTGACCTGATCTTTTGGACCATAGTCTGTATTTTCCAGTAGAAGAAATGTTGTCCATGTATGTATGAAACATATTTCCATCATACCGCAAATGAAAAAACTCTCAGAGCTTACATAGAATTAATACAGTCAGTAATATTGATCTTACCAGTTTTTGAATAAACAATGTATGATTTTGATTTGCAAAAAAATCCCAAAATTGTTTCTAGAAAAAAACTTGAAAGGAGCTTATAGCAGGCCACAGTAGCAACTAGTTTTTTAAAAGCAGTTTAAGCAGTTGTTTATATGCTATACTTGTTTAATATGCAGCTACTCCATCTTATATTAGCAACAGCTGTTTTAAATAAATTTTCCTAAGTGAACTGCTACAAGTGTAAACAATGCAGTCCTATATATAGCTTATAGAAATTGTCCCAAATGAATGCCTGTAAAATTAGAACCTTAGTAATACCCAATGCATTAAAATGAAAATATTCATATCTGCTGAATTGGAAGTATGTTTTCCTTATAAGTCAGTTTACTACAGCAGAGGATTTTGCTGCAATAATGTAAAAACTGTTAAATGTAGGATTTTCATTTGATTTGGATTCAGTGACCTTCGTTTACTTATTTCCTCCCAAAGGACTTGACCTTTCTACAAAGCAGTCATGTATAAGAGGAATGCGTTTGTCCTTCCAGGAATTAAAATCATCCCCATTCTTTGAAGAAATTATGTGTCCTGAAAAAAAATTCCTTCTTTTTCTCATCATTAAAGTTACAACAAAATATCCAATAATAGTATAACATGAGGAATTCCTTGATCAGAATCTAGCAAATGTTTGAGCTCACACCACTAGTTTTTGCTAGTTTAATGCAATTTATACTTTGGGCAACTGAACAACATGATATATAATAAACAGTATTGAACCATTTGCTTTAAAAGTCACTTTATCATATGCCTCCTCTGTTATGGCCCCTACTTTATGGAACACTGGGAATTTAGAGATCTTTGTCCTGTTTACCTTCTGGAAGACCTAACATTCCCACCAGGAACTGGGACTGGGATGTTAATAAATCCCAATGTTTATTATGTATTACATTTTTTAAAATTATGTGATAGCCAGTGTTCCATTAGTAGATGGGCAGTTAGATAAATTTGATAAATAGACAAAAGAACAAACTGATTGATTACATGACTCATTTAGCCATTAAGATACTTTTAATCATGGAGCTTGTATGAAATTTTTCTTAAGTTTTTTTTGGCAATATATATCATCCTCCTGTTCCCTGTCTTCCTTCTCCTTTTCTGTTATTTTGTTAATACCATTGAGTCCTTTTTAGCCAGGTAGGCTATAAATATTGGAAAATATTTATACTGCTAAGCTTGTAAGCCGCCCTGAGTCTTCGGAGAAGGGCGGGATATAAATGGAATTAAAATAAATAAAATAAAAAATAAAATAAATAAAAATAAATAGTTAAAATGTACATTTTGTGAAAAAGAAGTCTTAGGCTTATAGATTCATATTTGTATCTCTTGAGTGATGAAAGAGGGGGGAAACGAGGTATTTACTGTTGTGATCTAGTATGATTAGGTAAGATTATCAATAGCGGAGAATATTTGTAGTTCAGGGTTGAAATGAGAGGTCCTTGGTGTTTGCTAAGCTTCGTTGTTTTCTTTCAGATAGTTAATTACCCAAACTTAGATAACATCATCTGTACTAGTTACTATGGTAGTGCTGATAATGTTACCTAGTTTGGGTAATGAAATATGTGCAAGAAAACAATCAAGCTTATTATACTTTCGTTTGGATCATCTTAAATACTTGAAATCATTATATTTTCTTTTTGTCTAGGAATTCATATGCTGCCCTTTATCATGAAGTTGTGTGATTCCTATTTGAAACATTTCCCAAAGTGATAATTCCTTCCTAAAATGGATTATTATACGATGTTATAGAATCTTTGTAGGTGGCATACAGACACATATAAGTAAATAAGCAAATAAGTACATCATTTTCTAAGCCTTGGCTGACCTCAAAAAGGGATCAGATCTCAAAAGAAAGATAACCGGGAAACCCCAGGATTTTATAATAATTTAGGAAGTAAAAAAGACCCAATATACAACCAAAGAATTCAGCTATGTTGCCAAGAAAAACAATATAGCAATTTTCACAAAATCATCTGGACTTCAAACTTGATTGAAGCAAATTTTAATTTCACATCTTTCTATGACTAGCTCTACTGTAAAATATATATAGGACGACATGAAGGATATGCTGAAAATATAATCTCAAAAAGAGTTTCATGTTTGGACTTCTATTTTAATATTTTCTCTGTATGGCTCAGAATCTGATTTATTGCAATCTTTCAACTGCAGCTTTCCTGGTGGTACTTTGATAGTTTCCCAATTCTATCAGTCTTATAGATCCTTTGAGTAACTGAGGTTAGGAAATCTTATATTCCTGCTCTTATGCAGATTCTAATGATGTTGTAGTGGCTAAAATATGGTGCTTTCCTCTTAATATGAAAAGTTTTGTGCTCCTTTAAAGCAGCATTAAAGCAAATTATAGCAAATTGTGTGTTGGCCTTCAGATGTCCAATATAGTTTTGCTGTATAACCAAGCAAAGTTGGTTGCACTAAGGGAGAGGAACTTTGCAGAATGAATCCTTGAAGACATTTTAGCATTTATATTATTTTTTCAAAAACGTATTTAGGGTTTACTTGCTCTCCTTGAAAACAATGGATGGTCAGAAATTATTAGGTGTTGGATCCAAAGGTTACTTTGCCTGAATGGAAGCAAGATGCTCAAATATTTTTCATTGATGCCTTTCCCCCACAGCCCTTTGTCAATTCCTCCCCTAGTGCAGGGGTAGACAACCTTGGCTCTTTTATGACTCGTGGACTTCAACTCCCAGAATTCCTGAGCCAGTCATAAAAGATCTAAGGTTGCCTACCCCTGCCCTAGTGCAACCATCTTCTAAAGAAGGATTTCAGAACTCCTAGGAACTCATACAAAGCACTTGTTTTTGAATCATTAAGGGAACTGCTGCCAGGTCTATCTGTAAGGTCTCAGACATCCAAAGAACACCATGAAATAATTCCATAGCTGCCACGGGGAAAAATGTGGAAGCTTTGAAAAATTGTCCTTTCATCATAACCATTATAACTTTCTGTACAGTCCTGTTTTCTAATGTACTGGAGATGAAGTAAGAAAGAAATAGACTAGGATAACAGTCTTTTCCAGAAGTATTCATGCCACTCTGGAATATGATGCAGTCTATCTTGTTCGTTATTCAGGAAGAATACTGTGTTATTTTTTTAAAAAAATGTTAGCAGTCATAACTTAGATTGTAATAACATTTTGATCTTGTTCTTCCTCCAGTGATGGCATTTTTTACTTAGTTCAGCTGGCTTTTTATCATTTCTGGCATTCTTGATTGAACCTGGTTCTTAAGGTGTATTTTTCTCAATATATGTTTAATGTCTTTATAATCTAATGTTTTATATATATAATCTAATGTTCTTGTCTAATTCATATCTCTGCTCCTGTTCAGTGCATGATATTGAAAATAAAGCTTCAATTTTTTTCCAGATGTTACTTTTTTGGGAAAGCTAATCTGGCATTTTATTTTAGACAAAAACTGCTTTCTTTTTTAAGCTTTTAAATTCAATTTGATTTGTTTTTAATTTGACTGCTTCCAGTAAGTTTATTGCTATATATATATATATTCTACATTGTTTTAACATTGAAATGTTTTCGAACATGGAATTGCCCCTGGAATATTTTTGTTCCAGAATTTATTAAAGAAACTAATGTACTTTAGAGACAGAATGTATAAAACAGTATACAGTAAATAGATAAGGTACCCTTCCCAGGTATTCCTTGGTTATGATTGTACCATGATATGTTATTGTATGGAGTATATCCTTACAGCATCAGAGTTTACTTATGAGCTAAAGGAATAAAATTTTGCTATGTCGAATGTATAGGTGGGCAATGCCATTTGATATAATAATCTTTAATTAAATGTGGTTCCTGGAGCAAATGAATTACTGGTAATAACTGTATTTAAAAATAACTTTATATCCTAAATCTACCTTGTGCAGTTTTCAATTTTGTGTTACAAGATGTCTCAAAGTGTGACTTGTCTGATTGGGAAAGCAGGAAAGTGGGGAGGGGGCGGCTAATGGAATTCAGACAAGCAATAATTAGTAGGCCAGGAAATAGGGCAATTTTAAAAATGATTCATGGCAAGTGGGAATGAGACATTTACATTCTAAGAATTAATTATGGGAGTTGTCTAAATTATGAGCAGAAAGCAGAAGTGCAGGGAATAAAACGTGGTTGAGAGATGATTTCATATAATATGTTAAGTTGAAAAGATTTACAGTATTTTTTAAATGCAATCTTGTATTGGAACACACTTTCGAATTGATACAAAGACTTCCTTCCTTCCTTCCTTCCTTCCTTCCTTCCTTCCTTCCTTCCTTCCTTCCTTCCTTCCTTCCTTCCTTCCCCCCCATTTTATATAGTTCTGAGTTTTGACTGGTGGAAGTCATCACAGAATAGGCAGAAATGTAGACTGGGATTGAAGAATTTTGTAAAGCAGTATGTCTCAAACTCATCACCTTTAATATATGTGAACTTCAACTCCCAGAATTCTCCAACCAGCAAGCTGGCTGGGGAATTTTGGAAGTTGAAATCCACTTATTTTAAAATTGCTGAGACTCAGAAACTTTGTTTTAAGGATATGCTGAGACATAATTAATCTTTTTACCCTAAAAGTGATGCATCTTAGTGTACTTTCATATCTATATTATTATTGAAAATCATGAATTCTAAGATCAAGGCCGAGTGGCTAAGGGGTTTTGGATTACTTGACCTTGAAGTCTGTCTATCTTTGGACCTGGATGAGGTTGTATTCCCCAAGACAGAACTGGAGAACAGTTTGGAGGTACTTCTGGATTCTGAGTTCCTGCTGAAAGACCAGGTGACAGCTGTGGCCAAAAAGGGTTTAAAAGATCATCTTGTTTGCAAGTTGTATCTCTTCTTCAGAGGCCCTGGTCATAAGTCATTCATGCCTGGTTACATCTAGTTGGGACTATTGCAATGTATTTGATATGAAACTGTCCTTGAAAAGCACCCACTTTTCAATAAGTCTAGAATGCACTGACATCCCACAAATCAAATTTCAGATTAGATTTTATTAATTTTGATCTATGACTAGTTTTTTTAAAAAGTACAATTAAATAAAGTGTATATAACAAGGTGTGAATAAACAGAATAAGAGATATAAAACACTACTAAAACTAAAATTCTTGGATAAAATTTGTATCTAAATCTAAAAGTAACCATACATACTCAATTTATAATAAAGTAATAAAATCCTGAATTGTGTGAAATTAAAAAAATAAAATAAAAAAAATCTGGGTTTTCATTCATGTGTAAACAAAAATAATAAAAATACAGGTAAGATAATTTTTATAAATGAAGGCTTGAGCTTAACAGCTATGCACATTTAGCACTGTTACATAAAACCTCGCTATGTTGTAGGTGTTATTTGATAAAAGAATGCCAAATAAAACTTGAAGCTGAGCTGGACTATGTGGCCAAAGAGGAAAAAAGCCTTAACTTATTTTAGAACAAACGTTACCATAACATGAAAAATAGATTTGATTGACTCCTTACCACCAGGGCGGGCTCGGTTAGCCATAGGACTTTGCTAAAACTTCCATATAGCACTCCTGAGCACAGGCCATTAAATCTAGTCCTAGAAAACACCTTAATCATGACAAAGAATTTTGTGATAATTTAATTAGTTGATTTCCATTTGGAATAGTTAAACTGTGCGGAGATAGGATTGTGAATAAGACCACTCTTTGTGGTCTTGATGTCCGGGGGCCATTCTCTAATGAGTCCAGTTATTGTATAGACTGAAAGGAAAGGCTACAAGAAGAAAGCTTTTTAGAATCAAATTTTCGGTTTAAAAAAGCTATAACTGCTTCTTCCTCTCACCATTGCAGTGACTCAGCGGGTGGCACTATCTAGTTGAAATTTGTTGATCTTGGGACCTGCCCTGGATGGCGCCTGATAAGGAACTCCTGGGAAGTCCAGTGCTGACTATCAAGTCAAAAAAGATGCTTGTGGCAGGCCCTCTCTGAAATCCTGCCAGGAAAACTGCATGGATGCTGTTACTAGGAGTCAATAGTGACTACAGGGTGTCTTGTCTTGTTTTGTTTTATTTTAATAATTGCAATAGACTGTTGCCAACAGATTTCTGCCATAGATTAGTAACAATTCACTGGCGCAGAATTCAGAAAATAATTTTGTTTAATTAAACATATGTAGTTAGTGACTAGCATTTTTTATTAAAAAAAACCTCTATGAAGGTGATAATAGGATGAAAACTTACTTTTCCTGTGATAAGTACCTTAAAACAGAGAAAACTGCTGTTATTAGCTACCTATAGGGGAGCTATCTTACGCTGTCCAGAATCGCTGGTACTATGAGATGCATGGCAAATAAATTTGATCAATCAATCAATAAATATATAGCACCAATTTCTATGATTAATTACTATAATATCCCTAAGTGGTGTACCATGGAATTTCATTAGTCTTTTTTTAATGAACCCTTTAGTAAAAATTAAGAAGGCTTCATTATACGTTGTCCTGGCCTTGAGTTGTAAAAACAGCTTCTTGAGAGTAGAATGAAGTGAAATTTTATTAGATACCTTCTACTTTGAAGGTTTTAAATAAGTTTCATGTACTATAAGTATAATCCTCTGAAAATATATATTCCATTTCTATTCTGGAAAAGAATTGTATGGCTCATACAATGACTCTTTAATGACATAAACTCCTTTTTATTTTAAAACTTGGTACAAAGCAATACTAAATCAGATGAAGAATCGTAATTTTTTTTAAACTATTGGTTTGCCTTTAGAATCTTGCTTTATATGTTGCAGAATTCTTTTTTATTCATTTTATTCATGCTTTTTCCTAGGTCAATGAATCTCAAAGCTCATTTTTGCAGTTAGTTATTCTTATTTTGGAGACAAATTATTTATTCAGCAGCAGTCTCAGTAGTTTTTATATAATCTTGATTCATAGATAGTGCATCATTTTTCTCAATACTTTTAACTATTACAGGCATTTCTTCTAATATTTTTAACTCAAAGCCTATATAGGTAATTCTCAACTTACAACTACAATTGAACCCAAAATTTCCACAGTTAAGTGAGATTTGTCCCATTTTACAACCTTTCTTGCCACAGTTGTTAAGTGAATCTGGCTTCCCCATTGACTTTGCTTGTCACAAGGTCATAAAAGGTGATTGCATGACCTTGGGACACTGCATCCATCATAAATATAAGCCAGTTGCCAAGTATCTGAATTTTGATTATGTGACCATGGGGATGCTGCAAGAGTCAGAAATGTGAAAAATAGTTATAAGTTTTTTCAGTACTGTTGTAGCTTCAAACGGTCACTAAATGAACTGTTATAAGTCAATGCCTAACCGTAATTTTCTCTACTGACTTTTATAAAGTCTGGTAAAATTAAGCCGAGATGTTATACACAGATAACTGTATAATTAAATTAAGTTTTTCCCCCCAGTGAGATCAGTTCACAGTATGAGTCTTAGAAAAGTATCATCTCTCAAAATGAGACACACAGATTTTGTTTTGTGAGATACTAAATGCCAAATATGTAGCCTTGATTGGGCTAATTACTGCTTTTTCATTTGCCTTTATTATATTGTCATACACTCTCTCTTTCATTGCTACTCATTATTTTGTGCACATCTAGAATCTAATCTAGAAGTTTACCCTACTCTGTGGAACAGAGTTGGCAAGTTTATAAGGAACTATGTTAAGGATTAATAATTCCCCTTGTTGTTGCCTCTTGGAACCATTCATCAAATTCACAATTGTTCCCATTTCAGTGCACGTGCTCTGGCCTCAGTGAGCCCTGTTCTATAACCTGAATCTAACAATGGTCAAAATAGGAAATACCCGATTCTCACTGAACGACTGTGGTCTAGTGGAATACCCAATTTCACTACTTGGTAAAATTTCAGTTTCACAAAACATTTGGGGTACATCTGTGGCTGTTAAAAAGATGTTTGTTAACTCTAAATTTCCACTAAGTCTGAATTTATGTAATTAATTTCATTCATGTCACTTTCATCATTTTTATTTTTCAATCCTATGATGCAATTATGATGTATGATACAAATAAAAATTACAATATCAATTATGTTTTAATGTCAGTTATCTGCACAGGTTTGGAAACAATTTTTATTGCACCTGAAGTCGCAGAAAGGAGTTTGGGTGAATGTGATTTTAGTGGGGGAATTCTTATACTACTAACCTGAAAACAAAAGTTCTTGGCATCTGTCAATGAAATGCCATAATGGAATGCCGCACGTTTTTTGGAGTCTATTGATTCCGTTTGGGCAATGTAATCAAATACGCTGTACACTTCTTAACATTAACCTGTGGGTTTTGAATATCTGAAAAAGATGCTAGTAGTTCTATGAGGTATTTAGCATTTGGAAAGCAAATGTTATATAGATAGTATAATTTTTTTATTAATATTCTTCTATTTTTGTACCAGAGCTGAAGTTGATGTATATAGTATGTCACAAAAGTGATTTCCCAAAAAGCAACTTTCTTGTTTTTTTCTTTCAATTTTTTTTTTACTTTTCATCCAAGTCGCTTCTTCAATTCTTCTTCAGCTTCTTGGATGAGAAGTTCAATATTTTCAAGGAAACCTCCCCAAGAAAATCCAGTTGCCTTTTGGAAAAGCACCTTTGGGACAACTATGACCTAGATGGTTGAGAATCCCCATAGACATTTGTTGTACAGTACATACTGCTCCTTCTCTATATTTTTCCTAAAGCAATAAATGAGCTAAATTGTCTTGAAAAATGGCTGGCCTGAATTGAGGTTCAGTGGCATAGGGAATTTGGTCCACCCTATCTTAATCTAGCACCTTTATCAATACACCACATCATAGCTTGCTAAAGGCAAAGGAGTTAAAAACATGAATTGTGACTTTTCATAAACTTTACATATAGTATACAATTTCAAGGCATTAAATATCAGCTAGAGTCTTTACATGATGTTCTCTACAAAATGTTGGAGCGGGATAGAGTTTAATGAAACATTTAAAAAGAAGAATTATTTTTAGCATGTGTTCTGGAATAACCAAATGGTGTAAATCTGTTTGTTAAATCTACTAACTTTAATGTTTCCTATTAAAGAGAAGAATTTTTGTTTTGCTTTTATCCGGAGAACAAAGACTATCACTTACTTTGAAGGAAGGTTATTGAGGAAAATCCATGTTTTTCTTTAAGGGATGGAAATCTAGTTTTGTTAGTGGTTCATGTACTTACCTATTGTTCTATTCACTATAATTTCAGTATGATTTTAAAAACCGGGAAAACCGTTACAGTTGTGTCAATTTCTTTTTCATAAAAGATTTACGCATTCTTCTTTATATAAGTACTTTAATACATGCTTTTTTCTAAGTAAGTACCATTATATACACTATATTTAAATGGAAATGGCTCTAACATGCTTTTTTTATCATGACCTTTCCAAATATATGCTGATTGAAATGATTTTTTTTTCTAGCTGAACATAATGGATAGTTGTGGAACCTCTGTATTGCAACTGATTCTGCCTTTGGAATCACAACATTTCAGTGTAAAAGATGTGAGTTAGAAAGAACAGCGTTTATCAGTCCTGGCAACTTTGAGATGTTAAGTCCATGCATCTTAAAATTGCCAAGGTTGAGAAACATTGGGTTAGAGTTTCCTATGGCTGCTTATAGGGAACAGCGAGTCACATTTACTGAATCACTTTGTGAAAAGCAAGCTGACTCTTTATGAAATTGGATGTTTTTTTTCTGATGGAAAAGAAAATAATTGAATTAATGTTGGGGGGGTTGGAGTTGTAAAGTCAGCTGAATAAAGTAACAATTTAGCACTGAAATTTTATTAATAGCTATTAAATTTTCAGCAAGAACAACAACAGAATAGATAAAAATCCTCCTTGCTGAATGGTGAGGAAAGGTTATTTATTATTAGTAGATCAACTAGATGCAAAATGTTATGGTTTAGATAATAGAATCTGTGGTTCCTTGCTACTCCTGAGTACAACAGGAAACTCATAATAAATTAATTAAGTTAATAAGAAATCATTATGTTGATAACAAAGCCTGTAAATATATTTCAAAAGTATGATTATAAATTAATATTCATAAAGTACCAAGAAAAAGTATTGTTAACCACTGAATCATGATAAGAAAAATTACACATCAGATGGAAAAATGATAGATGAGAGTTTTCTTGGAAGAATGCTTCTATTTTGCTGACTAAAATAGATTTATTCAGGGCTTTTTTGTCACAGAATGCTCAGAACGGAGTTCTGGCACCTTTTTTGGATGGAACCTTGTAGGGTAGGCATGGCGGGTTGTATGACGTGTGAGTTCCGGCACCTTTTTATTTTACAAAAAAAGCACAGGATTTATTCCATGGTGATAGATTTTCTCCATGGTGATCTGTCACTAATGTGATCCTTCCTCTTTTCCAACGGTGCACATTGCTACTCTTAACAGAGTTTATCCATTTTGCTGCTGGTCTTCCTTTCCTTCTCTTTCACCTTTTCCAGCATTAGAGCTTTATCCGGAGAACTAGTGTCTGAATCAGGATAATTTGAGCCTGGCCTTTGTGTCTTGAGTGAGAACTCTAGATTGATTTGTTTGATGATTTATTTTCTTGTCTGTGCACAATATTCTCAGAAGTCTTCTCCAGTATAAAAGTGCAAAAATGTCAATATTTTTCGTACCTTTTAGCATTGATAGGTAATTTCTTGTCCTGCTTTATGAAACTTCATATCCACACACCTGCTTGCAGGCTATTAAAAATGTCAGGTATTGATGATGACAACCTACAGATTAATAAAAGATTAAATCTTTCCTATATCATCTATTTTATATAAATGTTAATAACACAATTTTTCTTTGGTTTTGTGTGCTGCTTATAATATAGGATATACATATTCTTTTATTCTTTTAATGTGTGTACATACTTTTTGTGATGGCTTAATGTAATGACAAATACATATTTTAATGGTAGCATGTCTTCCTCCATATATTACAATGCAACTATTTAATCAAAACATGCTGTGCAATCCCATAAAGTGACAGATAAACTTTTTAGATTAAAATCTGATTTCATTTAAGAGAATTGTAGCATAAGTATTGCATATGTTACACAATGTTCTCTGCAAGAATGGAGATTCTCCCAGTTATTAAATCAAGCAGGCACCTATATTGAGCAGCAGTGAAATAGGAAAATCATGGAGATGGATGGTCACTTTATGAAATTTTATACTGCATGGGAGAAGGCAATAGTAAACTAGTACTTATTTTATCAGAAACATTACAGGGGTAGACAATATCAAGTAATTGACAATATAGGTAGCCCTTACTTAACAACGGTAATCTGGACTGTGATTTCTGTTGCTAAGTGATGTGGCTATGAAGTGTGAATGTCACATGACAATTCACTTAGCAATGACAATTCTGGCAGTTCCCAGTTATTGCCATTAAGCAAGGATTACACATGCTTAAGTGAGCATTTCAGGGGACTGTGACTTTCTGCTGACTTCCCCATTGATGTTTGTGGAAAGCTAGCAGGGAAGGTCAGAAGTCAGGATCCTATGACCATAGGATACTGCAATGGTTGGAAATCCAGGCTTGTTGCCAAGTGATCATATGACTATGGGGCTCTACAAAGGCCAGAACTTTGATTGTAAGTACTATTCATTCAGTGCTATTGCAAGTTCAAATGATTGCAGAACGAATATAGTATGGATGATGCATCGCTCAAGTAAGATAGCCCTCAACATGCTATTGACCATTCTTTGGAATACTCATTGTGTTTATAATGTGGCTAGATTTTAATTGGTATGCCTTTAACTGCTTTTGGAATATGTAATTGCTCGTTTTTCTATTCAGGGAAAGGAAAACCACCTTGCTGTTGGTCAAATGAGACTGAACAAATTGCACAAATCCTTGTGCAATATATCCTTAATTTCACATGATAACAAAATAATGCTTAGGATCATTCAACACAGCTTAATCACCAAATGGAAAAAGAGAGGTTCAAGCCAGTTTTTTAAAAAATGGCCAATTGCTGATGCATGCTGGATAATTGAGAAAGCCAAAGAATGCCAAAAATAAGTCCAAACATGTTTCATAAATTATAGAAAAGCCTCCACATGCTTTGGAAAATGAGAATCCCTTGCCTTCATGCAAAACCTTTGTCCTTTACACAGGCAGGAAGTCACATTTTGGATCGAACATAGTGAAACAGGCAGGCTCCTGGTTGGCAGAAGGGATATATATTCTCCTTTATCTATTCAACTATATCCTGAATATATGAAGATGAGAATGGCATTAAAACTGGAAGAAGAAACATCAATAACATGCATCATGTGGATTTCACCACTCTGATAGCTGAAAATCTGCAACTTCTATTAATTAAAAGTTAATTAAAATCTATACTGACTCTTGGCAACTGCCTGGAGAAGTCCCTGCAATTGTCTTGTCAAGGTTTTTCAGAGGTGGTTGGCATTGCTGCTTACCTCCTTGGGCTGAGAAGGAATGACTGGCCCAAGATCGCCCAGTTGGCTTTGTGCCCAAAGCAGGACTAGAACTCACAAATTTCTAGCCTGGTTCCTTAACTCTTGTACCAAACTGGCTCTCTTATAATTCATGAGATACCTATTATAGAAACCTTTGAGCCCTGTTTTACTTGCTACAAATTTTGTTGTTTGTTGTGGTTTATGATTAGTGCTGTGCTATGCTGTGCTGTGCTGTTGCTCTGATTTTCATAGCTATAGAAATTATAAGTTAAAATATTTGAATTAATAATCTATAAATAGTTACATTCTTTAGACATATGCTAATGGAATTCAGTGGGACACACTCAAAAATTTGCAAAGGATTTTAGTAGTATTTTTGGATTATACACCTGAAAATCTTTGTTTAATATGATTTGAATGGGTGCTATAAGAGTTCATCTAGTAGAGATGTGTCATTGCAATGAGAACTTCTTGAAGCTTCACTCATAGAACATTCTTCCTGATGACCTATGAAAAAGAGCTGCTTCTGGCAGATGAAAAGCACTTATGTACGTATGGTACACTGCAATGGACATTGTGGATTGTGTTCTTGAGGAAATAGGGCAGCAGTGTACATAATTACTTTCAAGCTCATCATTTCTTCTCTGTTATATTTGCCTGAGATATCTTGTGATCTTTTCCATCTTAAAGTGAAAGATGGAAACATTCCTGAATTGTCAGGAATCCTGATGTAGGAAGCATCAGTGGGAGGCACCGTCATAAAGCTAGAGAAATAGTGAAGTAACTTCAATCACTATAAACATTCTAATTCACATTGTGTTAGTAGAGATAGTAATAAATTAAAAAACATCAGTAAGTCAAGATGTTAGACTAAAAAAAAAAGTTAGGCTTTACAGTAAGATATAGCAGTCCTGCAAACTAGTTGTTAATTCAGTTTCTAACGAACTGATTTGCTTTAAAAGTAATAAAACACATCATTCATTCAAGGATTTTGCATTACCTATTGAATATGTAGAAAGTATTTGGAATGTCCATCTGTGACATAACTATGATCAGGGTTTATTTCAGTTGTTCTCAGTTCTCATATTCATTGTCTACAATAATTTTAAATACCCTGTTTTAATATGAACCAATGGCATAAATGAGGGTTAGACAACTGCTTAATATTAGAAATGTAAAAAAATGCCACTATTGCAGTCTAAAGGATGCTAAGCAATGATTTGTCCAGGATGATATAAGGTTTCCTGCCTTGGACAAGACCTCCAAGGTCTCTTCAGCCCTATGATTCTATGAGTTACATGAATAACTGAATAATTCCCAGTTATATTCTTGTCACATTCTTGTGACAAATAATTTCTGAGGCATGGAATAGACATGTGATGTCTTAACTGCATTATCTAGTTTTGGTAGTGATTAATAAAATGTTTTTGCCCTGAACATTTATTTGCTGTAAATAAATATATTTACTTGTTTGGCTAAAAGGCATAAGAGGAAAATTATAATATAAATGCAATATAAAATCTGTGAAGAGTATTTGTATAGCCATATATGTTCTGATTTCCAAACGTTGTTGTTTTACTTGAGATGCTGAGCATATTGCTGAATTTATAGCAATATAAATAGACCATAACAAACTGAAGAGAAATGCAATGTTATGCCTTATTTATCAAATCATAGACTAGAATTTCCGTCAATATTTTTTTAGGGCTAGCAAAGGACTGAGGGAAGGACTAGGAAAAGACTATTTCTTAGGTATATCACAGTAAAAAACGGTAATATTAGCTAGGAATGAATTTGGAACACAATGGCAGAAAATCCGCCATATAAACAAATTACCACTAAATGGTTAAGTTGCTGAATAGTTGGAGGTGATGGTATGTGAGGATCCTAATTAAGACCAAGATGTATATAAACTAGATGAGCCTGGGATATATTTTGCTTTGTCTGACACTCTGGTTTTATATTGTTCCCATGCAGTTTTGCTATTGAAAAAGAGCTTTTCCTGTTAACTTGATGATCTGTACTGCTAAATGCCAGATTGACTCTATGAAACCAAAAGGGCCATTGTTCATTTAAACCTTATCTTAATGCTGATTTGTTTCTTCTTTTTCAGTTTAGTACATTTGGGTGGACTGGTCTTGATTGCTGACTGCTTTATTTTTAGCTGTTGCTGCTAATAGATTGTCCTTTTTCAGGAATCCTAGCCTTTATGCTCTTTGAAAGTTATGGATTTTGTCTGTAAGATACAGAAAATGTATCTGTTTGTATGAACAATTTTGGAATTTCAATTTGGAGCACTAAGAAATAACTACATCTGTACAGAAATAGAGCACAACAATGATGAAAACTGTAAACTTGAATGCATTTGGGTCAATATAAAAGGGAGAAAAAATGACATTGCCATAGGTGTATACTATAGGCCACCCAACCAAACAGAGGAAATAGATGAACTTTTTGCTAGTCAGCTAACTAAGGTATGTAGGAAGCACATCACAATAGTAATGGGTGACTTTAACTACCCTGATATCAACTGGGAGACAAACTTTGCACCAAGTGGAAGATCAAACAGATTCCTGACAAACCTAGCAGACAACTTTGTCACCCAAAAAGTAGAGAAGGGAACTAGGGGATTAGCCATTTTGGATCTAATTCTCACTAACAGAGATGAAATGATAGAAGGAGTTGAAGCCACAGGAATGTTGGGAGGAAGTGATCATGCAATATTGGACTTCAACTTTATGGAAGCACAAGCAATAGAATACAGTCAAACTAGAGTCTTGGACTTTAAGAGAGCTAATTTCAATAAACTTAAGAACTTGGGAAGGATTCCATGAATGAGAATCCTCAAGGGGAAAACAACTCAAGAAGCTTGGGAAATATATTGTGGAGTAAATATGGGACTAAAAAGTTTCATCCAGCATTTGAATAATTATTGATGTGATATTTATACTGCTTGTAGTTATTTTATAAGAGTTAAAGTGCGATAGATTTAATAGTTTATGGTTGTTTGCATAAGGTAGATTATGATTGTTTGTATTTTTATACCCTGTATCTAGCTCTGGGAAGTCAGGGAGGGGGGAAGGGGAAGGGAGGGAGGGGCGGGGGAGGGTTGGGGACTGGTAAGGGGGTTGGGAGGGGTTGTGTTTTGTTAAAAATAAAATGTATTGTAAAACTTTTCAATAAAAAAAAGAAGCTTGGGAAATTTTGAAAAGTGAGATAATAAAAGCCCAGTGTAGCACAATACCAACAAAAAGGAAAAATAACAGCTCTCAAAAGAAACCAGCATGGCTGCATAAAGAACTCTCTGGTAAATTGAAAGATAAAAAGGACAAGTATAGAAAGTGGAAAGAGGGGCACATAACTAAGGCAGAATATCAGCAAATAGCCTGAGCCTGCAAAGACGAAGTGAGGAAAGCTAAGGCTTGCGACCAAAGTCAAAAATAACAAAAAAAGCTTCTTTCAACAAGTAAAAAAGAAGAAAAAAAGTGAAGGAAATTATTGGTCCATTAGTGGGTGAAAGTGGCAAGAAGGTGACAAGCAACAGAGAGAAAGCAGAACTCCTTAACTCATTTTTTGCATCTGTCTTTACACAAAGGGAAAAAACAGACCAATCTATCAAAAATAGTGCCATAAAAAACAGAATAGGCAAGAAAATGGTAAGTGAGCACCTGTCCAGCCTAGACGAGTTCAAATCACCAGGCCCAGATGGATTACACCCCAAGGTTCTCAAGGAACTGGCAGATGTGATTTCAGAACCACTGAACTATATCTTTCAAAGATCCTGGAGCACTGGGGAACTACCAGAGGACTGGAAAAGAGCTGATGTAGTTGCCATCTTCAAAAAAGGGAAAAAATGGATCCAGGAAATTACAGATCTATCAGCCTGACCTCAATACCTGGGAAGGTTCTGGAAAAGATAATCGAACAATGAATCAGTGAGCATCTAGAGGCAAACAAAATCATTACTAAAAGCCAACATGGGTTTGTCAAAAACAGATCATGCCAGACAAATCTTACTGCATTCTTTGACGAAGTGACAAAATTAGTGGACCAGAGGAATGCTGTGGATATAATTTACTTGGACTTCAGTAAGGCATTTGATAAAGTAGATCACAACCTACTACTTGATAAGATAGAAAAATGTTGGTTAGATAGCATCACCACCAGATGATTCGTAGCTGGCTGACTGGCCGTACTCAGCGTGTGGTCCTCAATGGAACTGCATCTACATGGAGGGAAGTATGTAGTGGGGTGCCCCAGGGCTCTGTTCTGGGCCCAGGGCTGTTCAACTTCTTCATCAATGATTTGGACGAGGGGATAGATGGGGAACCCATCAAATTTGCAGGCGACACCAAGCTGGCAGGAATAGCCAACACTCCAGAAGACAGGCTTAAAATACAGGAGGATCTGGACAGACTCGAACACTGGATGCTATCTAACAAAATGAAATTCAATGGTGAAAAACCAAATGTACAGGTATAGTATAGGTGGTACCTTGCTCAATAATAGTAACTGTGAAAGGGATATTGGAGTCCTAGGGTACAATCACTTAAATATGAGCCAGAAGTGTGCTGCAGCTGCCAAAAAAGCCAACACAGTGCTAGGCTGCATTAACAGAGGGATAGAATCAAGATCACGTGAAGTATTAATACCACTTTACAATCTCTTGGTAAGGCCACACTTGGAATACTGCATCCAGTTTTGGTCACCACGATGTAAAAAAGATGTTGAGACTCTGGAAAGAGTACATAGGAGAGCAACAAAGATGATTGGGGGACTGGAGGCTAAAACATATAAGGAATGGTTGCTGGAATTGGGTGTGTCTAGTTTAATGAAGAGAAGGAATAGGGGTGACATGATAGCCGTTTTCCAATATCTCAGGGGCTGCCACAAAGAAGAGGGAGTCAAGCTATTCTCCAAAGCGCCCGAAGGCAGGAAAAATAGTAACGGATGGAAACTAATCAAGGAGAGAAGCAACCTACAAGTAAGGAGAAACTTCCTGATAGTTAGAACAATTAACCAGTGGAACAACCTGCCACCAGAAGCTGTAAATGCTTCAACACTGGAAGTTTTTAAGAAGAGACTGGATAGCCAATTGTCTGAAATGGTATAGGGTTTCCTGCCTGAGCAGGGGGTTGGAATAGATGACCTCCAAGGTCCGTTCCAACTTTACTATTACGATTATGATTATGAATGTAGTTGGTTACACCTAAAAAGTACTGTTATTTGTAACTTTCCACCCTGTATCTGTCATCACAGTTTTGTAGACCAAGAAAATGATAATAGAAGGATATTTTTCCTTATGAATGAACAGAAGCTCTACTTAATTTGTGCTATTATTTATTTTTAGCATAAAGTGTGTGACTGTATGAAGGTATTATAATATTTGACATATCTTCTTTATATTTGAATATAAAGAACATAAAACCCCAAGTGTTTAGCACAGCTTCTGTTCTATCCCTTTCACAAATTACATTGCATCTCACACATCCTAAAAGGGATTGAGCTTGTGGTGTAATACTATGTTTGTCATTCTTAAGAATAGCCCGAGAATGCAGCTATGTTAAAACAAATGCTGGATGTGCAAGATTTTTTAAAAAATAAAATAAAGTGACAGCTTTTGTTTTCCTTCCAACATTCAGTAATTTTTCTCATACCCTCTCCATCTTGCACTGATGGACCATCAAGCACATCTGAATGAATTCACCCTCTGCCTCTGTTGCTGGCTTCAGAGGAGAGGGGGAGATAGGCAGGTGAGGCTTCTGAAGTGTTTTGATTTGCGCTCTAGAATCCTTATGTCTTGTTTTTCAATTGAAATTTGAACATCTGAGGCAAAATAAAATGGGCCTTACAAATGTTTTTTTCTATAAAAGTTTGGAGACTGATGATGAAAACAAATTTGTTTGTTTACCGAACTTAGGCTTCTAGTCCATTTCAGCCACATTTCCAATATATAGTAAAAAGACTAAGGAACAAAACAATGAAACATAAGAATTCTGTCACCGCATTTTATGCCAAGGACTAACAAGTCTGGAGGCTAAAACATGAGGAACGGTTGCTGGAATTGGGTATGTCTAGTTTAATGAAGAGAAGGATGAGGGGGGACATGATGCCACAAGGAAGAGGGAGTCAAGCTACTCTCCAAAGCGCCTGAAGGCAGGACAAGAAGCAACGGATGGAAAGTAATCAAGGAGACAAGCAACCTAGAACTAAAGAGAAACTTCCTGACAGAACAATTAATCAGTGGAACAACCTGCCTCCAGAATGCTCCAACACTGTAATTTTTTAAGAAGAGACTGGACAGCCATTTGTCCGAAATGTTATAGGGTTTCCTGCCTGAGTAGGGGGTTGGACTAGATGACCTCCAAGGTCCCTTCCAACTACTACTACTACTACTACTACTACTACTACTACTTCTTCTTCTTCTTCTTCTTCTTCTTCTTCTTCTTCTTCTTCTTCTTCTTCTTCTTCTTCTTATTATTATTATTATTATTATTATTATTATTATTATTATTATTGGACTTATTTATGATGACCCCTTCAGTCCTAGAAAAAAACAAAATTCTCAAAAGTAGAGTAGAGCGATGAACTGAACTTTTGAAAAACACTTAGCTGAGATTCCACAAAGGGTAGGGCAAGGATGAAATGATGCATTACAAGTGGGTGGCCCAAAATTCCAAGGGTTTCTTCATTTTGTTGATTTTAAGGAAAGAGTTGTTTATTTTTTCCCATCTAAATTTGACTGGAAAATATCACCAACATTTGCAGGGAGGTGTGGTTTTTTTGCCAAATTTCAAAGCCATACCTTTTGAGGATATGGGAATTATAAGCAGTCCAGGAACCTTGGGCTAATTACCCCTTTTTAAAACCGAAACTATTTTTTAGAAAAAATAAGCGTTTTCCAGTTTTTCAGACAGCCATTTGTCTGAAATGGTATAGGATTTCCTGCCTGAGCAGAGAGTTGGACTGGATGACCTCCAAGGTCCCTTCCAACTTCAAATAACCATTATGCCCAGTGAAGTTTTTATGGTATCCGTTGGTCTTCATCCCTTTTGGAAGTGTGAATCTTACAGTGGTATCAAAGTGTTACCATAATGTCTTGTGGTACTTTGTATTATAGCAATCTATGAAGATTTCTAGTAAGCAATCTACACTTTTTAAGCAGCAGAACAGGTAGTCCTTGACGTAAGACCCCAGTTGACCCATAAAATTTCTGTTGCCATGTGAGACATTTGTTAAGTGACGTTTTGTCCCGTTTTACAACCTTTCTTGCCACATTTGCAGTTGTTAAGTTAGTAACATGGTTGTTAAGTGACTCTGACTTCCCCATTCAATTTGCTTGTTGGAAGATCGGAAAAGGTGATCACATGATCTCAGGACACTGCAACCATCATAAATATGAGTTAATTTGCAAAGAGTCTGAATTTTGAACACGTGACCGTGGGGATGCTGCAAGAATCAGTGTGAAAAATGGTCATGTTAAAAATGGTTTTTAGTGCCTTTGTAATTTTGAACGATCCCTAAAACTGTTGTAAGTCAAGGACTACCTGTATCATTTCTATAACTATTTCTATCTTGTAAAACTATGTTCAAAACAGTTTATATTTCTGCAGACATAATTACATTATACTGGTTGTGGCAAACAGGTCTGCAAGCCATTTTTTAATGTTTCTTCTGTATTACTAACATTATCTGACCATCATATTTACTACTGCAATCTATTACTACAATAATTTACACTTTAATTTGAATTTTCTTCTGTTCTATTAAAATCCTATGTTAAAATGTCTATCTTTTAATAGCTATTTAGGCTAATAATGAGTTTCTTACACAAAGTTATAACAGATATAGTTAGTATTATTTGCTAGTTTAACTCATTTTATTTTAGGTGGCATTTTGTAGTGTTTCTATTTCAGTTGCAAATTTTTGTAATCCTATTGTTTATTCTAAAATATGCAAATATATTGTGTCTCTCCAGACCTTCTGTAGATGTTGTACCTGTATTTACTCAAACTGCCCACTACATTCACTGATGTAAATATGTAAAGAGAACTGCAAACCAAGTCCATCGAGCTTTGTTGTAATCTGTTAGTGGCTCTCAGAGACTCAAAAAGGAAACCTTCCTATCACTATAACTAGATGCTTTCCCCAGTTTGTTAAATGTTCAATTATTTCCATTCTTGATTAAGATAACGGCCACAACAGATTTAATTTATATTCTGCCTGACTTCTGGCTAGTATGGACAGATAAAGATTATAGGAATTCAGCATGGGACCTTATGCTTACAGTATAAACGTACATTATGATCTCCATCTAGAAGAAAATGTATATATTGTATACTGAAGTGTCTAAAATGACTTTGTGTGGAGAAACTTTTTTAAAAAATTCCTCTAATTATTTTTCCCAGCATCTGGTATTCCAGAATATACTCAACCTAAGAATAATATATGTACTAAATGTTTAAATTTGTTTCATCCCTTTATTGGATGCTTTTGTATTTAATTCCATGGTATTAATTGTATTAGATGATTCTAGTCCTAATATTAGGGGGCAAAAATCTCTGACCACAATCTTCTTAAAATATTTACTTTTGTAGGATACAATGTTTAATTTTGTTTGCTTAATTCTTTCTGTAGTTACCTTTATTCTAAGGGAAAAAAATCCCCAAACTTTGCTTTCCTTCCTCATTCAGTATAGGAGTTATTTCAGCTCCTTGACCTTGATGCTTTTTTTTTGTACCTTCACCAACCATTTTTTCTGCTGTGATTGTTTAAATTTTATATTTGTAATTTGTATTAATGGGGAGTTCACATCAGATGAGGTCACAAGACCATCACAAGACTTATTGACCACGTGAAGCCCTTATAAACAGAGGAGCACTGACATTGATATCCCTTAAACTCCACTGAAGGTGTTAACTAGGCTGGTAACAAAACAGTCAGAAACCAACCCATAAACTTGGAGAAGGACCCTGCACCCTCATCAAGAATCTCAATCTCTCTCTCTCTCTCTCTCTCTCTCTCTCTCTCTCTCTCTCTCTCTCTCTCTCTCTCTGTGTGTGTGTGTGTGTGTGTGTGTGTGTTTAAGTATAAAAATTGGAAAGAAGACTGTGCTGATCATAAACATCCCCCTGATTACAGGAATATGTCACGTGTTTCCCTCCCAAATTTCTTTATTGAATTTAACACTTTTTAAAGGAGAGGAAAATATTCTCATTGTCTTAACATTATCTTATCTTCTAAGCTCAGTGTCCTAACCCACTGAGCCACCGCGTCCCTTTTTTAAAAGACTATACTTGGGGCTAAATAAGAAATGCAATCCATCAAATGTTTACTTAAATCTGCTTACTTAATCTTGCAATTTATCAGAGAACCTGAAATGCTCTTTATTTGTAACCAATATTCAGTGTTCATTTGTAGATCCTATGCAATCAACGTTTTTTTTTAACAAAAACGGAAAATAATCCTGATTTGGTTTCTATTTTGTGTGTTAAGTATACCTTCAAGAAGTTAATTACAGTGACTGATGCAAATAAAGAGCAAAATAAATAGTTCTTGGTTAATTGGAGTTTTTTATGATCTGAATCTTTCATTTCAGGTTAAATAGCCATGTAAACAATAACATGATCATTAACTATAGGTTAATTATTGTAGACGTGTGTATGGAGTTCAGATTTCACTGGAAATATATGCAGTTGTTAGTGGGCTGTAGATTGCCGTAAGATCTTTCAGCTAAACTTTATAGTTTAGCTTAAAACAATAAAAATAAAGAAAGATAATTCAGGAAAGGCAAAACACAGTAACAAATATTTTAAATGAAACTAGATTTGTCCTTGTATTTTCCTATTAGTATATAATTTCACTGCTCCCAGTTTGTTCTCATTCAAGATCATTGATATTAAATCATAAAAGCATTTACAGCATGGGATATAATATTTTAAGGTACACCTCTTCCTCTATGTTTCTACCCAATTCTTAAATAATTTATCAGAAGATCTATTTTGGGTACCCTTCTGTACTCAGCTATTGTGATCCTGGGAGAAGGCTTTCTTGGTGTCACTTACTTCCCCAAACCTGGAATGCCTTTTTAGTGAAAGGTACTTAGATACTTTTAACTACATTAATATACAACGTGACAATATACTATAAGGGAGCCTTTGAATTCATTTTGCTACTATCATACTATTCTTTTCAAGTAATGAAATAAGCAAGCAATGCGCAAAAGAAATTACAAGTAGGAATAGAGAAAAGTAAAATGAAGTCTCACTAATTCTATTTATCACTGGCATGATTCACTGAATTTTTCCATATCTTTCTGGCTTTGCAAATGATCCTTATATGCACCATGTCCTTATACCATTTCATACTTTGTCTTTTGTTCTTTAAACTTCTCATAGTGGTATTTTTCAGAGTCTCATCCAGTACCCAACAACATTATTGGTTTTCTGTTTCCTCTGAATCTTTGCCTTTCTTCATAGATTTATTTTATGATTTGATACTCTTATATCTGTACAGCCATGTTACCTCATTGTCCTTTTGTACTGGACACTTTCTGATGTAGTTACTGTAATCCCCATCCAGCCATCTCCCATTCATTTTTAACCCTGCCTCTTATTTTACCAATACACTTCTTAAACAAACTATTTCCAGAGCACTTGACTTACTTTTATGTTTCTTGCTCTTTCTTGCAAATAGTTCACTATATTTTTTGCTGTCAGATAGGACTATTTTACTATTTAGTGTATTACTTTTCAGATTCATGCTCCTTTTTGCACCCTACAATGTAATATTCACTGCAAATCACTCAAATGTTCAGTCAACATGGTATTCAAACTCACATTACCAACCAACACTTATCTAACATCACTCTTTATACATTTATCCATAAATACATTAAACAGTCAGGGGGACATTTCATTGTTTTATTTTATTCTCTGCTCAATGTTGAACTGTTCGCTAAGCATTCAATTCATTCCCATGCTTGTCTTTTATCATAAACCAATTCTCCAGCAGTCAAAAATCAACTTTGAACCCCCATACTGACAGAAAACTGCCTCTGAGTCACATGTATTATTATACACTTCGAAAATTACATACTTTGTGAATATTATAAAAAAATCTGAACCAATTAATACCAGAAATACAAAATGCTAAGATTATTTCATATGCATCACAAGCGGAGGATACTGAACATTGTAACCTAGCTAGGGATAGGGATAGAACAGAGGTTTTTTTTTAAAAAAGCATAATCAGAAGTAAACCTTCCACTTATGCATGTGTCACCAAAGGAAATAGCTCTGGCAAAGCAATATACAGTAAATACTGTTAATGATCATGAAGGGAATTATACAAATGGACATACTCCGAACAGTCAGTATTTCACAGACTACCACCAAATCCTTTACCAAATGAGATTGATGAGCCAATAAAGATAAATTGTGCAACAATTTATAAGAGTACTGCAGAAATAGAATTGAACTTGTGACGCTTCAGGGAAACCTAGGATACAACATTTTATTTATTTATTTATTTATTAAATTTATATGCCAGCTATTTCATGATAAGGCAACTCTGGCATGCAGGTTTACACCAAATATCTCTGGGGTTAAAAACAGTTCTGTTTATGAAGATTCTCAAGGAGAACAAGTGAAATGGCCAAAGGATAATCCGAATACTTCAAAAGAAGAAATGATCAGAGGCCAGCACTTAATGCCAAACTTCAATACGACCACTTTGCAAGAGAAGTAGATATCAGAACCAAATCCAGACTTAAGTTAATCAACACATTTGACAAAAATCTAACATGAAGACAACTAAAGTTAAATGCGTATTCTACACTTTCTTTAAATCAACAATTGTAATTTTATATGATTTTAGTGACCTTCCATAAGGTCCAGAACAAAATCTAGTCTGTACAATTCCTGCCCAGATTAAAGTCACACTGTACTTCCTAAGTTTGCTTATCGTAATATAATTTATTTGATTTTGATGTTTCAGTTAACAACTAAATGTGAATCTTTAAACATAACATAGAAAGATTGTAAAATAGTTGTGAAGTCAAGCTTATGTTTGGAGATTTCAGTTTATTTTCTGTATAGTTTTCTTGGCAATAAGGTAGAAAAAATTGTTTGGCGTTGCCTTCTTCTGTGATGTTATTCTGACTTTCCACTCTAGCACACAGCAATGTGCAATCTCTGTGGTCTCCCATCAAAATACATGGGCAGACTTAGCATAGCATTTTAGCCTAGAGAGGGTTGAATAGGTTCTGTAATTTGTTCTGACCTAAAACACATCATAAAGTGATGTTTTAAATATTTTCTTTCTTTGCTTGTAGATAGATTAAAATATTCTTATTCCAAAATATTAGCTATATTTGGTTTTTCTTCAGTAAACTCAGGTGGGATTCTTTGCCTAATTCTTTGCCCAATAAAATAAAAATTCAATTGGTTATGATTTAAATATAACAAGATGTCAAGCTTGACATACATAAGTAGATAATAGTAACGGTATTTATGGTGATGTAAGTTTCTGTTGTTTTTACATATTCATATTTCCATTTGTATATATGAATTAAGTACATGTATAAATTATATTGTTCCTATGTCAGTAAGACACATTGGTTCTGTGATATAGAGATGGAGCATATAACTTCTGTGTGTGTGCATGTGTGTGTGTTGAATGGATATTCTAAATTAATCTGGCCTTTGAAGAAAGAAAAGAAAGTAGTGAATATTTAAACAGGAGATGCAAAATTTCCGGAAGAAATCAGTGTTCATTTTCTTTGATCTAGCATTGATCTTAATGCAAGGTTCACTTAATCGTAAGAAGTATGTTAATCACTAAACACACTGGAGTATTATTATAGGCTTCAAAGCTCTACTTACATCCTATTTTTATTTCTTATAACAGATGTGAATAGGGAAAAAATCCTAACAGCAGTGTTCAGGATATATAACTTGTACAGTGTTTGAAAGATATTGAATGGATACATGGGACATGCTTTATTTTCCCCTTATCCAATTTTACTTTACAACAAAAACACCATCAGCCTTTAGAATTTATTGTCAAAATATGTAAACTAGTCATAAAGGAGTATCTTCAGTAAGGCTTGGTCAAGATTCCTTAAACTGGGATAAGGTTACTTTTTTGCTTATGGCACTATTACTAATAACTAGAGGTAGTGATAGTGTCATTTCCAGATAAAATATTTTCAATCAAGGTAAGTTCTCAATATGTTAGTCATGCTTAGAACATAGAATCTGGTAATATCATATAGTAAAAATATTGATATCAAAGAACAGGAATCTTCTTACTTTGCATTTTTATATTCATATTTAAGTTAATATCCATTACCTGCAAAAACTGCCATTCATCAATACTATCTGATTTTGTATAAATGATATAAGAGATAATATCACCTGATAGCCACAGTTCAAAGTGAAAAAACTCTACTAAGGAGAAGATGGGTTGGATTGGATTAGATATCTCCCCTCAATGAAAATTTCATTGAGATCTCTTAAATAAGACAAGTGGAAGAACATTATTAAAAATACTGTAAAGTTCTAAACTACTTAAACATCTAAAGGCTTTTGAAAACTTTATATCCAAGCTTAGTTAATTCTGTCATGCACCAGGGTGCTAAAAGATTGAGCAATGATGAATGTTAATCCACTTTTATAAAATCAAAGGGTTCATTTTTTTATTGTAAAGAAATTATTTGAATAAAACTTGACCCTTTCTTGAATAGTTTTTAGGTCAAATTGAACCCTGCGTTAAAATTCTCTAATATCTTCCTTGTATTAGCATTTCAAAACACAATTTAAATACCCATAGAGCTCTTTTTAATAAACTTTATAAAATTCAGGTAATTTCCTTCAACTTTCTTGATTGAAGAAAGGCAGTAGGCAAAGATATATAAAAAGATGCACAGCTATGAGCAAAACCTGAAATCAATTATATATAAAAATAACATAACACATGGAACGAAATTAATCAAAAGAAAAAAAAGTACTATATGATTCTCTAGTCTTCTACCTGCAGGCAAGGAACATAAAATGAAAAAAAAACTCCTGCACAACATTCTTCTCTCAGATAAGGAAAAAATTAATAAAAATGTTTCCTTCCTACAGATCCCCTGATGCAACTAAATGTTAAAAGTGAGCAGCTTCAGGAAAGAAACTTGTTCATTTAAAATACTTCCCATTTTCCTTGGCCAAAGAAAAATAGTTTTTGTCTTCTGGATTAACTCAATTACATCAGGTTTGTGTGAATCTGTAGTCTTCAAAAACAGTGCTATACCCTTCTTATCCTTGTCAAACTGCTGCAAAGTGACTTGAAATTATTTGCTTTTGTACAAGACACAGAGTTTGAGAAGAGAGGGAAGATGGATGAATGGGTGGAGATAGATAGACAGACAGACAGACAGATAGATTTGACTTGCATTTAACATGAAACCATTCTAAAACTTCTATTCAAGTCTTCATTAAAAGGTCTGAATTATACTTAAGCAGTAGCAGAATGAGACTTTTATGTATTTATTTAATTGAACTTGTATGTGGCCTCAATTAGGATTAAAGGAAAACATGAAAAACAAAAGATAAAACTCAGAAATGATGATGATGTTGATGTGAAAAAGAAGAGCACATCACAGAGGAACACAACAAAGACTGCAATATGTAGGTAAAACAGAAGTCTAATATTAAGGAACAGATCATAACTACTGTATGTATCCAAGATTCTGTTGGAAGAGCCAGGTTGAAAAGCATGACAGTTTGAAATCCACATAACTAGAGGAATGTTGTTCTGCAGGGCAGGTGCAACCATTTAGAATTTTTATGATATATCATTGAAAAAGAAGTTAAATCTGAGGATAATCCTAGTTGAAAACTAAAGTAGGCCTATATTATCAATATTTATATACAGTAGCTCTATAGCATAAATTGTCTAGATCCAATAACTTAAGATTAGAATGTTTCAACTATTAGTGTTTTACTGACCCATAGGTTCATACAGATAGCTTCCAGCTTTTATTGTTTCATATTTCTTAATAGATCAAGTTTGTATTTTTGTAGGACAGTTTAGGTAATATAATAGAGTATATTGGTAGATTTGAAAATTCAATTTATCAAAACTCAATTTAGAGACTAATTTTTTAATGTTTTTTATTTAAATTAATTTTTAATTCATCTGTTGAAATTTCAAATACTGTTCTGGTGGTATATATTTTTAGGGATACTGGTAATTAAAAACTGTCAAAAATTCTCCAAAGAGAGGGGTGGACCAACTGAAATTATCAAAAATATTCAAATTGTTATATTGAAAGTATAATGTTCTCTTAAGTTTGTAATTTAATAATTTATTTTTTAAATATAGTAGTATAATTTTTATGCAGATTCATTTTATATTTACTGTATTGTAGCTCCTGTAACTGATACCGCTTTAAATTTTGGTAAGCTACTTACAAAGTTCTGTCATGTGATGTAAGAGAATGGTGGCATACACAGTTAATCTAGATAAATGTTAATCTAGATAAAAGAGGGGACTAAGTTCTCTTAGAACCTCAGCAACCTGAAACAGTGAAAGAGCCACTCGGAACCGGTTCCCTCACAAAAGGAAAAACTGGGAGCCGCAAAAAATGTGTGCACATGCGCATACATGTGCGCATGTGCAGAACAGGGTTTGACTGAAGAGTGGAGCCAAGGCGAGATATGCACCTACCCTGCATATTTGAATTGATTGGTTGAACTTTTTCTTTTCTTTTTTTTTTTGGACTGCACATGGCAGAGGACTGGGAGCCGCAGGAGACGGCTGAAAGAGCCGCATGCGGCTCCAGAGCCGCGGGTTGCAGACCTGTGTCTTAGATTAAAATATATACAGATTTCCTTCAATTTATGTTAGGGATATGTTCCCGAAAAACCTCACATAACATACATTCACATAACATGAGATAGTGAATCGGTGGGAAAAAATAGGATTGTGGGGTATAATGGCAAATTTTGTAACCCAAATTGATATACTCATAAAACTTATTTTAGAGCTTTATTAAACATTACTTTGCTCATATATGTTTATTCCTTGACTCATGTCCTATGTACATTAAAAAAAAATTATCCATTTTTTCTATGGCTGGAAAAAAATTAATTCACTAAAGGAGTTTTGGTAGGAAAACACTCTATTGACCTACTTGAAGGTCACGAGAATCTGGCTGTTTACTTATTAGTGGAACTCAAATTTCCTTTTGGTGTAAAGTTGTTTTGAATTCAGATTCTTTAATTCATTTTATCTCTTGAAGGATATGTTTGGGCAGTATTAAAATGATTCAAAAAAGGTGTTTTTGAATCCATTGGAATGTTAATGCAAGTCTCTGTAGAGAAGCCAGTTTTTTTCTGTGTGAGCTTTTAAAACAACATTTTTTTTTTAAAAAAAGGTTCCTAAATTAGCTTTATCTGTTTTCTGGGCTTTCTTGGAAGTCTGAGAAGAGAAACTGTGAATTCTGAATATGTAGACAATATTCCATTTCATCATAAACCAGCCTTATCAAGTGGAAATTGTGGACATAAGTGCTTGTGGAAGTTTTATTTCTTGGTCATTCTGTTACTTTGAAATCATGGAAAGTAATACTTCTAATGTTGTGTTTGTCTCCAGGTCCCTTCTTTTGGTTGTGGGAAAAAGAGTTAAGATCCATTTATAATGTGTCCTTTAAAATAGTGTTATTATTGGCTCTTATAACATCTATAGTTTTATATTTTATTATTTTGATCTGTTGTATACTTTCTTGATATTCCTGCAGAGATAAAATAAAAATAATATATTTTTAAATAAGTAATATAAATACATGAGCTGTTGTGAACAATAAAGACATTCAACAAAGCTTTGCAACTGTGATTCAGTGTTTTTAAAAACTGGTTATCTGCCTATCTATTTATTTTTAATTTGGATATCTTACCTATAGCAGCCTGATTAAAAACTTAGAATATACTAGTCTAGCATAGCTCAAATGTAACAAACAGTTAATAATAAACAGTTAACTAGCTGTGCTAATTCCTTAATGTATTTACTGAGTGGACATTATTTGAGATGTAATATGAGTCATAGCTTTACTGCTTGAAGTTAGATAACACAAATCTAAGTTTATATTTTTCATAAAATATTTTTTATTATTTATTGGTAAATAATAATTTTATAAATACTTTAATATATAATTGTATATAATATTATTTAGATTATAATGCTATTTAATGAAAGTACTTTTAATGAAATTTTAGTAAACATAATTTTAATGATATTAACATACTAATTTCAAAATATAGCTTAACATAACTTATATAAATATTCTGTTTTGCCTCTGAACAGTAAGGCATTATTAGTACCTAGATGAATGTTTGTTGTTAGCTGCGAAGTCGTGTACGATTGATCACGACCCTATGGACAACGTTCCTCCAGGCCTTCCTGTCCTCTACCATCTTCTGGAATCCATTTAAGCTCACGCCTACTGCTTCAGTGACTCCATCCAGCCACCTCATTCTCTGTCGTCCCCTTCTTCTATTGCCCTCAATCTTTCCCAGCATTAGGCTCTTCTCCAGTGAGTCCTTCCTTCTCATTAGGTGGCCAAACTATTTGAGTTTTAGCTTTAGGATCTGGCCTTCTAAAGAGCAGTCAGGGTTGATCTCCTCTAGGACTGACCGGTTTGATCGCCTTGCAGTCCAAGGGACTCGCAGGAGTCTTCTCTAGCACCATAGTTCAAAGGCCTCAATTCTTTGGCACTTTTTATGGTCCAGCTTTCACTGCCATACATTGCAACTGGGAAGACCATAGCCTTGACTATACACACTTTTGTTGACAGGGTGATGTCTCTGCTTTTTAGTGTGCTGTCTAGATTTGCCATGGGTTTCCTCCCCAGGAGCAAGCGTCTTTTAATTTCTTGGCTGCAGTCCCCGCCTGCAGTGATCTTGGAGCCCAGGAAAATAAAGTCTGTCACTACCTCCATTTCTTCCCCATCTATTTGCCAGGAATTGAGAGGGCCGGATGCCATGATCTTGGTTTTCTTAATGCTAAGTTTCAACCCAAGTTTTGCACTCTCCTTCTTCACCCGCAACAAGAGGTTCTTTAGTTCTTCTTTACTTTCGGCCATTAGAGTGGTATCATCTGCATATCTTAGGTTGTTGATATTTCTTCTGGCAATCTTAATTCCAACTTTTGATTCCTCTAACCCTGCCTTTCTCATGATGTGCTCTGCATATAAGTTAAATAGGCAGGGTGACAGTATACAGCCTTGCCGGACTCCTTTCCCAATTTTGAACCAATCAGTGGTTCCGTGTCCAGTTCTCACTGTTGCTTCTTGGCCCACATATAGGTTTCTCAAGAGACAAATAAGATGGTCTGGTACTCCCATCTCTTTAAGAACTTGCCACAGTTTGTTATGATCCACACAATCAAAGGCTTTAGCATAGTCAATGAAGCAGAAGTAGATGTTTTTCTGGAACTCCCTAGCTTTCTCCATGATCCAACGTATGTTGGCAATTTGATCTCTAGTTCCTCTGCCTCTTTGAAATCCTTCCTGTGCTTCTGGTAGTTCTCGGTCCACATAGTGCTGGAGTCTAGCTTGTAGGATTTTAAGCATAACTTTACTAGCATGAGAAATGAGTGCAATGGTGCGGTAGTTTGAACATTCTTTGGCACTGCCTTTCTTTGGAATTGGAATGTAAACTGATCTTTTCCAATCCTGTGGCCACTGTTGAGTTTTCCAAATTTGCTGGCAAATTGAGTGTAGCACTTTTACTGCATCGTCTTTTAAGATTTTGAATAGCTCAGCTGGAATACTATTGTGCTAAGCACATTGATTTGTGCTTCTTAGATTGTAAGCCGCCCTGAGTCTTCGGAGAAGGGCGGGATATAAATGGGATAAAAAATACTGTCACCTCCACTAGCTTTGTTGTCGTACAGCTTTTCTAAGGCCCACTTCACTTCACATTCTAGGATGTCTGGCTTGAGGTCAGGGACCACCTCACTTTGATTATCAGGGACATTAAGCTCATTCTTGTATAGTTCTTCTGTGTAATTTTGCCACCTCTTCTTAATCTCTTCTGCCTCTGTGAGGTCCCTGCCATTTTGGTCCTTTATCATGCCCATTTTTGCATGAAACATTCCCTTCATCTCTCCAATTTTCTTGAAAAAAATCTCTGGTCCTCCGTATTCTATTGTTTTCTTCTATTTCTTTGCACTGTTCATTTAAGAAGGCATTCTTATCTCTTCTAGCTATTCTTTGGAATTCTTCATTCAATTGGGCATATCTTTTTTTTCTCCCTTGCCTTTCGCTTCCCTCCTTTCCTAAGCTATTTGCAAAGCTTCCTCAGACAGCCATTTTGCTTTCTTGCATTTCTTTTTCTTTGGGATTGTTTTGGTTGCTACCTGTTGTACAGTGTTGCGAACCTCTGTCCATAGTTCTTTAGGCACTCTACCAGATCTAATTCCTTAAATCTATTTGTCACCTCTACTGTATATTCAACAGGGATATGATTTAATTCATACCTGAGTGGCCTAGTGCTTTTTCCTACTTTCTTCAGTTTAAGCCTAAACTTTGCAAGGAGAAGCTCATGGTCTGAGCCACAGTCAGCTCCTGGTCTTGTTTTTACTGACTGTATAGAGCTTCTCCATCTTTGGCCGCAGAGCATATAGTCAGTCTGATTTCTGTGTTCACCGTCTGGTGATGTCCATGTGTAGAGCCGTCTCTTGCGTTGTTGAAAAATAGTGTTTGCTATGACCATCGTATTTTCTTGACAAAATTCTATCAGCCTGTGCCCTGCTTCATTTTGTACTCCAAGGCCAAACTTGCCTGTTATTCCGGTTATCTTTTAGCTTCCTACTTTAGCGTTCCAATCCCCCATGATGATAAGGACATCATTTTTTGGTGTTAGTTCTATAAGGTGCTGTAGGGCTTCATAGAACCGGTGAATTTCATCCTCTTCAGCACCGGTGGTTGGGGCATAGACTTGGACTACTGTGATATTGAATGGTTTGCCTTGGATTCGAACTGAGATCATTCTGTCATTTTGAGGATTGTATCCCAGTATTGCTTTTCCTACTCTTTTATTGACTATGAAGGCTACTCCATTTCTTCTGAGGGATTCTTGCCCGCAGTAGTATACCTGATTGTCATCTGAATTAAATTCACCCATTCCTGTCCATTTTAGTTCGCTGATTCCTAAGATGTCGATATTCAGTCTTGTCATTTCATGTTTGACCACGTCCAGCTTGCCTTGTTTCATGGATCTTACATTCCAGGTTCCTATGGAGAAAAAATCTTTACAGCATCGGACTTTCCTTTCATCACCAGACACATCCACAGCTGAGCGTCCTTTCGGCTTTGGCCCAGTCGCTTCATACTTTCTGGCGCTACTAGTACTAGCCCTCTGCTCTTCCCCAGTAGCATATTGGACGCCTTCCGACCTGAGGGACTCATCTTCCAGCGTCATATCGTTTTTCCTTTTGGTACTGTCCATAGGGTTTTCATGGCAAAGATAGTGGAGTGGGTTGCCATTTCCTTCTCCAGTGGATCACGTTTTGTCAGAACTCTCTCCTATGACCTTTCCGTCTTGGGTGGCCCTGCATGGCATAGCTCATAGCTTCATTGAATTACGCAAGCCCCTTCGCCACGACAAGGCAGTAATCCATGAAGGGGCAGATGAATGACATCCAGATAATTCTAAAAAAGTAGATTGTAACTTTGGTTAGACTTGACAGCAGCTATGGCAGACTACAATACTTCCATATCTGTTGCTGAGGAAATTACATGGACATGTAGGGACTGAGTTGATGTAAATGAAATTATTCTTTTTTACATGTTCTCTTCATTAATTTTAAAATACTGGAATTTATATTAATCAGGAAGGGGGGCAATCAGGATCAAATTACAAAAAATATTTGGACTATAATCTCTATAATCTCTCCACCTTATGTTCCTAATAATGACTATATCCAGAGTTACAGTAGGTAAATAATTTCTTGAACAACAGAACCTGTCTTCTAACTTTAATATTTTGCTTATTTAAATGACTCGTATAAAACATCATTGTTTTTATCACCCCACCAAAACTGTCCAACCCTGACAATAGACTTAGCTGTCAAGTTTGTTTGTTTTAATGTATTTAGAGTTGTTGGATATGAGATAGGTGGCAAATAAATTTTCTCATTAAATAAATAAATAGTATCCCTTCTTGTTGCATGTAGATGAATAAATTTAGATCAGCTGTCAAACCGATTTATATTGTATCATTAATGGGATCTAGCTGATTTTCAGTCTTTCCTGAGCATTTCTTTTTAGGACTTTCCAAGATTGTAGATTGTTAAACTCTCAGAATAAGTAGAAAGGGAAAAATGCATTTCTGGGAACAGATATAATGTATAAGATCTACTTGTAGGACACTACTTGTTGGACCATAGAATTGTTCCTTGGGCCCAAGCACAGGTAATGGCACTCAGAGTAATGTTGTTACTCTAATTGGTCTGCTTTGGTGCCACAACATACTTAAAACTGCCATGAAATTTCTAGTAATATAAGAATTCTTTCTCTGTCCCTAGTGACTTCCAACAAATATGCCATTAGTAACACATTTGTACATTTTCTAGCAGTTCAATTATTTAATTTCTTTGAGTTTCCTACAGGGAATAAGTTTGCCTCTGGGAGTAGATTACATGAAGTTTAGTCATCATTTTATATGGATTTTGTATATCTGTTCTGTTGCTGTTCAGATCTCACATCTTGAAGCTTTAAATTATTTCAGACAAATTTGCTGAATATGAATTCAGAATTTGTTTTTAGCTTCAGTGCTTGTATCTTCCTCTTAAAAACGATCCAGCAGCTATAGGATTTTGTTAATCTCAATTAATCTTGTAACTAAACAGAGTCAGTACTTGGATTGGAATCACCTGGAACTGCTATAGGTGAAAGCTATACTAGAAAATAACAACAACAACAATAATATCTCTGAATAAGACAATGGCAAGGTAATACAGGCAAGTAAATTCATGAATAGAAAGGGTCAGTGGCTGAATTTCACTCAAGGACACGTTTAAGGAAAGTATCTCTAACTTTTGTTTTTGTTTTCTGGTTGATCACCTGTTTATACATACAGAGTCCCAAATAAAATCTTTTAGATGTGGCTTTTGCTGCTATATTGGTACAATGTTCTTGTTTTTTTAAAGGCCCCCTTGAAGATTCTGTTGAGGATGAAGAGGAAGAGTGCCTATCTGAGGAAAATGACATTATCTCCAAAGAAGACTTTCCCCTGGAGGGAAACTTTTCTGCAGAATTTGAGTCTGGAAATCTGAACTGTGAAGATGTGGAATACTTTTGTAATAAAGGTAATCAGTATTATGCAGTTCTTGGTTTAGGCATCATGTAAATTGATTTGTTTTCTTTGGGACTGTCTTATAAAATGATTCCTTGGACATTATAGGACATATATCTTTCTGGGAGAGCAATATGTGAAATAATGGCAACTTCTTAGTAACCTTTTTCATAGCCAATTGTGTCTTACTGTTTTATTGACTATAGTACACCAACTTTTCTGCCTACTGAGGTAATCTGTGAGGTCAGCTTGAGAAACCACAGGCTATAATGCTACTCTTGTTTGATGCTAGATTGATTGATTTGTTGATTATATGTCATCAAATTATTTTCAGTTCCTAACAAACACATAGTTAAAATTTCTCTACACTGGTCTTTCAGATCCTCCAGCATTCTCTTCTTCTCTTTTCCCTCCACTTTTCTCAGCATTAGAGCCTTTTCCAGAAAGCTGCATATAATGTGTCCAAAGTAGAATCATTTGAGCCTTGTCCTTTTTGTCTTGAGCAAGACCACTCGGCTGATTTTTAGATAATCCAATGGTTTCATTTCTTGGCTATCCATATTTTCAGCAGTAAAACCAAGTTCACAGGAGTCAATATTGTCTCTATTCTCTTTCCTCAAAGTTCAATTTCACTCCCATGGTGTGTCACAGAGAATGCCATGGTTTACATGATTCTGATCTTTGTGATAGAGATATCACAACAACTGATATCACAGCATCTTTTCCATGGCTTTCATGCCTATACCAAGTGCTAATCTAGAGCATGTTTATTCCTTTACTATTGATGGCTAAACCTACAATGGAGAAGATCTCTATAAATTTAATAGTTTATTATATTTGTATACCGCCCTTCTCCCGAAGGACTCAGGATGTCTTTTTTTATTTCTTTCTCCTGGTTATTCTACATGTTAATCTTAATATTTAATCTTAATCCCTTTTTTCACTTTTCTCCTTTTATTACAGAACTTGTAGATCCTTTTCAGTTTTAACTATCAGGGTAATGTCACCAGCATAGCTCAGATTATTGATGCATCTTTCTCCAGTTTTAAAACTATGCTGATCATTTTTCAAAACAGCTTCCTTTAACATGTATTCAGCATATTGGTTGAATAAAAAAGAGGAACATATACAGCCTTGTTTTACACTTTTGCCAATATTAAGATAGTCTGTTTTCTGATATTTTTAAAATGTATTTATTGCTATCTCACTGTTTGGGGTGACTTTTAGTACTTTAGTATTGTCCCTACTAATTCTAGACTTCATATACAAGGGATTCCTATTTTTCTAAGTACATGCCACAGTGTGACATGGTCAACATTATTTATATAATCTTTCTATTATCAGTAAAGCACATTGTATATACATTCGCATATACATATGTTTGTATAAATGATGTAGTCAGTTTATTTTAAAAACAAATTTATAGACCATCCAATTCCCAATAACTTTGTGGCTTACAATTTAAAAAATGCAAAAAACAAAATAAGCATAGCAAATATTGGCAGTCTGAAGACAAATGTAAAATATACATGCAAAAAAAAAATCCAAGAGGAACTCAATGTTCAATTGGCCCCAAGGGTCATGGTGCCTCACTATCATCCAAGCTCTACTGTTAGCCATTTGCAAAGTTCTCAGTATATAAAACTGCATAAATTGGTACTAGATTTACTGCTACTTTGTGTAGCATTATATCTAGGGTGTTTAGCAGTTCATGTAATAACATCAGCCTGAACAGTTTCATTATTTATTTCTTAAAGAAATTGGTAAGATTCTTAATTTGCTTTGTGCCACTACCAGCTTCTTAGATTACTTTTTGGTTTGGCTTAAAAAAGTCCCCAAAGCAAGCACTTCTTTCAAAATTTCCTGAGATAATTAACATTTTTTTTGGCCACAGGCACATTCCTTCTCACATAAAAGGTCACAAGTTTAAAGAATGGCCTTTGGATGACTATAGACGAGTATCCAGGTGCAGGTCCAGGAACTCTTACAATAAATGGATCATCAATTTCAGCATGGAGGCAGCCTTGGTTGCCCTAATGGACTATCTGCACCAGGATAAAAACAAGGAAACTGAGTCATTGATTAAGATGGGCAGGCATACAAATTGAACAAACAAACAAACAAACAAACAAACACATTTCTATTGATACTCTTGGATCTCTTAGCCACTTTTAAATCATGGTATTTTTTAAGCATGCTTGAAGGAGCTGAAAATAGGAAACACTATTCTCTGTAGTTTCTCTCTTAACTTCTTGGTGCTGTCAGGAGGTGCTATTAAAGATACTTGATACTTTTGGGAATACACATACATACATACATGTACACAGCTGTTTCAAAGGCTCATAGGAAATTTGGTGCCAGGTGATATTTGTATGTTGACTCTTCCCTGCAAGTTTGGTGTTGGATGTTTTAAAAATTCAGGGTATCTATATGGTAAGGGTCTGGATATGAATAACAACTTGAAGTCAGAAAAATAGAGTTGGTGCTGATTCTAGGAGTTAGGCTTCAGAATTTGAGTGTTTTAACTAAGGATGTCAGCATTCATTTACACTGACCCCATTGTTATTCAATTTAGCTTTTTTTCCTGCCGCATTTGTAGGGACCTTTTTGGTGCACCATTTTAATGCTAATGAAATCCTTGACAAACTGGAAAAGTTCCTATTATCTCTCCCACTTTCTGACTTCAGGTGACCATGTGTAAATATTTCTGCAGCTTTTGTATTTTGTTCTAACAAACACCTTATTTGCTGTCTTTTTTCTTCTTTTGGTGTGTGTATATTAAAGATAATCAGAAAGGTCAAGTTATTTTTTTTAAAAAAAAAGATGCTTTGAATCAGTAATGATTTTCTACCTCCTCAACAATATCTTTTGTATTTTTCTAATGCTAAGCAGCTAAAAGCACAATCAAGACAAGGCAGTTCTACTAGGAAAGTAGAAATTGCTCTTTTTTCTTAACAGGATTAAGAAGTCCCATGCTTTGCATGTCTTGGATTTAGTGATGAATTTTCCAGGGCGTGCTTAGTCCAAAGAGTTCTAAAGGAAGGGAAAAAAAGAAACTCCCAAAAAGCCAATATGACTTTGTTTTTTCCTTGCTGGAGGAACTGTTTGTGCAAATCGTCTATAAGCTTATTGACCTGCATCTTTGACTCCTTGTTTTCTCTAGATTTGACTGGAGTGTAGACACTGATAGAGCCGTGATAGAGGTGATTGAACAGCCCCTAGCTTGGCTTGGCATCAAGCCCCACAACCCCCTTAGGACTCACATTATCATTCTCTGAAAATACTTCATGTTTTCTCAAGCTAACACAGTCTTTTTTTTAAAAAAATTAATTCATCCCGGAGCCTTTATGTAGGTATTTTAAAGAAAATGAAGGACACAGTAATTTTTGGTAAACAAAGATAGTGTATAATGTGTGATGAGAGACATCTCTTAAAATAATGGGATAAAATAACAAAGTTACTGTTTATAATTTGTGAAAATGGTTTTAAAAATCATCACTATCAGATGTCTTATTTTATATACAAAAGTGAATGAATTTTCTCTTAGATTTCTCTTTCATCGAAGATTTTTCTAATTATTTACTCAAGTATATGCACCCTGTGTGTATGTATGTGTATTCCTCTGCTGTTCTTTTTCTAAAGCTTGAGGTTGCTTTTTCAGAATGAGTAGTTGCTACAAAAGTAAAAAAAAATAATCAGAAGGATTATTGTTCTGCAATTATGGTTCTTCTGGAATATGACTTGTTTTCTTTAAGATCAGATACTGCAGTCTGTTTTAAACGAACATTTTAAATCTATAAAAATCTGCTTCTGGTTTTACCTTTCCTGGAAGCAAACAGGGATAGCTAAAATTAAAATATAAGCACACACACTGACCTTTTTGATTACCACATTTGAGGTCAAAAAGTATTCCTTTTGTTGATCAATTGAACTTAACTTTGAGGGAAATTTCTTGTAAAATAAATAAATAAATATTTGTTCTGGAATGTATTTAGTTTCCAGTTATGGCATACTGGTGTTAATGTTCAGTAAAAATATGGAGACTGAATATTTGACCCTGTGCCCTAATAAACCCTATAGTTATTTGTTTCCAAATACTCAATTTTATGTAAATTGCATACTCAGGAAATTAAATATCCTTTAAAATGTTCTTTCAGATCTCCTTTTCAGTGCTACCTATATCACACAATAGCACATGTCCAATTCCTGGTGAATTTTTAGGATCTTCTGTATTCTGGACTTCTTCAGAAAGACGTTGTATTGGACAGTCCACTTCTGTCAGAGATACAGTAATGACCTTGGTGGATTCCAAGCAATTTGTTAGCTTTCTCTTTCAATTGTCATGATGTCATCTAAAATACAGTGATAATATGCCATATCATTAAAACACTTCCTTGACTTTAGTTCAAGCAGACATTACAAAAACACTATTCATATAGAATATATACAGAGATCATACTAAGGAGGCATACAGAAATATGCAGTGCTTGATAACCTTCTTGTCTGTAAATAATTGTCCTCTAAAGAAAATGGTCAGCTTAGTGTTTCCAGAAGAAAAACCTTTTGGTATGTATGTTGTATATGAATATTTCAGCAATGTCAATAACAGATTTCCTGCAGCTGTAGAATGGGAGTTTGCTTCAGTAGGGCAACAACTTTGTCAAAAGCCATAGTCTTACCTGGATCCTTATTAATGAAGACCCAGATAGTTCAGCTGTACGATACCTATTTGCACGTTCAAGATCTCAAGCTCAGTTCCCATATTTTGTGTTTGATGGAAATCTGGCGAGTTGCCTGGTTGGAGAACCTATTGACAGTTAATGTGGGCAGTGCTCAAGTCCAGCATTATCTACCACCATCACATAATTGATTCTGATTTAACTGGATAATTCTTCAGCATCTTTGATTAATATTGGTAACCATGAAAGAGGGTAAAGAAGACAGGCTGGTTATTGAAAATATCACCATATGTCTTATTATAATTCATCTGTGATGTATTCCATTGTATGTGAGATGGTCCACAGAATTAACATGGAAATTAGCAGAAACTTAAACTTACTTTTGTAACCTGTACAGAGGTCATTCACAGTGTTAGAAAGATAACTATGAATGCTTAGTTTAAGGATTCAGTTGTTATATTTCTTTTCTGGAATATACATTATAAATACATGCAAAGGATGTTATATTCTGGTACTTATGGTAGATGTAAAACTTCCAATTAACATAACTCAATTGGGTTTTTTTGCTATGGAAATTATAAAATAATTCTATATTAATGTTAATGTTCATATACATTATTCCCAAATTTTGGCATAATATTTTGAAGCATTTATATTATAATCTCCATTTTGATCACTATCCCATGGGATATGATTGGTTTTTCTTTTTCTGTTTTGTAATTGGAAAACTGCATTTCACATAAAAAGCAACATAGTACCTGTCACAAGCATTTTTTAAAATGTCACTTTGTAAGTAATAAGCACCTATTACTAAGTGATAGGCAGCAGTCAAGAGGAAAAAAGCACGAAAACATGGGGTAAAATAGACCTAAATTATTGCTGCAGAAAACCTGTTATTATCTCCCCCTTCATTCCTTTTGACCATAGCTGTTGAGATAAAGTTGGGTTTCAGAAAAGAAACATATAAATGAGAAATTTTAAAAAGATAGAATATAATATCATGCAGTTTTATTCTTCTATATATTCAGTACAGTTTTGGTCTCAAAAAGTATACATCATATAATATTGAATATGATTTTGAAAGACAGTGTGTATAAATGCAAATATTGAGAAGAAACTGGCTTAAAGAACACATTTAAATATTGATTTAAATGCAGATTTTCATATTTTTAACTTACTGAATTTATGCGTGATGCAGGCAGAACTAACAGACTGAAAAAAAAACACATTAAATTTTAAAATGCCACATTCAGCTAATACATGTTGATTCAATGTTTTTACCTCAATATGAAATCCAGAAGTCCAGTAGCCTAAAATTGCATGAAAATGTGTTGGAGAAGTTCAGCAGACTAAAGTCGCATGCTCAGACTTCTTAAAGTCTGGTATTTTATTCTGCCCTGTGAACCGCCCTGAGTCCTCAGGGAGAAGGGCGGTATATAAATGTTATTAAATTAAATTAAATTAAATTAAAGTGGGAGGCAGGAATAATATTGGGCCCTAAGTATCTGGAAATACTGTAATATACATTAATTGAACCTTTATCAAGCTGGTCACCTCCAGATGTGTTGGAGAAATCCAGCAGATTAAAGTTGAATGCTCAAAATTCTCAAGCTGAGAAGCAGGGAAATATTGGGGCCCAGGAAATGTATCTGGGATTTGTATAGTTCTCTTAGCATGCCGTAATTTGATGCAGAGCTCGTTGATAACTGAATGCTTTATTGCATGACTTTGTAGGAAAAAAATATGGTTGTCCATTAAATAAGGGTTGTAGGGTTTAAATAATGTCAGCTTTTTCCTGGCATAATGTTGCTGAAGCTTAATAACATGAGAGAGCTTTGTAAATTGTGCTTATTTTCCTGTACCCCTGATAATTTTGAGACATAGAGCAAGGATGTGCAACCTGTGTCAGTCCTGCCTTAAAGTTAGAACATTTTGTTGACATTAATTTTCTCCTGGTGTAATTATGATTGTATGTGAACAGTTCTCCAGTAGCATTTCATCTCTATTGAAGCAAGGTATCTTATTTGGAGTCTTACATTGTTCCATACAGTATACATCTGGGATAAAACTGCAGCATGAAATGCAGAGATTCAGTTCAAACAAGTAAAGCAACTATGTAAAGAATGAAGTGTGGAATTTTTTTAATCACACTTTTGTTTTTGTGAACTTTTTCTACTTTTAAAAAACTTTTTTGCCTACTCTAGGTAGAGATGGTAGCAAAAGGAACAAAAATTGTTTACCTATAGCTGTTTCCTATAGTGTTTCTTACATGTTTGCCATTATATTTTGCTTATATTTTGACTGACTGATGTAAAAATGAACGGCAAGGCTTGGCAACTCTGCAGGAATGTTCTGTCTGTTTTTATGTTTTTGAAACTCCTTGTAATTTTGTGCAGTTTATACAAATATTAGACATGCAACCAGCAGCAGAAACAAGGCCTGTCTCTGGACTCCAAAATGTAATGTTCTATTTATGGAATGTAGTATCATTTAAGGTCAGCAGTTTGGAATAAAGCATTAATATCTGGAAGACAATGACAGTCAAAGTATTAGGAGCTTGATGAAAAGTATGTTTTACAACTTTTTGAAAGTTAACATATTAGGGTCCTCAGCTAAGCAGGCAGGCAAATAATTGACATATAGAGAAAGCTTTACTTTGGGTTGACTCAATTTATTGATGGATTTATTGATGGACTAACCAATCAGATTTATAAGGTCACTCATCTATCACATGAAACTCTGGGTGGAAAACATACAATATTAAACTTACAATAAAATAACAAAATGAATCTTCAGTAATTCTGTATGAATTTTGGAAGCAAAGTTTTAATTCATGTTTTGGTTTTGGTACTGCTGGCACTTTAGTTTTATATGTGTGCTTTCAATAAAAAGCACACCTGAACTTTGTCCAAATTTTCTACATTTCCCCCTCTGTCTTTTAGGCAGCTTTCCATTTGTACCAGGAAGTCCTTACTGAAAGCTATCTTGTCTGATGATAAAACCATGAGTGTATGTTGCTCTCACATTTTTCATCTCTTTTATGACCTTATCTTTCACAAGCAGCTTCTGTGAAGGTATCCTAACTATAGAAAGCACCTGGAAAACATATATGATATCTATGCTGTGATAAGCAGTTGTGAACAAGAAACTAGACCTGTCAGTTCTGAACTGTTCATTGTTAAAAAAATACTTTGTAGATATAGGTGATTGGAAAGCACATTATAGGGGAACCAACAGCTGCTGTGATACTCAGTCAAGAAAAAAAACAACCTCTCAGTAGTTCTGTTGCATAAGAATGAACGCACACATGCACACACACTCATACACAAAGTATAAAGCATCTGAGATACATAAACTGAATAATGCAATGTGGGAAATACTGGAACTTCGGTTCTTTTTTTGTATTGTATTTTCAACCCATTGATTTAAAAAAGAAAAAGGAAAAGAAAGAATATATATAAAAATGAAAAAAAAAGTACGTAAACAAGGATTTTTTAAGCATTGTAGATTTCGGTTATATTTTTCAGTTCTGTATTTCATTAACTACTTTAAATATCTAAATGTATTAAATCATTCTTAAAAATACCAATCTTTAAAATCCAAATAATATATAAATATAAAAATCAGTAGTCAGCATAGTATAAAGCAAGATTCAGAATTATGTAACTTTTGTCTGAGCCGTGGAAATTTTATGTTAAGAGACACCCAAATTTCAAATATGGTAGAACCTACTGTATATTTACAATGGTAATCTAGAATTGTTTCCAAATCACATTAGATTTTGTGTCAGATCAATTTTAAGATACAAGATTAAGTAAGACATTGAGGCATTCTTCTGGAGCTTAGTAGCCATTCTTCTGTAGAAGGAATTATGTGCAGTCCTTGACTTACAACTACAATTGGTTCTGGAAAATTCCATCATTAAGCAATGCAGTTATTAAGGGAAGCATCCCATGGCCACACCTGATGGCCTTTTTTGGCATTGTCCTTAATAAAATCAGCACAGTTGTTAAGTGGCTGTGATTTGCAAACTTCTCCTGCCCTCTCCCCACTGACTTTGTTGGAGTTGGCTGGGAAGATCGCAAATGGTGATCATGCAACCTCAGGATACTACAGCTGTCATAAATGCAAAATTATTGTAAATTATTTTGATCAGTGCTATTGTAACTTCAGATGGTTGCTAAATGAATGGTCATAAGTCATGGACTACTTGTAAGCATATTTTCCCAAGAGGAGTACTTCTTGCAACCATTACCCTATACAGAGCTAATACAATATGCTTTGAAGGAATGTGAGATTTAGGAATATTTAATTGAAAAATAGCAGGCTAGAAAGGAAATTCAACTTTTAAAATTTATTTCATTCAGTTCTAAATCATTTGGGGAAATTGTTGCTTTTTATTGTGCAACATTGCTATCAAATATGGAAACTTAACAAAACCCTTCATTGCATTTCCAATAATGTTTAGAAAATTAACTGTCCATTTTACTGATTGTTAGGCATGGAGCTAGCTCATTAACCTTTTTAAAGCCATATTTTCTCAGTCTTAGGAAGAAGGCAATGGCAAATCACCTCTTGAAAATCTTGCCAAGAAAACTACAGGGACTTAGACACATCCACACACACACACACAAAAGCAAGCTTCTCAGGTTTTTTCTAAGCATAGTATTTAGCGTGAATTGAATATTCTTCCATTTCCATTGTTGTGTATCAGTTATTGTATCTAAGTTCTGCGTCCATTTGATTAAACAACCTTTAGATTTTTCAGTTTCCAAGTTGTATTTCACTAACAAATTTGTAAATAAAGCTCAGTAAATCCTTGGTATAAGATTTTTAAATTCAGTCAAATCTCTGTGTTTCCCTCCTTGTTTTAGCAGTTCCTTTAAAATGGTGTTTTTCAAACTTGGCACCTTTAAGATATATGGACTTCAACTCCCAGAATTCCCTGTCAGTGCCCATATATCTTACTCACATATCTTAAAAGTTTCAATTTTGAAAAATACTGCTTTAAAGCCATACTGGTTGTCTGAAGATACTGAAACCATTCTGGTGGTTCAAATCATTCCTAAAAGAAACTCAAAGGGTTTTTATCTTTGTCTTATTAAGAAACAAATCTTGCAGTCTGTAAGGTTTGTTACCTGTCCACTGAGCAAATTTCTTTGTCCTTTGCTTTTCAAGAAAATAAATATTCAATAACGAGGCAAGATGTGATAAGCCTGGATGGATTCTTTTCCTGTATTTATCCGAAATTTTTAACTTCAATGGTAGACATATTTGATTCCTGGAAATATAGGTGTCAGGGTCCACTCTGACTGCATTGTGCTTTCTGAGCTGTCTGTATTTCCCAACAGACCTGAACATTTACTGATTTATTTATTAAAACATTTCAATGGATGGTAGTTCCTTGGTCAAGAAATGTACAGTCTCATTAGAGTAATGTTACTTTGCAGAACTGAAATCAGATTTCAAAATCAGGTAGGGAAACTCTGCCGGAGCTGGAAAAAAAGGGTTTTCTGAACCTCAGGAATCATTTAAACAAACTAACAAACGAATCATTTACTGTGCATCTAGTAAGAAAATTGAAACCAATTGGTTTCTATTTTAGAGTCTCTTGAAATAAAAGAAGTCCATATTAATGGTATACATTTCTTTGGCAAATTGATAGGTGATGAAGAGGGCAGCCAAGAAGCAGCAGATTCTGATGGGGATGCACGTTCGGATAAACCAGGACCGCTTACACTTGAGACAGAAGACTGGGATGGACCAGGTAAGGGAGTATCTAAGGAAAAGAAAAGAACAGCTTATATGTGAAAACTCAGTGCTATAATAGTTTACCTGTTGAACCGCATCTGCAGCTGATTCAGTGGTTAAAAGTGGATTCTAAAGCTAAGAAGTAATGTTTGAAAAGATATGGCAGAAGTATATCTTTTATATAGAAGCAACACAGAAATTAATAGTTGATTTTAACTAGACAGATTATGATATTCTTTAGTTAGGTTTTTTTTCCAAATGCAAATATCTATATACTACTAAATGCAAGTATTGACATACTGCTAAAACCTTTGTGTCTGTTTGATTGTTTGTAACCTTCAGTTGGGGTATCATTCTTGAATCAGTATCCTTCAAATGAGCAAACTTTGGGACCTTAGTCTCTTGTGGGATGAAATTTGGCATAATTGTGGCCACTTCAGTGCTGTGGTGAGCTGCAGTCATGTGATTGTCAATTTAGGTAATGAAATATCTCTGAAATGATGACTCAGCAGGTCACGGATTGTCTAGTTATGACTAAAATGCAAAGATTTATCTCAAGATCTGTTTAAAATGCCATTTGTGGAAATGTTTCCACATAGGAGAATGGTGTGTAATCTGGTAATGAACTCATACTTGATTGCCCTTGTCATTAGCATTTGTGTTGACTTCTTTTAGAAATAAAACAGCTTTGAAATGAAGTTAAGATATGAAATTCACAGTCTTCAAGTTGAACAATAATAATAATAATATTTCTGAACGCACAAAGTGTTTACTGCTTGGCAATAAATTAGTCCAAATCCATGAACACACCAAAAATCTGTAATTGAAACCTTTGATCTGTCTATATGTGTATCTCTCCCTGATTGTGAGAGAAATAGAAATGGCTCTTGATCTTTTGAACAGTTTCCAGAATCTCATTCATACTTCAGCACTAGTGATTCCTATAGCCTCCAAACCCATAAGTTGGAGTAGAAGAACATTATGATTGAGAAATCCAGGAAGCTTAACACACACTGTTCCACTCTTTTTATTTATAAATGAAAGTAATCTACTGGAATGACAAAAGCAATCTCTGTCTGCACCAGCTTCCATGCAAAGGCAAAATGGAAATGGACCAAAACTGTTCTATCAAGAACCTTGGATCTGCTTAGCCTCTGGCTGCCATAATTCAGTTGGTGAATTGGTGCTAATTAATATTGCCAAAGCAGCAGGAAATGAACTTTGGAGAATCCAGAAGAACACTAAATACTTTTCCTTTTCAGTCACTGGATCACTCTTACACACTCAAAATTATGTATGCATCTTTCCTTTGATATGCAAAACCATTTTGCGGTCTTGAGGTGTGACATATCTGGCAAGCCATGTGCAAACAATAACTTTGGAAGATATACCTTCATTATTTGCAGATAGCTGCTGAAGTATTTGGATGGGATTTGGAAGCAAGAAAAGTCATGCTCTTTCCCAGAGTTCCATTGGAATGATACAATATTATGACATAGTCATTCTAATTCTTAGAGGGGAAGAATGGCTATGGTAGAAATTAAAATAGTTTCAATTCATTCTAAAGTCCCTATTTTTGCTTGCCTCTATGTTAAATTTTCCCAGGTCTCCTTTGGGATTTCCTTGTGTCTTTAAAACACACTTCAAACTTACAGTTACTAATTGTAGATCCTAGATTGTTTAAAGGATGGAGCTAGTACTTCCTTAAACATTTTTTGGCCAGAAACTAAGTACTTATTATATAGTTTCCAATTCTGAACTTACATTAGCAGCACGTTGCATTTAACAAATGGATATGACAGTCAATGATGTTTTCAAGGACTTTTCTTATCATTTTTCATTTGATATAAATCATTTAACACACCCTGGTCATTGACTTCACAGTTAAGAGAGAAACCTGCAGACTGCTATCAATAAAGTATAAGAGCTTCATGTTTAGGCAGAAATGTAAGCTAATATTTTCTCTTATAAGCAGTATAAATGGTGTAGAAGGAACCTGACAATGCTGGAAAAAGTGGCATTTTTATTCAGCATGAATAAAAATGATCTAGAGAATTATTAATGCACAACTTGATTTGTGAGACACAAAAAGACAGCAAGAGTTAAATTTGTTAAAATTATATAGAAATGCTTTTCTCCTTGAGTTCATTTGAGTTTTTCAATAAAAACAGTAAAAATTCTTCCATTGTTATATAAATGATATATAATAATGAAAATTATATTTAAAACCATATTCTCAATATAGCCATGTCTGCAAATGTTTAAAAATGAAGAATATTCTGTTTAAGCAGCTGAATAGAGCTGGAAAAATATTATAATGCAGTAACAACATTTGCATTAAAACAACCTCTTATATTTCAATCACATTTTCATCCTTGCTTGACTTTGCAAATTGCTGTATTCTGTCCATGAAGAGGAAAAGAATTTCAGCAGTAATTTTCTGAAATCAGTAGGTGGAAAATATAGAGCAAACAAGAATGAAGGAAGATAGTATATCGGATTATAATGGTGGTATTTATAATGTTGTTAATAATTTACAAAAATATGCCTATATTCTGTACAAAGCATCTAGCATTATGTAAAAACAAGATTTGCCATCAAACATATTTCAGTGTAGTTAAAGTAGCATGGAATCCATTTAAAAATGAAATTACTTGCTTAGCTTTGAGGTAATGTAGCTTCAACTTTTTTTAAAAAAAAGTAATTACTTGCTTAGCTTTGAGGTAATGTAGCTTCAGTTTTTTTAAAAAAGTAATTTATTGCAATTAATAAAATATACATTGAAAATTGTACTTTCTTGTGATTTCTTTGTTATGTGAATTACTGACCAATTGTTTTTAACATGTATCGCCTGGTTCATAACATCTTAGGAGATAAAGAAATTTTGAATCTATTCAAGGCTAAAAAGATCTATGAATAGAAAAGTTAAGTGTCATAAATAGAATGTATGTATACTAGATATCAGAATTATAAGAAATCAGAGGACGAAAAAATGCTACTAGCATTCTAGAACTTTTTTTTTAGCTTTTGAACATGTCTGGTTCCTAATCAGTTTGTATGAAAATGCCTTAGGTTGGATCATATTATAATATTGTCCAATAATGCAGCAGCCTGGGTTAGCATTGGTATTTTAGTTAATACACAGATCAGTGCTTGAAATGTATATATTCCATATACAAAGTATATATTTTGGCATTTATAAATGGTTAGGACCCTTACATCAAAAACAAGGTTCTCAGCATGAACAAGGTTTTGGGGTTTCTCTATAGAATAAGAAGGAATTAGCTTATATTGAAAAAATATTTATTATTTATTTATCAAATTTATATAGCCATCTATCTCAGTAAGGTGATTCTGGGTGGTGCAAAACAGTTGGAGACACTTTGGTTTAGTGGTCAAGACAGTAGGTTAGAAAGTGAGAGACCGTGAATTCTAGTCCCACCTTAGCCATGAAAACCAACTGGGCAACCTCACTGTCTTTCAGCCAACCCACCTTACAGGGTTGTCATGGAGAAAATAACAAGAGGAAGGTATGTTGGATATATTTGCCTGTTTGAGTTAATTTGTAATTTGATTGATAGATTAATTGACTGCTTGACTGACTTAAATTGACTTTGGGCCACTCACAGTATACTGAACCATAAAAACAGAATTCAAATCAAGATGGGATATGCTCACACTACAGAAAAACACATCTAATAGGGAATCCTTCTTTCTTATACCAAGACGTGGGAGAACAATCACATCTTTAAGGGCATATGGAATGCCAACAAGGTAGGAACAACATGGATTTTAGGGGGAATCTCATTCAGAGGATAGGAGCCAGGATAGAGAAAGTGTTTATAATAAGGTTTTGTAAGTAACATGGATTGAAAGGTGATGACACTTCTGTTCCTAACTTTTTATAGCTTAAGGCCAGGATGAACACATGTCCACAGGTACTTCTCTTGGAGTTCACTACATCACTTGCCTTACACTCCACTACTTTTCATTTTCTACTAAATTCTTTTAAAAAGTAAATTAAAAAACAGGAATGTTAGAAAGCATAGTGCTAGTTTCTATCTATAGCATTATTTCTGTCTCCCTATTACTAGCCCTAGAGGACCTTCCCAGTAAATAAAAGGTTGTGGGAAGTTGCACCCCAGTGCTTTGTTTTGAAGTTTGTCCTCCTTCCCAGAAAAAGACGAAGCTAATCTGAAGTGATAGGAGGCATCCTATAGGCCAGAGGAGATATTGTAAAACAACTTCAATTTGCTTGCAGTTTGATTATATTATGAATGGTCTTGCCAGGCATAGCAATCCTTTTTTGAATAGGTAAAGCTACCATATGGCAGCCATTCTGTGAATGTGCTTGAAAATTCTTTTGAAATTTTAAATATGCCAACTCGTCCTTTAAAGGTTTGACTGATGCATGATTAAGAAAACACAACCAAATTTAGTAATAGGAAGGATGGGGAACCTTGTTAAACTACAGCAATATCAAGAAGAAGATAAGTAAAACAAAGTGCTGCATAATACCCCACCCCATCCACCATATGTGCATTTGGGTAGTCCTCAACTTACAACCATTCATTTAGCAACTGTTAGAAGTTACAGTGGCACTGTAAGAAGTGACTTATAAGCGATACACTTACTACCATTATTATAGCATTCCCACATTCATGTGATCCAAATTCAGATGCTTGGCAAGTATTTACAATAGTTGCAGCGTCCCAGGGTCATATGATTGCCATGAATCATGACCTTCCCAGCCAACTTCTGACAAAGTCAATGGGGGAAGACGGATTTGTTTAACGACTGTGGTTCACCTACCTTTAGTGATTCATTTAACAGCCATGGGAAAAAGAGTAAAAAAATCGGGCATGATTCATTAAACAACTAGTTTGCTTAACAGTGGAAATTGTGGTTGTAAATTGGGGAGTGCTTGTACCTCTGCTACCATAAAGCATGGGAATAGCCATTAGGGTGATGCTAAACCATATTAGATTGAGGAAAGGCATGGGTCCCTTCTACAAACTGCTTCCCAAATAACAGAGTATATACGTCAACGGTGCTGAAATGGCCAATAAGACTCAACAGCATTTGGACTGAAAAGTGTAAAGAAGTGAGAGGGAACAAGGTACAGATGTTTCAGAAAATTAATTCTTACGTAATTACCACTACCATTATTTCTTTTCAGGAGCAAGCATTGTGATACAAGTAACTGTCCCACCTTAGAAAAAAGCTGGAGATGAAGTTTACAATGAAGTTAGAAGAAATTGATTGGCAAATAAAGGAACTCACTAAATTTCCCTGCTCATTTGAAAAAAAAAGTGGGCATATTGTCATCAATTCAAAATTTTAGAATTTTATTTGCAACATAAATAATATTAATTGAATTAATTTAAACATTACTTTGAAACAATGGAATAAGGAATATTTAAAATGAATAAAAATATAGAATCCTACACTGGAGAATCTGGGTCTCAAGTAATATAGCCAAGTTTTAATTTTATTGGATAATTCTTTTTTTTAAATTAAAAGTTAAAACTGCAAGCAAAAGAGAAATTCCTTGAAATTATGAGTCAACTGTTTGACTTAATAACAATTTAAGTGTCAAGAAAAAGTTAAGTTTTGTATATCTTAGCTGCCATCTAAGTTATCCATATTTGCCTCTTCCAGATGCAATTAGTAGACAGTGGCTACTGAAGATCTGGATGCTGAAAAGCGGGATTAGCTTGGGAGGCTATTAATTAAACAGAAGAGGAAACAAGAGCTAGGATTTCAGGGACCAGCAGCTATTGGAAAGAGAGTTCACTATTCTGCATGTGATATAAGTATAGGTGCTGAGTCTTCCCAGTTACACTTCAAATTACAAATATTAAGACAAAGACCAATCAGTTTCAAGGCTTCTACTTGAAAGCTAGTTAACCTTGACTTTTTAAAAAAAGCTGCAAAAAACAGCTTTTCCTTACGGCCTTTCTAGAGGTACTTTTTTCAAGAGGCAACTGGACTTTCTTTGTTTTTCCTTGAAGAGTTTCACTTCTTATCCAAGAAACTTCTTCAGTTCTGACTGAATGATGGAGAATGAAAGGATTTATATTCCTTGAAGCCATCTTGTCGTTAGCACTCCCGCTATGACCACTTGCAGGTATATCTGGAGATAGGTGGTGTGGTGTCCCTTTGTTGAGAGAGGGCTCTTCAGTTTTAACATAGATGGCCTTGTTGACCTGTCTTTCAAAACTGTGGTCCTCTCTGTCCAGAATGTGGACTTTGCTGTCTTCAAAATAGTAGCTTTTGTCTTTCAAATGCAGGTGGACTGCTGAGTCTTGTCGTCATGGGTTTGTTCTCCTATGTGCCATATGTTTGTGAAGTGATTTTTTTGTTTGTCCAATGTATGATCTGTATGTGTCTCACTGGACTGGACTGCATATATCACATTGCTCAATTTGTATCTGGGTGTTTTATCCTTGAGATGGACAAGCTTCTGCCTTAATGCATTCTTAACTCCATAGACATTTTTCTTATGGTGTATTCTTTTTTATGGCCTAAAGAGATCTGAGTGGCAGGTTAAGATGCCAAGAGTGACCAGACTGAAGGGCAATAGAAACCAGTTGAACCAATTGGAGCCATAAGGTTTCTGGCATGAAATATATCATTACATGCTAGTCCATGTATGGCATGCCATATGCTTGCTGAATGAATGAATGAATGAATGAATGAATGAATGAATGAGTGAATGAGTGAATGAATGAATGAATAAATGTCATTACAGCTCCCATCTCCAATACACTGTACATTAACACACTATGTTGCAATGTTGCAGGGGGACACTTAAATATTGGTGCTGGCATCCAGAATGTGACCCAGAAATGTTTAGTGGGCTATCCTTGGGGCAGAACAAGGAGGTTGTTTGGATTTATCCATTTAAGAATTCAGTGAATTAATTTAAGATAAGAACATCTCAAACCTTTTGTGGATGTTGTTATTACTCTTTGTAACACCATTTTATTGAACTGAAGCCTAGCAGTCAAGCTACACAAGGAGCCATGGTGGCACAGTGGTTAGAATGTAGTACTGCAGGCTAATTCTGCTGACAGTTCGATTCTGACCTGCTCAAGGTTGAGTCAGCCTTTCATCCTTCTGAGGTCGGTAAAAGGAGGGCCCAGATTGTTGGGCACAATATGCTTACTCTGCAAACCTTTTAGAGAGGGCTGTAAAACAGTATGAAGTGGTGTATAAATCTAAGTGCTATTGCTATTCCCCATTTACCACCATTTACCCCAAGCTTGTATTTAACTCTGAATTCCTCATCAGGTTTGATGCAACATTATAGTAAGCTCTGCTTGTATTTGTAATTCTGTCCCCTTATTTTTCTCTCCTTTAATAAAGTTATAATCAGCAGTTTTGCATAACATCTTTGTTGAGCAAGATCTAAATTTGACATTTGACATGTTACTATTTATGAATCTATATAGACTCTGTTGGGCTGGCAGAGTAGCCAAAAATCAGAATTAAAAAGAGGAAATATTATTCACAGGAAATTAACTGACTTGAAATGCCCATAAACCAAAAAGTCGAATGAAAATGTGTGGTTGTGCTATTATGCCTCCCTTCACCTTTTAAAGAAGCTCTTGTAATTTGTATTTTGGAACTTCACTTTGTTGACATTGATTGATTACTCATCATAATGAAAGAAAGAACAAAAAAGGTCAATGAGCAGATGCTTGTGACTTGAGGACTCTTTGAGTTAAAAAGACCACTCAAAATTGAAGAGATTGTCCAAATCAAAATGATAATAAAAATGCAACAGGTTTTAAGGTCCATGAATCATTAGAAATAAATTAACTGGATCAGTAAGGCTTTATTTTCTGGACAAACCATGGACAGGATTGGGCTGCTCTGCTGATGTGAAATATGTGCAATTTGCACTCCCCCCCTTGAAATAAGGAATGAGGCATCTGGGTAAAAGAATCAGATATTTGGGGACCACTTTTTAAAAGGATATGCCTAGCCCAGTGAGGAAATTAACAAAATGTAATTACTTCGAAATGAAGGAATTGATTTTGTCAAATATGAATTATGAACAGTGCCATTTTAATGGAAAGTGCTAGTGATTTCTGCACTATGTTCATGATTTGGGAGTGGGAGTTTGAAATGCTTATTATAATCAGTTTTATGCAATACCCCCCCAGCCTTTATAAATTATATTTTTATTTGGTGCTGTAAATATTTTGGGGTTGAAAGTAGACAAATTACTTAGTATGCATCGGAATGGCTGATTACAAAGCAGGTGCAGAATATTCATATGTATATGTATGTGTATATATGTGTTTATGTGTATATGTGAGTCTCTATACACACACATGCATATACATGCACGCAGTTACAGTGGTGTGAGTGCGTGTATGTATGTATGTATACACACACACGCACGCACGCACGCACGCACACACACACAATCTGTCCTGAGAAAGACTTGAAGATTACTGTCTTGATTTTGTGTCTTTTTTAAATGGGAGAAAATGTGGTAGATAAAGGATCTAGGAAATGCTATTTGATGTAAATTAACAAAAATTCGTGATACAGAGTTAACCATTGATATAGTCTGTCAGTAAGAAGAATATGGTAAAAAGGCAAAGGAAATCATAGGATGGCTGTGTGCTACTCTGACGCTGAATCAGTATTATCTTGGCTATCAGATAATGCAGTTATCATTAATTTTCACATTTGCATTTCAATCTTGGGAAGGAAATGACTCTTGCTGGATGAAGATAAGAGCTCTGTACTACTATAATGAACCATCATTTTATCCTGATGCTTTATATCCATATGAAAATGAGTCTGGGTGGTGATGTGTTGAGAAGGAATGTGCAAGCAGGAATGGGTCATAGAAACATTATAACAATGTGTCAAGATTACTTAAGACTTCAGTGTACTTTTTAAAAAATAAGCACACTACATCTTCTACGTTGAAATAAACGTGTTTCTCAATCTCGGCCATTTTAAAATGTGTGGATTTCAACTCTTAGAATGCTTGCTGGGGAATTCTGAAGTTGAAGACCACATATCTTAAAATGGTGGAGGTTGAGAAATGCTGACGTAGTTGCTGAATGAATGAAAGTCAGGCTCCTCTGTTGCAAAATAAACTGAACTTTAGGATGGATGAAGATCTTCCTAAACATATTGTTCTACCTTCCATCACATATATATGAAATATTCCACATTGTGGGTAGCAATCAAGATACCATGTTTTTTAGTTTAATGGAAGCATGTCTGTGTGGTATGTTACCTACATTACTTTCTGTAGCATAGATAAATCATGAATACACTATTGGTTCACACCTTGTTCTCATAACAGTTTGAGGGATGTCCATAGTCTGTGAATATATCCCAAGATGTGTTTCTTACTTGGTTTCTTTTTTCAGTCTATAGCTAATTTCATATCTATAGGGGAAAGTATTTCAGGCAAAAAATATACTATGGGAATGCTGTTTATGAAGATACGTGCACATTCACAGTACTGACCTGGCTTCTTACAGTTCAGTTTAGCATGCAGATGTCAACCTTGGAACACAGAAAACTTAAGATATGACACTGAGATACAGCTTTATGAGAATTCTGTCATGTTTCTGACTTAATGTAGAAATAACTGCTATATCTCAGAAAATCCAGTTGTGAAGTTCTTTACTACATAGTATAAAGAAGTAGGGCACTTCTCTGCACAGTCCAATATGCTATTCTTATGTGGTCTCTATCCTTAAAATATGGAGGACAAAATAGCTGGGTCATAGGTAGTATTATAGTATGGTTAAAGGCAAAGCATGAGTACACTGAATTTCCTGGACAGATGCTTGTTAAGTGTGAACAAAGGGTCACAGTATATTCTGCGTCATTGCTTGGCTCATTGGCCTCAATAACATACATGTAGCAATGCAGTGCTAGTCCATATCCACAAGGGACAAACTGTCAGGAGGAAAATGAAAGCCCATTTTTAGACATGAAGATATTTAGAAGTTCAGTGTCCTGTAGATTGTGCAATAAAGGATTTAGAGTTAGAAATTCTATTGGGAATCAACAGACATCTGCATTTCAATACATTATTTCTTGTAGTTTCATGCACCAAGAGACCCAGAGAATCTGGCAGGAAGCTTTGCACTTTTCAGCTGTCTCCACTGTATTTTGGTCATAAAGGCAATCACATACTCCGGTAATTGCATAGGACTAGGAAACAATGTCAGCTTCTGGAAACAGATGGGTTGAGAATCAAAAGGGGCATGTAATTGGTCCACAACCATTTTGCTCTTTGTTGTGTTTTTCTCATTAATTCTGCCAAGATTATTCCTGCATAGCAATAATTTTGAACTGTTGAAGGACGGGTCTGTTAATATACTGAACAAGTGTGCCCAACATGGAATCATTTTGGAGGAAAGCTACAGTTGAACAAGTGCCTGCAAACAAAGAGTGAACTAGGAGAATACCAATTCTTGCTAAAGCTATTTTTCAGTTGATTTTAGTTCATGTTTCTTGTGCTTTTACACACAAAAATAGTTTCTCTAACAAGATTTTTTTTCCAGTTCAGTGGAATCAGTTTTGCCTGTTCTTTGCTTCAGTGCAACTATTAGATCAGTAAAAAAAAGATAAAATAATTTATATATTCAATCTCCATGAACATGCCAGAGTAATCTATTAATCCAGAAATATTCAATTGTTAATAATTATATTAACATGCCTTTAAAAAGTGGTATTATTTTTCAACTATTCTAAGGGCAACTTCCTGGTTTTCTTCCTGTCACTGATCCTGTGCATTTACTTGAGGACACCTGTGTCAGCCTCTATTATGAGAATTGTCCTACAAAAGGAGGACAGACAAAGCAGGCATTGTATTTGGACTGTCTGAAATAAGTATATAGCCTTCTTGAGAAACAGCCAAAAAATTAACCAGTTGATCTGAACCAGATAGATATCATGCCTGAATTCACTGAAATAACAGACATGATCTCCCCATCATAAGACCCATTACCAGTCTCCCACTGATGACTCAGTCCTAACCCACTAATTCACATCCTCCAATGACCCTTACCTGAAGTAACTCCCCATCACAAACCTCTCTCTGATGACTCACACCTGGCCCATCACAAGATCCTCACTTGACACTCCCACACCTGAAGCCTTTATATAAGTAGAAAACTGATACAGACATACACTAAGCACTGCTGAAGGTGTTACCTAGCCTGGTAATGAAACATTTGGAAACCAACTCTCAAGCTCGGAGAACAAACCTTCATCCTCATCCTACACCCAAGCTACAGATATTTACCACTGTTGCAGACATGATGCTATATACATATTTGTAGCATACTGTAATGTGTTTTTCATGAGCTTCCCTTGGAGACCACTTGTAAGCTATATCTGCAGGAGGTGAGGAGTGAAGGATATATTGAGTATGCAGTTGTATCCGTTTGCTCTGGTTGCCTGTTGACATCTAGATGCAATTCAGAATTTTGACTGGTTATCACATAGAAAGTCCAGAGGGGCACATAACTAAGGCAGAGTATCAGCAAATAGCCCGTGCCTACAAAGATGAAGTGAGGGAAGCTAAGGCTCAAAATGAACTAAGGCTTGCGACCAAAGTAAAAAATAATAAAAAAGCTTCTTTCAACATATAAAAAACAAGAAAAAAGTTAAGGAAATGATTGGTCCATTAGTGGGGGAAAGTGGCAAGAAGGTGACAAGCAATAGGGAGAAAACAGAACTGTTTAACTCATTTTTTGCATCTGTCTTTACACAAAGGGGAAAAACAGTCCAACCTACCAAAACCAGTGCCATAAAAAACAGAATAGAAATGCAAGTTATGATAGGCAAGAAAATGGTAAGTGAGCACCTGTCCAGCCTAGACGAGTTCAAATCACCAAGACCAGATGGATTACACCCCAAAGTTCTCAAGGAACTGGCAGACATGATCTCAGAACCACTGAACTATATTTTTCAAAGATCCTGGAGCACTGAGGAACTACCAGAGGACTGGAAGAGAGCTGATGTCGTTCCCATCTTCAAAAAAGTGAAAAAAAATAGATCCAGGAAACTACAGGCCTCACCACAATACCTGGGAAGATTCTAGAAAAGATAATCAAACAACAAATCAGCGAACACCTTGATGCAAACAAAGTCATCACTAAAAGTCAACAGGGGTTTGACAAAAACAGATCAGGCCAGACAAATCTTACTGCATTCTTTGACCAAGTGACAAAATTAGTGGACCAGAGGAATGCTGTAGATATAATTTACTTGGACGTCAGTAAGGCATTTGATAAAAGTAGATCACAACCTACTACTTGATAAGATAGAAAAATGTGGGTTAGACAGCATCACCACCAGATGGATTCGTAGCTGGCTGACAGGCCGTACTCAGCATGTGGTCCTCAATGGAACTGCATCTACATGGAAGGAAGTGTGTAGTGGGGTGCCCCAGGGCTCTGTTCTGGGCCCAGTGCTCTTCAACATCTTCATCAACGATTTGGACGAGGGGATAGATGGGGAACTCATCAAATTCGCAGACGACACCAAGCTGGCAGGAATAGTCAATACTCTAGAAGATAGGCTTAAAATATAGGAGGGTCTGGACAGACTCAAACAATGGGCGCTATCTAACAAAATGAAATTCAATGGTGAAAAAAGTAAGGTTCTACATTTAGGCAGGAAAAATCAAACGCACAGGTATAGTATAGGTGGTACCTTGCTCAATAGTAGTAACTGTGAGAGGGATCTCGGAGTCCTAGTAGACAATCACTTCAATAAGAGCCAGCAGTGTGCTGCAGCTGCCAAAAAAGCCAACACAGTGCTAGGCTGCATTAACAGAGGGATAGAATCAAGATCATGTGAAGTACTAATACCACTTTACAATGCCTTGGTAAGGCCACACCTGGAATACTGCATCCTGTTTTGGTCACCACGATGTAAAAAAGATGTTGAGACTAGAAAGGGTACAGAGAAGAGCAAGAAAGATGATTAGGGGACTGGTTGCTGGAATTGGGTATGTGTAGTTTAATGAAGAGAAGGGTGAGGGGTGCCATGATAGCAGTGTTCCAATATCTCAGGGGCTGCCACAAAGAAGAGGGAGTCAAGCTACTGTATTCTCCAAAGCATCTCAAAGCAGGACAAGAAGTAACGGATGGAAACTAGTCAAGGAGAGAAGCAACCTAGAACTAAGGAGAAACTTCCTGACAGAACAATTAACCAGTGGAACAACCTGCCTCCAGAAGTGGTGAATGCTCCAACACTGGAAGTTTTTAAGAAGAGACTGGACAGCCATTTGCCTAAAATGGTATAGGGTTTCCTGCCTGAGCAGGGGGTTTATTTTATTTATTTATTTTATTTTATTACATTTATATACCGCCCTTTCCCTGAGGACTCAGGGCGGTTTACAGGGAGTTAAAAACCAGCAATACAAAAGTTAAAACCCATTTTAAAAAGATTAAACTAACCCTGTGCAATTAAAACCCCGATTAAAATAAATTACTCCTCAGCTTGGGCCCGAGAGCTCGAAGAGCCAGGTTGGACTAGATGACCTCCAAGGTCCCTTCCAACTACTACTACTATTTCTTCTTCTTCTTCTTCTTCTTCTTCTTCTTCTTCTTCTTCTTCTTCTTCTTCTTCTTCTTCTTCTTCTTCTTCTTCTTCTTCTTCTCCTTCTCCTTCTCCTTCTCCTTCTCCTTCTCCTTATTATGATTATGATTATGACATACATTTGGACTTGCTTACTAGAGGGACTGCCTGTCTCCATATGTTTTTGCCCATCTATTTAGATCACTATAGTGAGCTCACTCCAGAAGCCATCTATGAAGCAATGTCATCTTATCGGACATAGAATGTGTGTCTTCTTAGTGATGGTTCCTGCCCTGTGGAATTCATAGTCGCCTAGAGATTGATATTGCTCACATCTTTCTGATTTTCTGCAGTCTGCTTAAGAATTGGTTGTTCTTCCAAGCCCAGTGCTATATTGGGAGGGGAGCCACTTTATTTGGTTATTAGCTATTTGACTTTGAGGGTTTGGGTTTCTGCTCAGTTGTCCCTGTCTTTTTTTCTATTGATATGTTTGGGTTTTTTTAATTTTTACCTGTAAAGAGCCAAAGTCACTATGGAGTCATGTGTTCTTGAAATTGAAATAATATAAACAAACAGAGAAGGAATGGGTGCATATCAGTCAGCTTAGCAATGAAAACTATACATCAAAGTTCTTTCTTCTCTACTGATCAGCTGCCTGGAAGGAGGGATTCGACTTAGCATACGTATAAATATAAAAGTAATTCACCCTCAAAGTTCTTGTTAGCTTCTAACAAGATGCAAACAATAATCTCTTGAGTTTACCTTCTGGTCTTTGAACTCATTCTATTAAGTAGCAATAGCAGTAGCACTTAGACTTATATACCACCGCATAGTGCTTTACAGCACATTCTGAGCAGTTTACAATGTCAGTACATTGGCCCCAACAATCTGGGTCCTCATTTTAGTGACCTCGGAAAAATGGAAGGCTGAGTGAACCTCGAGCCCTGTCAGGATCAAACTCCAGACTGTGGGCAGAGTTTTCCTACATTAGTGCATTCTAACCACTGTGCCATCAGGCTATTAATTTTGAAATATATTTGGAGAAAAAGGTATATTTGGAGAAAAAGGGACGCGGTGGCTCAGTGGGTTAGGACGCTGAGCTTGTCGATCAGAAGGTCGGCAGTTTGGCGGGTCGAATCCCGAGTGCCGCGTAACAGAGTGAGCGCCTGTTACTCGTCCCAGCTTCTGCCAACCTATCAGTTCGAAAGCACGTAAAAATGCAAGTAGAAAAATAGGGACCACTCCGGTGGGAAGGTAACAGCGTTCCGTGCGCCTTTGGCGTCCAGTCATGCCGGCCACATGACCACGGAGACGTCCTCGGACAAGCGCTGGCTCTTCGGCTTTGAAGCGGAGATGAGCACCGGCCCCTAGAGTCGGAAACGACTAGCATGCATGTGGGGGGAACCTTTACCTTTACCTTTTTTTATTTGGAGAATTTATACTCCATTAAGAGAAAAAGGATGACAAATTTACATGAGGTGATGAAGAATGTGTATGAGAGAAAGTATATGAATGTACAGTTTACACCTATGAATGTATACTGTATGAATGAATTGCTATAAAATATGTATTATACTTTTCATCTATCAATCCTTCCATGTGGGAATATAGTCTGTATGGTATATAAAGTGTGTGTGTGTGTGTGTGTGTGAGAGAGAGAGAGAGAGAGAAAGGGGGGGGAGAGGATAGAAGTGCAAGGGGAAAAAACGATCAACCCTAACCTTAATCAACATCACCTCTTTTCTCATATTTTCATAGCACATGTCACCATTTATCTATTAATGCCTGTGCGCAAAGTATATGTTTCAATGAAAACCTTCTGAATAATGAGGAACTACATATGAACAGGATAATTCTATTTCCACCTGAGATTTGTTTTCCCTTCTCAGTACAGAGCAAGTATATTGGGGAAGTCTAATTCTTCCCTCCTTACAATCCCATTTTAATGTTCTTCTGTGCTGCTACTTACAATTCTCCTGCTCCCTCCAAAATTAAAAGTATCTTCACTCTACAGTTTATGTACATCATGGGTGATAGACATTGAACAGTTGAATAACAGACCAGGAAGCCAGAACTCTCTTAATCATCTGTCTGACAAAGGTGATTCACTGTCAAATTATACAGTGAAATTCATGTACCTTCTTGAAGATCGTGGGTTACCAATCTATGAGTGAATTATAAACTCAAGAATATGTTTCTTGGGAATGTTTATATAGCTAGAGGAATTTATAAAAATCTGCCTATCACCAAAAATGATAAGGGGGTTGCTTTTAACACATTACTATAAAAATCACGTGCCTGAGCCACAGTAACCAAACGATGTCTTTTACCTTCGTGCGTCGCCACCAATCCAACTGGAATCTCCCATCTAAACTTAATATCACGTTTCTTAAGTTCCTGTACTAGAAATGCAAAATCTTTCCTTCTCCTTAGAATCTTCGGAGGGATCTCTTTTAAAACCAAAACTTCTTGCTCAGCCACTACCAAATTAGTATCATAAGCAGCTTGAATGACTTCATCTCTTTGTAAAATAGACCACCACATCTCTGGGTAACTTCCTCTGTCTTGCAATCCATGAATTTACACGAAAAACTTTGTCCATATTTCCCTCAATTTCAGATGCTGACTGGCCCAGTACCCCTTCCAGAGCCTCAGAAATCAGCTGCTTTAAATCTTCTTTACCATTCTCCTTTAAACCCCTAATTCTAATAGCATACTGCATCTGATTATACTGAACAAGGCTCAATTCTTCGTCCATTTTATCCCTTATATTTTCATTTTCTAATACCTTTGCTTCTAATATAGAGTTCTTTTGACTGAGATCCTCCACTTTTATATCCAGCTGTAGCACACATTCAGCTATGGATTCAACCATAGACAAGATGTTCACCCTCATTGCTCTCAGCTTCTCTTCCATCTTCTTCTCCAATTTCTCCATTTTCTCCTCCATTTTCTCCTCCAGCTTTTTCAACTTTTCATCCATCATATCAGACATCAATTGTGCATGCTTTCCAAAAGCGTCTTGTAAATCCTTAAGCGTCAATACCGGGGGAGATGCAGGAGGAAGCAAAGCTTCTAATGAGGTCTCTTGCACCAGGGAAGACCCCGCATTCCGAAGAGCTTTAGAGGTTTTAGCCGCCATTTTCCCCCACTTTCACTTATTACGCACTTTCACTTTAAAGCTATAAAATCCATTGAGCTAGAGAGTAAAAATAAAGAGTCCACTTCACCTTGACCTCCTGTACCGCTCTGCCTGCATCTTGATAATCAAAAGTATTTCCTTTTGGCAGGGGTGGTTGCTAACGCCTGGCTCTGCTCCAAAAATCCCAGAGCAGAGGCGCTGCGCAGCTTGGAGCAACCCAGGCTTCGGGGGAGCGCATCCTTCAGCCGCCCAAGCTCTCAGCTCAGGCTGCCCCAGAGAGCTCAACCCCTACCTGGGGCCTCACCCCCTCCTCTTCTCCCGAGGAGGGGGCTTCAAATCCATCTAAACAGCTGATTGGCGCTGTTTACGATAGAAAAACACAGCTGCGGAGCGGGCAGCCCGAAAACGGCTGTCTTTCGGCGTCGCGTCGCCACTGGAAGCCAAAGGATACGGTGTGGGAAAAGCTGCAAAAGGATACGGTGTGGGAAAGCTTCAAGATGTTGCAGATAGACAGACAGAGGACAATGGTGTTGGAGGGGATCAAGTCACAGTCTCATCGGTTGCTGCAGGAGGCCAGAAGATGACGCGTGCCGCCCTAAGAAGAGCGAGACGAGAGCAAGAGCAAGACCAGCAGAAAGTTATGGAATCTTCAAAGTGTGCTTACAGTGAAGATGTAGGAGGAGAGCGGTCTAAAGAAGTTTTGGGGGTCATGACAGAGGTGCTCCAAAAGTTTTGGGGCGTTAAGATTGCTGATTAAATTTTTAGATTAGAATGTCAATGGAGTAAAATTATTATAGAGGAGAAAGAAAGTTTTTTTTTTAATATTTTACACAATTTAAGATTGATGTTATTTGCTTGCTAGAAAAGTATATTAGGGTTATGGACTTAAAGTATGTGTTGAACTAAGAATGGGTATGTAAGCTCCTAATTAACAACAAGTTGTCTTAGAGATTGCCTAAATCTTTTTTTTATATACTCTTTTTATTTGAACTTTTATTTGAACTTAAGGATGATTTGGAACTGCGAGACACTTGGCGTGATACATGCAAGAACTATTTTTGATCATAGTTTAGTTTGGTCGGAGATTATTAAGATTAAATGAGCCTTGGTGGAGCAGTGGGCTGATGCCTCCTTAAGTAACACCAGCTGCCTGCAAGTAGTGCAGGTTCAAGTCTCACCAGGCTCAAGGTTGACTCAGCCTTCCATCCTTCCGAGGTAGGTAAAATGAGGACCGAGATTGTTGGGGGCAATAAGCTGACTTTGTAATAATGCCGCTTGGGGTGTGTGTGAAAGCCCTAACAAGCAGGCATATACATAGAATGAAGGCTACTGCTAAGCTTGTAAGCCGCCCTGAGTCTTCGGAGAAGGGCGGGATATAAATGGAATTAAAATAAAAAAATAAAATAAACAGAGATAGGCGCTTTTGGCGCGTAACTGAGAATTTGTTTGGAAATTAGAGAAAGGTGGGAGAATGCAAATAGCAGGTGAAAGTTTTTTTTCTTTTCTTTTTTTTTTGAAATTAATATGAATAAGGACTGGGATTAAGAAAATTTATTTTGAGTAAAGCTTTTTTTCTGTTTTCCTCTTTTTCTTTTCTACTTTATTTGTAATATTCATATTGTTTGTACTCATTTTATATGAGCTAGAGAGAGATAGAATTTATAGTTTATTGTTGATAACATAGGGGTGTTTATGTTTGTTTTTCGATTTTATGCCCTGTATTTAGCTCTGGGAAGTCGGGGGGGAGGAGGGAGTGGGGGAGAGGGATAGGGAGGGTTGGATAGGGGTGGGGGAGGGGGGGATTAAAGTCAAAATGTATTGTAAAACTTTTTAAATAAAAAAAAAATCTGCCTATCACCGATATCCACTGGAGATTATGCATAATGCTTGAAGATCTGCGTATTTGTTATATTGACTTGGAATGTATCCAAACTCACTGGACAATATATGGAATCCTAGAAATATAAGCATGTTTCCTAAGGTCTCTTAGAGAATATGTTTCTTGTGAGGGAAATACAAACAGTAGTCTTTATGGATAAATTATTTGCAAATTCAATGTGTTAAATGTGCGGAGTGGTTCATGTTGCCCCTAATATAATTTACATAATACTTGGTTTCTATTAAGGGACGCGGTGGCTCGGTGGGTTAGGACGCTAAGCTTGTCGATCAGATGGTCGGCAGTTTGGCTGGTCGAATCCCGAATGCTGCGTAACAGAGTGAGCGCCTGTTACTCGTCCCAGCTTCTGCCAACCTAGCAGTTCGAAAGCACGTAAAAATGCAAGTAGAAAAATAGGGACCACTACGGTTGGAAGGTAACAGTGTTCCGTGCGCCTTTGGTGTCTAGTCATGCCGGCCACATGACCACGGAGACGTCCTCGGACAAGCGCTGGCTCTTCGGCTTTGAAATGGAGATGAGCACCGGCCCCTAGAGTTGGAAACGACTAGCACGTATGTGCGGGGGAACCTTTACCTTTACCTATGGTTTCTATTACTTCCATGAAGCAGATGATAGTCTTAATTCTAAAGCTAGCTGTTGTACCTGTTGTCATTACTTTGTTTTTTACATTTACATTTTTATATGATTTTTGAGTTTTATAACTAGTGTTTTCAGTTCCTTTATATTTTTGTCTATCAAAGTAGTATCATCATATTTAGCAGAGATTGTTCATGTTTCCTCTTTCCTCCAATTTTAAAATTGCACTCATCTTCTTCTAATTCAGCTTCCTTTAATATACATCCAAGTATGTAGGTTGAAAAAAAGGAGGAAGAATATGCAGCCTTGTTGCTCTCCTTTGCCAACCTGGAACCTGTTTGGCATGTTCTCGTGAGGACAATGAGATGTCCTTGAATTCTCACTTTTTTAAGCACATTGCCCAGTTTGATGTGATCAACACAATCAGTGGCCTTTCTATAATCAATCTAGCACATAGTCACTTATTTTTATTATTCTTTGGCTTTGTCAATTACCCTGCATCAACAATCTCATGTTCTTTTTATAAAATCAGCATCTGCTAAGTATTATTTCTGTTACATGCCAAAATTAATTTGATGATGCTGCACTAAGGCTGAGTAAAACAAATTCAATTTTCAGTGTGGGAGCTTTAGAGAATAATGATGTATTAGCTGTATACATTTATCCCAAAATATGAAAAGGTAAAATAAAATAGGTGGATATTAAGGTATATATGGATATCGGTGGATAATAATATAGATAAGATAATCCATATTGGGCATAGAGTTGTGTGAAGTTGAAAACACTGGTTTAGACTATAAATAATGTATGTATGTATGTATGTATGTATGTATGTATGTATGTATGTATGTATGTAGATAGACACACACATACACACATACATAGGTAAAGGTAAAGGTTTCCCCCGCACATCTGTGCTCGTTGTTTCCAACTCTAGGGGCCGGTGCTCATCTCCGTTTCAAAGCCGAAGAGCCAGCGCTTGTCCGAGGACGTCTCCATGGTCGTGTGGCCGGCATGACTAGACGCCAAAGGTGCACGGAACACTGTTACCTTCCCACTGTAGTGGTCCCTATTTTTCTACTTGCATTTTTACGTGCTTTCGAACTGCTAGGTTGGCAGAAGCTGGGACGAGTAAGAGGCGCTCACTCTGTTAAGCGGCACTCGGGATTTGACCCGCCAAACTGCCGACCTTCTGATCAACAAGCTCAGCATCCTAACCCACTGAGCCACTACGTCCCACGTACATACATACATACATACAAATAATATAGCAATAATATAGCTTGCACGTAGTGCTGTTTAGGCTTTCTTGCTATTTATGTGCATTAAATGGAATGTAAAGGGAATTTACAGGGGACGCGGTGGCTCAGTGGGTTAGGACGCTGAGCTTGTCGATTGGAAGGTCGGCAGTTTGGCGGGTCGAATCCCGAGTGTCGCGTAACAGAGTGAGCGCCTGTTACTCGTCCCAGCTTCTGCCAACCTAGCAGTTCGAAAGCACGTAAAAATGCAAGTAGAAAAATAGGGACCACTCCGGTGGGAAGGTAACAGCGTTCCGTGCGCCTTTGGCGTCTAGTCATGCCGGCCACATGACCACGGAGACGTCCTCGGACAAGCGCTGGCTCTTCGGCTTTGAAACGGAGATGAGCACCGGCCCCTAGAGTCGGAAACGACTAGCACGCATGTGCGGGGGAACATTTACCTTTACCTAAAGGGAATTTTATATTCCTAAATCTGAAGCAGGCTTGAAAAATCCAATATTTGAAATATATCATTTTATATTTTATATATATTTTTTCAGAAGCATTTGATTGATGAAATATATCCCTTATGACTGTATATTGTTCATTAGCACATGCATTTTTTTATAACCATTGCTTTCATTAGAGGATATAAAACTGAAAAAAGAACAATAATAGAAAGAAAAGAGAGCCAGTTTGTCTAGTGATCAAAGCATTGGCTAGAAACCTGAAGATTGTGGATTCTAATCCTGCCTTAGCCATGAAAGCCAGCTGGGTGACCATGGGCTACTTTCTCTCAGCCCAACTCATCTCATAGGGTTGTTGTTGGAAAAATAGGAGGAGGAAGGAGTGTTAGATATTTTCACCACTTAGAGTTGTTTATAAAATTAATAAAGATGGAATATAAATTCAATCAATAAAATATGGAGTTTGAGCCAAGAATACAACCTACTATTATACACAGAGACAGACATATCAGTCCATGGTAGCAAAAACTCAGGAGTCTGATAACACTTTTTCTGATAGTGCTCATTCAGTGAATTCTTTGGACAGCAGCCACTGCAGTTACAATGGTGATAAAAAATAACTTTGCAAGCGATACGTGCATTGGTAACCTTTGCAGGGTGTCTCTCTGAACCACATGTCCACCATTACAGATAGTCCTTCAGTTACGACCATCGTAGAGCCTGCTCATCATGGTTGAAACTTGGGTTACAAATATGACTGACCTGATTTTATGACCTTTTTTGTGGCAGGCAGTAAGTGACTTCTTGACCATGAAATGAATAACACAGTTGTTAAGCAAACCAGTGGTTTGCTGTGGGTGCAGTTGTGCTGATAACTGGAAATAGGTGCCGGTTTTCGGCAAAACGCTTATAAAATGTGGTCATGTAACTATGGGATGCTGCAAATGGCTATAAATGCTGCCTGGTTGCCAAGTGCCTGAAGTGTAATCTTGTGGCTGGGGTGGCAACTATTGAAACTTTGAATCTGGGTCATAAGTACCTCCAGGGAGGTCCATCATAACTATGAACGGTCACTAAATGGCCATAAGATGAGGAATACCAGTCAGTTAGTACACATTATCCTGTGCTTGACCCATTTTTCCCATTTTTGCAGAGGAGAAAGATATCTCTTCCCTTGTCCTATCCCTATCCCCATCCCTTCCTGAGCTTTTTCTTGCAGTTTAATACATCCCTAAAATATGAATTGCAAGTTAACAAGGTTAACTTGTGGACTTACTGAACTGCTTGGGATCATGTCCTTTTGATACTGAAGTAAAAATTGTAAGCACAGTTGCAGTTGTGGGATTTTTACTTAGGGATTGCTTTGCTTAATGACTGAGTTGGCAGCCCCAGTTAACAGTGATTAGTTGGTACACCAATCACTAAAATACTCTGTAAAAGGTCATGAACGTCTCCTATCTTAAGTGGACTTATTCTTAAAAAGGACACACAGAAGGAAAACTGACAATCATAAGCTTAGATTCAATGATTTTCTTCATTGTAATAATAAACGGAAGTTTAAATCCAGCGTTCCTTTCCCTTTTTTCCCAGTCATTTAGGGTAAAGAAAGACTGTCTGCCTCTTCCTCCCTCCTCCTTCTCTCTCTAGAGGATGTCCAGATCCTGTTTTCCGTTTTCCTTCATTTGTTTTTTTTGTTTTTATGTTCTAACCCAAATCATTTTAGCACTGATTTCGGTACTTTTGTTCAGTCTCCAATGACTGTTTCGACTTCTGATGTTCGATTTTGAAATGTTACATTTGAATTTTTGTCTGTATTAAGTGCTTGTCTGAAAACATAACTTCTACTCAGTGATGTGTTCCTAGAAGGATAATACATGTTTTGTGGTACTGCAAGTGTGTGCACAAAGTTACAAGACGTGAGAGAGATCAGCATAATGAATCATTATTTAATAAACACAAACATCAAAATGGTTTTTATTATATTAAACAGAAGGTGATATTGAGCAAACTATTCTAGTATTATATTACTAGCTTGTCAAATGATAATAAATATACAAGACCTTTTCGCCATTTTCAATGTTTTAAAGAAAATGATTTTTTTTTAAAGAGCCATCAATCTTGGTGTTGGAGAATGCTGGAACCTGATGAAACCAGCTGAAGAGACAAACTGAGTGTACAGATGCAGATTAGGTTTCAGAAGATGAGGGTATAAAAGGGATTTAATGGTAGGATGGATTATAGAAATCCTTGTAACAATGTTAAATAATTATCGTTCCAGCCGAGATCAAAGCACTGCTGATTGAACCCCCTCAAGCTGTTAATACAGAGTATCTTGAAAAGAAGGAGGGGAAAAGTCCTCCGAGATTGGTCCGCCTATACTGGCAGTGTCCTCTGATCTATAAAACTTTCAGCTGCATTGAAGGTATCAGTTGTGTAGGAGGAAAAAACCTTGTCAGGATGACTAGTATTAATTATACATGGCTTTTTGTGGGGAGGTATTGGCTCTGTGGGGTGCTTGCAGGCTTAATTGTTATTGGAATACATTTAGCTTTCTATATATAGGGCAGAAGGTGATGGTATTCACTTGTTAAGCAGAAGGCTAATGTAAAACCTAATGTAACTCTGAGAGTGTTCCACATAAACCCATACAAATAAGCCTCGTAAGTGGTTTCAGTTGTGATCCAAAGATACATAATTTCATGATTTATTTTAAAAAAAATGCAGAAGTTTTATTTGGTAAGTACTGGTATTTGTGGAAAAAAAATAGATGTGTTGTGTGGATGATGGCTGAATTGAGTTTTCTCCAGCACAGGATGGATGGATCTGCTTTCTCACTCAAGTCCTTACTTACATCTCAAGTCCTTACTATTCTCTTTATTTATAAAGAAATGTAAAGTTTGTTTAAGTCTTATTAAAAACAAAATCAACTTTCTCCACCACAGTATGCCGGTAATATACTTGCCAGTCGTTAAGTTATTAAAGATGAAAAGCCTTTAAAAAAATTGGCCAATTCAATTTTCTCTCACATTAGAAGAAAAAAACATTTTCTCTCTATGTCAATTATTTATTAATTCATAATATATTCAAACATTGATAAATTATCACTGTCAACATTCTCTTTTCCTATTGCCCTCTATCAATGTTTGCCCAGGTATCACCATAATCTTTACAGTATAAAGCCCTCTATTTATCATGACTTTTAATTTTTCCTTTAGTGTAGAATGCTTATCTGTGGTGTTCACCATAGTAGTGATAGTCAGCAAACTTTTCAACAACCTGTACTTTTAAAATGTGTTTAAAATTCAAAATTTCTTAGAATTGGAAGATATTTGGACAATTGGATTGTTATTCTGTGGCAAAGATGATTGATGTTTATCATCACAATATCACAAATGTAAGATCTGCTCTCAATAAAAACAATTCAGCAAACATTTAAATTAAAACCCTTTAGAAATGCAGTGATTTTGGAAGACAAGGCTGGCAGATGTCTTCCTTGGAGCAAAGGCTGAACATGTTATTCCATTCTTATTTAAATAATTGTTTGAGATCATTCATGTGATTAACTAAGAAGGAAGGAGCAAAGCAACAATAGAACCAAAGAAGAAAAAATTTTACTCTCAGCAAAGGGCTTCTGCAATACCTTTGATGTCCTTAGGCTTTCAAGGAGTATGAAAATACTGTGGCCAATTGTGAAAATGCCGTGTTTTTAACTGCCTGTTTCACCACTCAGCTTTTTAAGGTAAATTGTATTTCTTTTGTATAATCTCACAAGTATCGAATGTATCTACATAAATTGCCAATTAAGGATAATATCAATTTCAACTGCTGTTTTTTTTTAAAAAAAGTAATACCAATCATTTTTACATAAGATTTGGTCCAAAGTCTCAATTATTCAGGCAAAAAGAAATTCTATTGTGAGGCCCAAATATTTCCAACAGCAATATCATTTATCACGGCAAAGCAATGCTTTCTCCTATTTTCCTACATAATGCTCCTTTCTGAAACATGGAAGACTGTGGAATGCCTCCAATAACATAATATTCAGGTAGTTATTTACTGGAAGAGATGGTCCCTAAAATATGTAGATCTTCAACCATTTACTACCTTTTCTATCATTACTGAAACATTGAAATCTCACTAATGGATATAAGCAATCAATACATTGTTTTTAAGGAACTGTTCATTGCCACATTCTGACCAACTTCAGCTTCCAGGTTATCTTCAAGTGTAGCCCTAAATAAAAGATATTGCAGTAGTCTAAACATAACATTAGAAGAGTATAAATTGTTCTGGCCAAGTCAATCCTGTCCAGGAAGGTTGAAGCCAGTTGCAATTGTCAAATGAGCAAGGCCCCTTCAGCCTCAGATAGAAGAGGTGAGTCCAACTCAAGAGCAAAACTTGTAAACATAACCAGTTCCTGAATCCACGAAGCTACCTATCCACAAAGCCTCTATCATATCAGGATTGAAGAATAAAAATGAGTTTATTAATTCTGATCCACTCTGTTACACCATCCAAATACACGCTAATACCTGCATTCTCACATGACTTTGAGAAAAGGGATAAGGAGCTGTTTGTTATGTGGATATTGGTAGCTCCTTCTTCATCCTCTTGGGTAACCTTACTTAACATTCATAGAAATGCTCAATGACAGCACTGGAATTAGCCTCTGAAGGATTCCATGGGACTGAGCAGAAATCTCCTGAATCAAATCCTCCAGGTGCAATAACTAAAAAATATCAGCATAGCACACAAGCCAACTAAAGCCCTTGAAAACATCCTAAGCAAATCAAAAGACCCAACAATGCCAGAAGAAAAAACAGGAGTCATCTACCACATACACAGACTGCAACAACCACTATATAGGACAAACAGGCAGAAGACTAGCAGAATGCATCCATGAACGCTAACTAGCAGTCAGAAGACACGATGAAAATTCTTTAATTTCACAAAATATAGACAGATTTAACCATAGTTTCAATTGGAAAAATGTGGCAATCCTAATCCAGGATAAATCCGAAAACACCAGGATATTTGTAGAAGCCTGGCACTCTGACAAATTAGTCATCAAGAGACACACAAACATTAACAACCAAAGAATTTCTTTTTTTTTTATTGAAAAGTTTTATCATACATTTTATCTTTAACAAACCCCCCTACCCCTCCCCTATCCCTCCCTCCTTACCCCTCCCCCCTCCCCCCCGACTTCCCAGAGCTAAGTACAAGGTATAAAAAACAAAAAAAAAGAATCATAAACAACCATATGCTAACAACCGTAAACTCTAAAATCTATCACTCTCTAGCTCATTTAGGATAACTACAAACACTATTAATATAAAATATATATAAAAAAAAGGAAAAAAGGAAGGAAGACTTATTCAAATGCTACATGAAACTTCTTAGTCCCGTATTTGTTCTGGATATACTCAATCCATTTTCTCCACTCCATAATATAGCGTTCTTGCGAATGATCTTTCAAATAGGCCGATATCTTTGCCATCTCTGCCAGGTCAGAAACCTTGAATTGTTTTAAATATTGAAAAACTTTCTTCCTCTTCTGTGGTGAATTTAGTCCATTAACGTTCCAAGTTAGAAATTTAGTTGCCATGCATATCATCCCAAAGCTCTTGGAGCACTGCTTTAATAGGACTATCTTTTTTAGGCCGTGCCCCTCCCACTGCTTGGCTGTAAGTACGTTTTGGAAGTTCCATAGACTTCTGCTGATCTTGTTCTTTTATTTTTTTTGATCGTTTTAAAGCAGCACGCGTCACCCTCTGCTCTCTAGGATCATCCAAAGAAGTTGTAGCTTGGTCTCCTCCAGCACCATTCTCCTCTGTCTGTCCATCTTCAGCCTCTTGATGTTCTCCTTCTCCAGATCCCTTTGCAGCTTCCAGAAGTGATAGTGGGGTTGCTTTTAAAACATTATTGTAAAAATCACGCGCCTGCATCACAGTAACCAGACGGTACCTTTTACCTTCATGCATCACCATCAACCCAACTGGAATCTCCCATCTGAACCTTATATCTCGTTGCTTGAGCTCTTGCACAAGAAATGTAAAATCCTTCCTTCTCCTTAAAATCTTTGGAGGAATTTCTTTTAGAACCAAAACTTCTTGATCAGCAATCACAACTTTAGTATCATAGGCAGCTTGAATAACTTCATCTCTAATTTCCCTCTTTGCAAAATAAACCACCACATCTCTAGGCAGCTTTCTCTGTCTAGCAATCCATGAATTCACACGAAACACTTTATCCATGCCTCCCTTTATTTCAGATGCTGGCTGATTCAATACTACTTCCAGAGCCTCAGAAATCAGCTGCTTTAGATCTTCCTTAATATTCTCTTTTAAGCCTCTGATTCTAACAGCAAACTGCATCTGGTAATATTGAGCAAGACTCAGTTCTCTGTCCATTTTGTCTCTTAAATCTTCATTCTCCAATACTTTTGCTTCTAATATAGCATTCTTTTGAGTCAAATCTTCCACTTTTTCATCCAGATCTTCCACACATTCAGCCACTTTATGCACTGAAGACAAAATGTCTACCTTCATCACACTAAACTTCTGTTCCATCCTCTCTTCCATTCTCTCCTCCAATTTCTCCAATTTCTCCTCCATCTTTGCAAATTTATCACCCATTGATTCCAGAATTACCTGGGCATGTTTTTCAAGAGCATCTTGTAAATCCTTCGGTGTCAATACATCAGGAGGATGCAACGCCTGCAATGATGATTGTTGCACCGGAGAAGTTCCAGCACTCCGAAGAGTTTTTGGGGGAGGTTTAGCCGCCATCTTTACTTTCACTTACTACGCAGTTTCACTTTAAATTTATAAAGTCCATTAAGCTAGAAAGCAGCAATAAAAGTCCTCTTCACCTTTTCCTCCTGTACCGCTCTGCCTGCTCCTTTTATTCCATGGTCTTTCCTTCTGGCAGGGGTGGTCGCAAACGCCTGGCTCCGCTCCAGAAATCACGGAGCAGAGACGCTGAACAGCTGGGAGCAACCCAGGCTACGGGGGAGTTCAATCCTTCAGCCGCCCAAGCTGTAAGCTCAGGCGGCCCCGGAGAACTCAACCCCTACCTGGGGCCTCACCCCCTCCTCTTCTCCCGAGGAGGGGGCTTCAAATCCACCCGAACAGCTGATCGGCGCTGTTTCGGGTGAAAATTACTCAGCTGAGCCGCGGGCAGCCCGAAAAGGCTGTCTCCGGCGCCGCGCAGCCACCGGAAGTCCTACAACCAAAGAATTTCTAAGTACTCCCACCAACAGACAGAGCAAGCCACCAGAATATAAACTGACAGCAAAACACACTCCTTACTAACACAGATGATGTTACCTGGTTTGAGTAATGAAAGTCTGCAAGAAAGCAAGTGAGCTCACAGAGCACCAAGGACCCCTCATTTCAATCCGGAGCTACAAATATCTCCTTTATTTGTACTAAAAAATATAGTCTCTCACCTCCATTCATTTTACTAGTGGTTAATGAGGATTCTTTCAGAAACCCTCTTTGCCCTCCAATTTTCCAGTGAAACAGATCATCAAAAAAGATGATCAAAGGTGTTTTGACCTACATTGAAACCTATCTAGAATGGATCCAGATCCTCCAAGAATGCACAAAGCAGGTTATCCAGACCCTCTCCTACCTTGATAAAAAGGGATATTAGATCACACTTTTACCTGATACCTCTTGGGATTTGAGATAATTTGTTTTGGGAATAAGCTTCATAGCCTTTTAATTGTCATTACCGTATTTTCCGGCGTATAAGATGACCCGGCGTATAAGACGACCCCCTACGTTTAAGAAGTTTTTCAAGGTTTTTTGTCTTATATGCCGGAAAATACTTACATGCCCTGCCCTCCCTGTCCGTCGCAGAGGAGGCGAAGGCCCGACTGGCCCCGCCGGCCCTCTCGCTGCTCCCGCCGGCCCCCGAGGCGCAGCGTTTCCCGGGCGGCAGGCAGCGCCGGAGGGCAGCCGCCACCCCGCCACGGCCGGCGCCCCTCCTGCTTCCCCCCCAGGCCTTGAACTTCTCCCATTTGGTGCAGGGCGGGGCAGCTCCGCCCGCAGCCTCTTTTTCATGTGCCGCTTCCCTCACCGTCGGCCGAGGCGCGCTCGGCCCGGGCTCCCGGTCCCTCTTCCCGGCCGGCTTCCTGCCCTGCCCCTCATGGAGCTGGACTGGGCGTGCAGCCTCTTGGTGTGGCTGCTTTTCCTGGGCAGCCTGGCGGTGCGGCTCCTGCGCTCGGACCTGTTGCTGAGCCGGCGGCTGCTGCTGCGCATGGGGCTGCTGGCCGTCCTGCAGGCGCTGAGCCATTCTGCCGCTGCCCCTCAGTGCCGCGCTCACGGCGGTTGCCTGCTGGCTCATCTCGGCCAGCACCACCCGGCGGAAGCGCAGCGTTGGACGGGAGCAGGACTTCCCTGCCGGCTCCCGTCCGACGCTCTTCCCTCTTGAGGCAGCATCCCCGAGGACTCCTTAGGAGCCGGGGAGCGATGCTGCCTCAAGAGGGAAGAGCGTCGGGTGGGAGCCGGCAGGGCAGTCCTGCACACGCGCGCACTCCCCAACTGCTAAGGAGCAGCCGGGGAGTGCACGCGTGCGCAGGACTGCCCTGCCGGCTCCCGCCAGACTCCACCCACTGATTTTCTGGCGTATAAGATGACTGGGCGTATAAGACGACCCCCCAACTTTTGAGGTGATTTTCATGGGTTAAAAAGTCATCTTATACGCCGGAAAATACGGTAATCAATCATTGCTTTTTGTGTTTCTGCATAAATGGAATCCTTCCTTCCTTCCTTCCTTCCTTCCTTCCTTCCTTCCTTCCTTCCTTCCTTCCTTCCTTCCTTCCTTCCTATGGTTCTTTCATCTTGTGTAAACCTAGTTTTATTTGAAAATATTAGATTTAACTCAAGGAAATACAGTACTTTGTATTGCTGCAATAGGACTCAAGTAGTCATGTCATAAAGAATCTTGTAAATATTAATTCTTATGAACTTCAAATGACATTTTTATTGTCTACATTTTGTTTTCTGTTTATTGCATTGAAAATTACTTTGGTTCAGCACAAAACACTTTAAATTGAGAAAGCTGCAAGTAAAGGTGGAAATGCATATACAGTAGTTTGGCCTATATTAATTGCATCAAGCAGGAACTTTTGGAGTAATTTGATTAATATTTATCAAGACTTTCCTTTAAGAACAAATTCCAGTTGTCCTTAAAATATCTGGTCATAAACTGAGTTGCTGCTTAGCAACTAGCAAATACAGAACATTATACTCATATGAACATAATTGGATATTGATCTAGATACTCCAGTAATCTTTATTTCTGATGGGTATTCTTTTGATACTTTCTGACATTTTTTACATTGAAGTAATGAAATGGTAATTATGGATTTTATTAAGTGATGGTAATAGCAGTCACCATAAAACATTTATTAGGAAACTGGTATAGATGATATATAATTTATTTTGTTATGTTATAAATACATTGAGTGGTGATTATCATTTTTGTTCTTAAGATAATATATCTGCTACAAACAGAAATGTTGCTGGGCTAGCACAGAAAGTGAGGGTGACTTACTTCATTTCACCTGGGTTCTCCTTTCTCTCCCACTGACTTAATGATAGGACATTAAATGCAACAACTGAATGGGGGACACATTTGGTGTCATGGGTGCCATTTTTGATTTGCAGTGCACTATAAGTAGTACTGAGATGTGTGTTGAGTTTTTTGATGGGGAGGTAAAAACTGGAAAATTTAAAGAATTTAATGGCCCCTGATCTGCCTTCTACCAGTGCTCACTATTCTTTAATACTGAGAAAGGATTCATTTTTCTTTTCTTTCTCATTTTTTGGATAACTTTAGAATATTCTATCCTGTTCTTCCTATTCTTTCTGTTTAAGGCAGCAGCTACCTCTCTTTAGTAAAGTGCATATAAACAGAATATAGCTGGAAGGGATCTTGGAGGTCTTCTAGTCCAACCCCCTCCTTAACCAGGAGACTGTATACAATTTGAGACAAGTGGCTGTTCAGTCTCTTCTTTAAAAAGCCCTCAACTTCTGAAAGCAAGCTCTTCCACTGGTTAATTGTTCTCATTGTTAGGAAGTTTCTCTTTAATTCCAGGTTGCTTCTCTCCTTGATTAGTTTCCATCCATTGTTTCTTTTCTTGACTTCTGGTGGTTTGGAAAATAAGTTGACCCCCTCTTCTTTGTGGGAGTCCCTCAAATATTGGAATACTGCTATCATGTCAAATAAATATATATCTCCTGAACCCAGAACTGTTTCATTGTAAATCAATGAATCCTTCCTTCCTTCCTTCCTTCCTTCCTTCCTTCCTTCCTTCCTTCCTTCCTTCCTTCCTTCCTTCCTTCCTTCCTCCCTCCCTCCCTCCCTCCCTCCCTCCCTCCCTCCCTCCCTCCTCCTTCCTTCCTTCCTTCCTTCCTTCCTTCCTTCCTTCCTTCCTTCCTTCCTTCCTTCCTTCCTTCCTTCCTTTTTAAAAATGTGTATGCTTATTATAATAAAGTAAAAAAAGATTATAATCATATGGTATATTGCTGCATTATGTATCTTTCCTGATTTGTTTTCATTCATTCCATACATCAAACTGAATTTGCCCAGGAAGTGCCCTGATTTGTCTCTTGCTTATTTTCACCTTCTGGCCATAAGCTGCATCTTCTCCCACTGAGAAATATACATTAAAGTGAATAATAGTAATAGTAATAATAATAATAATTGTTAATCAAAACTGCCTTTATGATTGTGCCAGTGTTCTGGTATTCAATTATGCAATCTTCATTGGCATATTAATCATCTTTTCAACAAACAAGCCAGCGTTAATTAAAGCAAACCATGGATAAAGACATGTTGCTGGATCATCATTCTGTTTATCACAGTGCACAGGCTGGCCGTTAAGTAAATTCTTAATTGTGAGATGAATTTCAATGTTGGCCTCATCTTTTTTTGGTTAGAGTTTGAATGCAAGTCATCAAATACAACAGCAATCACAACAACAATGAACTTCAGGCCTCAGAAGAGAGAGATGAATTTATTTGTAATTAATGGCCAAAAAAACAACCACCACAGAACAAAACAAAAGAAAAAAATACCCGCCAAACTAAATAGTTGCATTATAGTAATGCAAAATAAGGTCCCTGGAACACAATTTTTGAAGGTGTCCTGTGCCTTTTTTCAAAGTGGAACCATTTCTTATTAGCTCACAAAACACAAAATATTTAAATTTATCTAAAGTATCTGTGTAGTAGTATATTTAGGAAATTCAACAGACTAATCTTTCTAGCCCATAAGTACTATAGAATCTGGTCTAACACTTTGCACAGAATTCTGTATAAGAGTCTTCTAGCTAGTTTCCAATTGATCTAGGTAAATTGAGGCGAATGTATTGGCAACACCAAAGAATTATCAGGACAGTGCTTTTTTCCCAATGTCTAGTTCTCCCTAGATCTTTAACCTAGTCTTTGGGGTTTAGTTCCAATTTTTCATTACTCCTTTGCTGTCCAGAAGGTCAGCAAGAATAGCTGGTTGTGTTTATTTTGTATTGGCCCTGGACCAATATTTTTAAATATTGGCCTCCTTTGTAAAACAGCTAGTACTTTCAGATCTCCTTGTTAGTGTTTTAACAGCACACAAAGTATAGAGTCCAAAATGGTCATTTAAGGAATGTAAAGTTTTTACCTGCTTTTTCCAGGAAGTGCCTGATGTCTCATAAATATTTGCATCAAGACAGTCCTGGCAGGGCTTTGTAACAGAACTAGTTCCATCCTCATTATTCATTCCATCCTATTATTCAATTAGGAGTAGTAACACTGCTTGATCCTGGAGATGATCACCATTTGGGAAGTGTATTCTGGTGCTGCTGGACTTTGGCAAAAAATACTAATGGAGAAGCTTGCTTCTCTAGCTTTTTTTCTTGAAAGTTTAGTTAACAAAATGGGACAAGAAGGTATGAGTTGGCCTTTTTCACCACGTTTTTGTGAAGATAGTTGAATTGGATGTACGATTAAGTCATTTGGGGTTAAATTTAATCTGAGGAAATGATAAAGTTAAGAGTTATGTCAATGTCAAAAGCATAGAAAGTCTACTGATTATATTAAGATTAATGAAGGCAAATCAAAGCCTTGACCCATCCATGAAACACAGAAGCTGTGAAGGTTATATAACATTGTCTCCTACTTTCTTCCCCATCACTGGAGGGGAAGATAAGGTATTAGTAGATGGCAATGTGATACCTCCGCAAGACCATAGCTGAAGTGTTAAAAATGGGATATGTACCAATAGATTCTTAAAATAAATCACATTCTGGTAAGCATCACATAGCATCATTCCAGAAGATCACTGACTTGTTTAAATTTGTTATATTTAATTAATTTTAGCTTTCTTTATACCCTATCGTACTATTGCAACATTGAAAAACAAAACAAAAACCTGAAGGCACTGATAATTATAGACCTAGAGTTACTCAAAGGATCTTTTGTTTCTTGTCTGTGAAAATGAATAGTAATTAATCAACCGTTGTAATTAATAAAATAAGGACGCATACTGTTGTCAACTTATATAAAAGTATCCTTTCCTTTATCACAGACATTTCCACAAATATGATACAGTATGTACCTATAGGGCAAGACAAATATCATGTTTGGAAATAATAATAATAATAATATAATAATAATAATAATAATAATAATAATAATAATAATAATAATAATAATAATAAAGTTGGAAGGGACCTTGGAGGTCATCTAGTCCAACCCCCTGCTCAGGCAGGAAACCTTATACCATTTCAGGCAAATGGCTGTCCAGTCTCTTCTTAAAATTCTCCAGTGTTGGAGCATTCACCACCTCTGGAGGCATTTTGTTCCACTGGTTAATTGTTCTAACTGTCAGGAAGTTTCTCCTTAGTTCTAGGTTACTTCTCTTCTTGACTAGTTTCCATCCATTGCTTCTTGTCCTGCTTTCAGGTGCTTTGGAGAATAGCTTGACTCCCTCTTCTTTGTGGCAGCCCCTGAGATATTGGAACACTGCTATCATGTCACCCCTCACCCTTCTCTTCGTTAAACTACACATACCCAAGTCCAGCAACTGTTCCCTATATGTTTTAGCCTCCAGTCCCCCATTCATCTTTGTTGCTCTTCTCTGTACCCTTTCTAGAGTCTCGACATCTTTTTTGCATCATGGTGACCAAAACTGGATGCAGTATTCCAGGTGTGGCCTTACCAAAGCATTGTAAAGTGGTATTAGTACTTCACTTGATCTTGATTCTATCCCTCTTTTAATGCAGCCTAGCACTGTGTTGGCTTTTTTGACAGCTGCAGCACACTGCTGGCTCATATTGAAGTGATTGTCTACTAAGACTCCGAGATCCCTCTCACAGTTACTACTATTGAGCAAGGTACCACCTATACTATACCTATGTTCTCATACCAGAGGTCCTAAATGGTTGTTGCTCTTCTTCCCTGTGTTGTACATTGCAGGGTGGTTGTGTGTTGGTGCAATCTTGATTTTGATACAATGAGGTGCTCTGTGAATGCTTGCGCTGTTTGCCTTCATATCACGCACGTTGTTCCTCTTCCCTATTCCTTAGTGCCTGGTATGCAGCAGGGAGGTCTATGTGCCGGTTGATAGAGGAGTGGTTTGAAAACCAAGCTTCCTTAAACAAGCGGCTGCCTTTAGTGTTGCCACTGGCAATTGCCTCAGTCCCTGTTAGATTAAAGACGTGGTTATGTGTATCCATGTGTGCCCACACCTGTGAATGTTGTTCTTGTCTTCTAATAGTGAGCTTGTGTTCATGCACCCTAGTCCTCAGTCGTTTTGCCGTCTCCCCAATGTAATTGCAATTGCAATTCTGGCATGACATCTTATACATGATTGAGGATTTTTCTTCATTGGGGAGTGGATCTTTAGGGCGCATGACACAAGCTCGTAAAGTCTGATCAGGTCTGTGGGCAACACCGACCTTGTGAGGGGCTAGTATGCGTGCTGTGGCCTCGGATACACCGTGGATATAAGGCAGTGTTATCCGTGAGGTTAAAGTGTTTTCACATTGATGGCGGGTAGGTCCACCTGGCCTGCTGTGTTGTCAAATGAAGTTAGATGGGTACCCATTGTTTCTGCAGACACAATAAATGTGGCGTCTTTCTTCCCTTTTTGCGTTATTCGTGCTGCAATGCATGTCTATACCTTTAAAGAGGGTCCTAATACAGCTGGCCTTATGGGTTGTGGGGTGATTACTTTCGTAATGAAGTATCCTGTCCGTGTGGGTGGATTTACAGTAGACTGATGTGTGTAACAAGCCGTCAGGTTGACGTCTAACCAACACATCTAAAAAGGCCAAAGCCCCATTGGTCTCTTCTTCCGCAGTGAAACGGATATAAGGATAGATGGAATTGAGCTTCCTCATCAGCCTGTCCTTGTCCTGCCTTTTGACGATCACAAAGGTATACTGTAAATCCACCCATATGGACAGGATACTTCATTACGAAAGTAATCACCCCACAACCCATAAGGCCAGCTGTATTAGGACCCTCTTTAGACATATAGACACGCATTGCAGCACGAATAAGGCAAAAAGGGAGGAAAGACGCCACCTTTATTGTCTCTGCAGAAACAACGGGTACCCATCTAACTTCATTAGACAACAACAGGCCAGGTGAACCTACCCACCATCAATGTGAAAACACCTTAACCTCACGGATAACACTGCCTTATATCCACAGTGTATCCGAAGCCACAGCGCTCATACTAGCCCCTCACAAGGTCGGTGTTGCCCACAGACCTGATAGGACTTTACGAGCTTGTGTCATGCGCCCTAAAGATCCACTCCCCAATGAAGAAAAATCCTCAGTCATGTATAAGATGTCATGCCAGAATTGCAATTGCAATTACTTTTGTGAGACGGCAAAACAATATATATAACTTAATAATATATACATTGTCTATCAGGTCCTTTTTTCTTTTTCTTTCCCTGAGCAGCATAGAAATTCATTCTTGACTTTCATGTTATTGGAAGCCTAAAGCGTCCCATAAACACTTGGAAAGGAAAAGCTGAAGTAGAATCTGGTTTACGTTTTCAGATTTCTGAATCCATACATGGGAAATTCAGAGAGGTAAATACTACTTTCTGAAAAATTTCCACTCTGAAAAAAAAGAATGTCCTTCTTTTTCACCTCATAAAAGTAAATGAAAGGAGATAAAATTTGTCAAGTCTACTAACAGATCAACTTCCATCAAGATAGGTTATCAGCCAAGTGGGAGGCAGCATTTTTACAACCAAAGTTGTTTGAGGGTGATGTCATTAAGTATTACTGTGACATGATACAGAGCCAGTCATGCCCAATTTGTATAGTAAATTAGGCTGAGATTTAATTTTTTAAAAAATGTTTTTGCATTGCCGATTACTATCTTATAACTGGAGCTTCATAATCAGAAATAGTGGCTGCAGTCATGCATTTCAAACCATCTCTCTTTATGGGCCCAATACGTACCACATTGCTCTTTTGCTTGGAGAATACAGATTGCAATAATGAGGAAGAAATATAAATGATATTATAAAAGGCAGTACAAAAAGAAACAGAAAAAGTACACATATTGGAACATTTGCATATTCAACAGAATTAGTCAATAAATTGAATTTTGATTTATGAAATTATATTACTCAGACTTTCCATGATATTGGTGGAAATAAATTCTCATGCAAAAAGTTTAGACATGACTTCTCTCCAGGGTTGTAGGTCAGATGCATTTCCATTGGGGTGAAACAATGTCCTAGTGATTCATGATGAATTCACAGTTCTTCCTACATTGATAGGTTATATATTTTCAGAATATGATTGATGTTATTTATATACTTGACCCTTATTTCTTTTTCCAACACTTTTTCCAAAAGTGTTAATATAAGCACATTCAAGACAGGTAAGTCAATAGTTTATCTGATTTGTTCTTCCAATATAAAGAAATTGAAACACTACATTTGCTATAATACTCTGGGGTATCCAGTAAACCTGAAAAAAAATAACTCTGGTTAGATTAATTTAATCTTAACATCATGAAATACTAATTCAGCACTAGCTCATTGATTAATTAAATAGGATATTTTAATTCATTATTCCAAAATTGCCCACAAGTGTCCTACGTTTATCTTAATACAACTTTTTAGTTATGCATAATACTAGATTTAGGAACTTCAAATAAGTTGAACTTCTAACAATATTAATAATTCAGAAGCTTCGGTCACAGTTAATATTTCAGGACCAAGTAGTAAAATTAAAAGACGTTTTAACTGGATATATTGTCATTCAGAATTCTTGGGCAAAGCATCAAATGTTTTAAATATTTTAAAACACTGATTAATTTTAAATTATTCAAATAACTGATGTCTTTTTTTGGCCCTTAAATTCCAGAAGAATGGTTTGCCACTAATTTTCTTGGGATTGTTATGTAAAGTCAACTTCTCTTGACAGTTCAGATCAAATGCGAATTTCTTTCCCAATGTATTCCAATTGTTGTGCTGTTTTAATGCAATAAAAGCAGTTGAATTATAATTTTTAAAAAAACTAAGAAGGTTCCATAATCATGACATGAATCTCTTTTGTAGAGTGTCACAATCAATTCAAGTCGAATAGAAAATATATGTTCAGCATTTCAAATGCAAGTTTCATTTTCATAATTTATTTATTTATTTATTTTAATTCCTTTTATATCCCGCCCTTCTCCGAAGACTCAGGGCGGCTTACAAGCTTAGCAGTAGCCTTCATTCTATGTATATGCCTGCTTATTAGGGCTTTCACACACACCCCAAGCGGCATTATTACAAAGTCAGCTTAATTGCCCCCAACAATCTGGGTCCTGCCAGTAAATTTAGTACATTTCACTTTTTTCAGTGATAGTCCTAAAAATGTTTATGATTATGCTTATGCTTTTGAAAGCCTTTTTATATATACAGATCTCACCAAAGAGTATGTTTCATTCTACCATGATCTTGTTGAACGAAGATATTAACTAACTACAGCTTTATAAGATTATTGCCTTTTGGTGATTTTTGTGTTTCTATATAAGATTATATATAATAGATTTATTAATATTGAATATATCTTTAGGCATATATTTAATAAGAAAGTGTAAAAACCACAGAGAACAAGTGCTCCAACATTGGAGGTTTTAAAGAAGAGTTTGAACAACTGTCTTTCTGATATGGTATAGGGTTTTCCAGCTTAGCAAGGGGTTCAAGGTACCTTCCACCTTTGTTATTCTGTTATTCTAAGTTTGCATGAATAATAAATTAATTGGGAAATGGGAATCAACTTATTGTTTTTTCAACAGCCTTAATTTATATAAATAAGAAAATGGAAATCAATGAAAATCAACATATATGTCAAGCCAAATAAGGTTATTTTTGTATTTTATAGTTGTATCTATTATGAAAACAGTTTTATCTATTATGAAAACAGTTTTTTTAAAAAAAATATATATTCACAAATATTCACAATTTCCACTTAATGTATATGAAATGTGTGAGTCTGTGGGGGCAAATTTAAAGCTTCTATTTGGAAGCAATTGATACTCTAAGTATAGTAATGCTTTTGCACTTTTAGTAAATGAAAGGCTGTTCCCTAGATATTTTCAATGATACATAGATTCAGTTTCCTTAAGTATGCATAACATGATTTTCTAAATTGATTGTCCTTTCAATATTGACATTTTAAACAAGATATAATAGCAAATAAAAAAAAATCCCTTTTCAGCCCCCTAGGATGGTATGTGTCTTCTTTCATCCCTGGTCCTCTACCAAAGATTTGGGAATTTGAGGCTTCTATGCAATACTTTAGATGTTCTTAGCATTGCATTCTTCTTGACAAAATGCTCTGACGTTGTTTCTGGGATCTGTTAGAGCCGCTCTGCCAGCTTAGGAGTGAAAGCTCCAAGTGCTTCTACCATACTGGGACCTCTTTGCCTTTACTTTCCACATGCTCTCTGGTTCCTTCTTCAGGCCCTGGTACTTCTCCAGCTTCTCATACTCCTTAATTTTGCTCTTTCTTACTATCACCACTGCTGATGTGTGTGTAAAGTCTGGATCTGTTGGCTGGTTTTGAACCAATCAGGATTTCTGTAACTAAAATACTGCACAGGAATAAGATATGAAAAAGGAATAAGATATGAAACCTTGTGGATATTAAAGAAGGAGACGATACTAATGTAATAAGTAGATAACATTATTGCTCATCTAAGCACAATTGTTAAGGTTGATTTTTATAATGCTATGGAGAATACAATGTGATAATAAATATTGGTAGACATGAAATTAAATTATAGAGTATATTTCTTGCTAAATCTTTCACGGAGGATTTTAGCAAGCACCTGGAATGAATGCAATGTAGAGAAACAGTTGTGGCTAGTATTTTTTTTTTTTTTTGTAGACCTTTTTTCCTGCACATGTACTCATTTTCTGTCATTAAGTCATGCTGTTTCCTGGAAGCAAAACAACTGTATAACTTTGTTTTCCTTTATTTTAATCCATGTTACTTTAGAGACAGCAGCATGACATAGAAATAATTTACTTGAAGACTCAAGGATTATTACTTTTTAGTTAGAACACAGTTTGTATAGAGAAGATGAAAACAAATGTTATGGAAATCAAGTTAAATTATACTGAAATTTTATTAAGACTACACCAATTTCATAATATAATTTAGGCAGGGCAAAAGTAGATGCAAAGTCATTTTATATATTTCTTTTTGACTCTGAAGAAAAAAATCCTAAACATAATAATACAATGAATTAACAAAATATAATCTGTGTAATAACTCTAAATAACTATATATACAATACAGATGAGAAGCTTATCATGAAATCTAGACTAAATGGCAACAAAAAGTGTCATTTCATTTTTAGAACTCAGAGGCCTTTCAAGTAACGAGTTCATGTCCTGGGCCCATTCCTTATAATTAGGACAATACATTTCTTTCCAATTATGTAAAATTCTCCTCATTGCTCTATCCCAAGATTGATAGAGCTGAAGCCCTCCACACTTTAGAAATATAATTTAATGTATGCTTTTGTTTTGTTTCATTTTGCTTGTTTATTTTATTGTTTTGTATTTGATTCTCTATGATAAAACAATAAACAAATATTTAAAAAGAAATATAATGTAACAACACAACAAGACTCTTACTGTGTTATATCTTCACAAAATTATATTATTATATGCAGTAATTTGAAACCAAGCTAAAGCTATAACAGAACAGGACCAAATTGTGTCAGTTAACAAACCATTAAATGTTTTACTTTGCCAACATAAGATATCTAAGTTATATTTCTTTTTAAATGTTCTTTGAGTGGTCCAGTAAATAATATTTTCTGATGAATTAATTTCATTTTTAATCATTGATTGATTATGTGCTATGAAGTCAGTGTGGCCACATACATAGACACAATGGTGTCGCAAGTTTTTTCATGCTGTACCTATTGCCACTGTAACTGAGTCCATCCACCTTGCTGTTGACCTTCCTCTTCTCTTTCCTTTTACCTTTTGCAGTATTAGAGCCTTCTCCACAGAGCTAAGTCTTTGCATAATGTGTCCAAGGTAGAATAATTTGAGTCTGATCATTTGTGCCTTGAGTAAGACCTCTGGGTTGATGTTCTCAATTATCTATTTTAAATCATGGGAAATCCATTTTACACTTTTAACACCTGGAGCTATTGTTTCTCCAAAAACTGGTTGTTCCAGTTTTTTCAACCCACAATACAAATTACAAGTTATATTGGCTTTCATTTCACCTTTACTAAATTGAATTGTTGCCTTGCATTCAAGAGCTGCATCTCTTAAAAAAGCTAAAATTGCAAGTATCTTGGATGCTGCTGTTTAGTCAGTAAATGTTTCGGACCCATATTGGAGGTAAGTCAAAAGATAGTTTGACATCTTAATTATTTTTAAAAGATTCTTCCGGGCTAGTGCTTTCAGTTGTCTGCCTTGGTGAAGATTGTTAACTCCCTACTAGAGTTCTACATGGAGAAGAAGCCACCTGCAGAATGCTTTATGCTCATGATAGGAAAAATAGGCCCAGCCATCTTTAGAAATACTGATGCATGAGAAGTACGCCTCACCATCTGCACAGAATGAATCGCTCTCACTGTTCCAGCACAGCATGAGATGAATAAACATTTGCCAAGTTCTATCTCTTCTTGCCAACTGTGCTTTATATTTGCGAGTATGGTGTGACAAGGGTGTGCGTACTTCATTGCCAGCCTTTCCAAAGGATTTTGGGAGAATAAAGGAAACTAGTCACAGCTGCCTAGGAATAGCCTGCTTCCTAATGAATTGAGCTCTCAATTTGCACCACCAGGATCCCAACAAATAGGCGCAGAACATGTGAAAGCATTGGCATATAGATCTCTAGCAGGCAAGGTTAATATCTGAAGATCAGTTTATAGTCAGAAAGTGCCATCTCTGTTACAAAAACAGGACTTCTTTGAACATTCTCTGGTTGCAAGGCCAGTTGAGCCAGTGGGCTGTGGCTGTGTTTGCAGTTCAGAATGTGTTATCTCAAGTAGCAAAATCTGAGTGATAAAAGAGAAGGCTCCTCTGTTCCTAGCCTTCCCCCCACCCCCCTTTCTCCCCATCTCAATTTAATCAATGTTTGACCCGTTCATAAATCAGACTTGCATCTGCTTTATTTTGTTTTTATCAAAATGTATTTCTATCGTTGCAGCCGTTAATACTTTAATAAGGCAACTTAACTGGGAACATTAGGAAGTTAGTTAGAGACATTCTGCAGGCGCTTTCTCCCTTGTCAGTGACAAGGTAAGGTAATCCTATACACAGGCTGCTATTGTGAGATGAGAAACTGGCCTCCTTCTCTGCCAGAGACCAGATGCACCTCTCTCTATCCTAATCTGTAAACGACTTAAAGGAGTCTTATCTCGGGGCTCTTCTGCTTCATTTCATGCTTGATTTACTTTAATTTGTCTGATAGGGCACAAGGATTTGGAGACGGCCCATCTTTCTGCAGAAAACGTTCAGGTTTTTTTTTTTCTACTTGGCATTGTTGTCTTGGGGATTTTTTGACTTAAGAAAAAATATATGGAAGAAATCTTGCTCCAGTGCAGCAAGCTGCTTGAGTGTGTTTAGATTTAAGCTACCCCAGCAGAAAAGAGTTTGTGAAGTGGTATGATTATGGGATGTGGGCCACATTTACATTGAAATCACATTTTACGATATATCAGGACTCCTGACGGGAACGGTGCAGTGGAGCAGCTTGTGCCCACAAGATACTTTGAAAAGCACTATATATAGTAGCAACAATTGATACGAGATTTTACAGGAGTCTTTATAAATATGTAAATGGGCGTTATCAGATTGGGCTCTTTGGCTACACATCTGTACCTCAAAGGAAGTGGAGCTGTGAGAACCACTAGAAAACAGTCCTTTGCATTCGAAACATGTCTGAGAAATAGAAATGTCTCACAGGTTGACAGCAGTTCACGGTGGGGGTGGGGGGTTGCATACTTTGCAGGTAAGTTTCTTTGATGTGGAGTAATCTCTTACTTTAAGCAAAACAAGAGAGTTGCTGTTCTTCATTATTATTACTATTTATTTGGAACCACCGAGCCTTATAAATCATTCTCATTTCTTTAGATTGCCTGTACACTCATTCCTTTCCCTACTGGTAACAGTGGAGGATTGGAAGATAGTTCGCCTTTTATCATTAAAAATATAATAAAGTGCATTCATTGAACCAAGCTGAGAAATGAAGTCTTTGGCACATTGATCCCTTGATTGGTTATTTCCTAAATGAAGATAGAGGTACCATTAAAACATCTTAATAGTTGAAGAATCAATACATGGCTCCCCTGTGCTTCATTAAATTTCTTAATGAATATTATCAGCTGCTTCATTCAGAGACTTTTATGGAGAAATAAGGTCATAATAAGTTTGTTACCTTAAGGTAAAAGTTTTCTTTTTTCACTCTACAAAACTGCATTAGTTATTATCAAAGTTATGTATTATTATAATAAACAACAAAAGAGGTTTTTCTTCATATTCTACCTGATGTAAGAACCAGCTCAAAACCTATCATTGGTTTTATGAGATATATTAGTCTAAATTATATTATGACAATTTCAGACCTTGAGAGTGTAGAGTGTTTTTGACTATTTATATGTTCTCTGTACAATAAATAGTAAGTTGTTCTTTTCCCAGATATTCACACTTTTTTATACAGCTTATTTTTATTTGCTTATTTTGGTAGATATCTAAAAGGTAGGGAAAATGAGGAAAACAAAAAGAAAAAGAGATTTACATATCTTTTCTAAGATGACAGTGGAATACAAATTTTGAAGTTAAAGTAGATAATGCTGCATTTTAAAATTTCTTATGCCAATTTAAATTTAAATAATGTTAAAACTATTATTGTCAATATTAAAAAAATTAAATGGCCAATATGAATCATAAATCAGAATATTAGCAAACATTTGTATCTACCCTGAAAATTCCAAAAATATTTTCTATGAGCTATATAATTGTTTATATCGCTCTTCCAATTATCTACTTTTCCACTTAACCCACATTTAATGCAATCAAATGGTCAGGAGACACAAGAATCAAAGCCAAAGCTAAATTCTTTTTTCCATAATTCATCTTTGGACTGTATAGGCCAGGGGTAGGCAACTTTGGCTCTTTTATGATTCGTGGATTCCTCAGCCAGCATGGCTGGCTCAAATTCTGTGAGTTGAAGTCCATGAGTCATAAAAGAGCCAGGGTTGCCTACCCCTGGTATAGGCAAAGGTATAAAAATGTATTTTAATACATCAAATGATGGTAGCCATTATTTTGATTATCTTTTGCCTTATCCAGCTTTCTAGCATTAATCTCTTCCCAAGGAAGTGCTTCATTTACACACACCAATTGATATGACATCTTTCCATCTTGAAATGGGTCATATGGTATAGTTTCCATTGTATCTAAGAATGGCAATTTAAGTCAAGGAATGGGAAGAACTAGCCCTATACATTTCATATATTTAAACTGATCACTTATGGAAGGCTTCTCTGGACTGTCATTCACATATTTAGTGTAAACCTATATTAGAATGAAGTTCAATCCTTGGACTGAGCATGAGGCTGTACTTTTATGGTAGAGAATATGCTTTATATTCTTGAAAGTTATAGGTCTAGTTCCAGCCATGTCTAACTAAAAAATGAAGTGATAGATAAGAGAAAGGCTTTTGCTTGTTATGTTAAAATGTTTGTACCACTCATAAGAGATAATCCTGAACTAGATGAATTAACACTGAAAATATTTTCATAGGTTTAGATGACACCTCTCATTTTTTTAAAAAATGTTTTAGATAAATACTATATATACAGTATTAGCACATGCAGCCTCTTTCAGCTAACACTCAACCTTCAGTTCAAGCCATTTACATTGATATGCAATGTACATTTCTCTGCTTGGGCATGATTATATATGTCTATGTCGGTAACAATTTAAAATCTGTTGGTGAAAACAGGTTGTGTATCTTAAATGTTGCTTTAGGTTGTTCTATTGCACTTTTAAGTTAAGGCAAACAATCCTGAAATATGTAAGTATATTCATTTGTCAAAACAAGTCAAACTTATATTCTATGTAAAGATAATGGCATTTTCAAAATTGGTATTCCATTTTGTTTTTGCAAAAGGGGGAAAAGCAATGAATGGCAGCAAGAAAAGCAGAATCTATGTGTCATTGACCAGCTAATAGCATTTTATCTGGCAAGAAATTAAAGTGCATCATAGGAGGTAAAGATAGATAGGACACACCCCTTCTTCAACATTTGAAATGTAGCTCCTGTCATCTCTATTGTCTTGACATCAGTAGCCTTGGAGAGCAAGTTGATTTCTTTCTGGTTGAGCTGCAATGTAGTCATTAACAGATTTCTGTGAGGGCAGCTCATGTGACATCAATTTCTCTCTTAATTACTCCCAAATACATTGTAGCTGATCATGCAATTGTCTTTCCTCCTACTGTAATTTACAAGTGGAGGCAGGCAGCAAGTATCCCAACCAACATTCCCTTCAGCAGTCTGTTAGGATAATGCAAAAACTGTCATTCACTCAACAATCAACACTGCAAAGTAACAAAAACTGAGGGTACAAGAAGAGGAAAAAAATTGCTTGTGTTCCTTCTCTGCCCTTGTTTTCAGTAAATGCTATATACAGTATGTTTGATCATCTTGCAAAAATATGAAGTAATGTTTTGGAGTAGCTTCTTGCGTATAATCTCCAGCGAAATTTTTGATAATGGCCTGATTGTATAGTTTTGCAACTTCTATATTTGTAGGTTGCATTGTAAGATTTCTATATATATGAAGACAGGGACAAACACAGTAGTGGCTTGCTTAGAGGTTGGGAAGCAAGATGTAGCATGACTCTGATGCATACTGCTTTTATAAGCAAGGGAAAACAGAGTTTTTATGGGCTTTGTAAACGATTAGAAATTGATTAGAAGTTTTAAAGCTAGGTTTGCTGTTAAGTCTGCCTGAGAAATTTACAGAGATCTCTGTAAATTGGGCTAATATTAGCCCAATTTCCATCTCCAGTAAAATCTGTTTTCTTGATCTCATCTATCTCAATCTGCAAGCCAGATTGTGCTTTACCTCCTTCTTATATCCCAATGAATCCAAGAGGAACCATTTTGAATCTTATTTCCCAGAAAATAAGTAATGTTATATAAGCAAACATAAATAATGTTCCAGCCCTCTTTGCTTTTCCCCCTTGTTTCTTTCAAGGTCACATCCCTGCTTCTTTACATTTTATGCAAAATTAAGAAATGACAAAACTGCACATGCCGAACTTCTGTATGTGTGCATCCTGTCCCACTAAATTAGCTTTTCTGTGCTACAGTCCTTTTAAAGTGGACAGTCATGCTTCATTTGACTATAAAATGTGCTAAGTCCTAAGTACTAAAAAGTGCTTAACAAGATCACAGCCTGGGTCACTTTGTAGAAATGAATTTGTCATTATAAAAATAGTTTTTTTTTACATACCATTCAACATCAGTGTCATGAACTTGAGATTTAGGTAGCGAATAACAATTTTCCGCAAATGAGAATAATATTCCATTGCAGATGGCTTTTCAGAGCAGTTCCTGAATTCCAGTTTCTGTCTTTTCTTATATTTATGGTTTCACTAAAATGTTCAGGTAGAGAAATACCTGCACTCATAAATCATTGCAGATAATAGCGGTTCAGACACACTCTGTCCAAGTTGATAATGGGTATCTGATCCAAAAAGGATGTCTTCCCCTCCCTTCTTAAAATTGGTAGAGGTGGCAGACCAGTTAAGCAAACTATATAAAGCTTTGTTTCCAATCTTATATTCACTATCAGTTTGATTAGTTGGTACCTTAAGTGCAGCACTGGGTAGCACAGCAAACTACAAAAAAGCATATTTCTTTAACTTCCAATGAACTTGATGAGTCTAGCTTTTCTATATAATAAATGATGCTTTCTTACAGATTTTATGAGTTAAATACGATGCAAAGTCCATAAACTTGTGAAAACATAATGGAATTCAAGCAGTGGAAAGTTGAATATATATATATCTATACAGTTTTTAAAAAGGAAACATGAATGGGGAAAAATATCCAGTAAAGCTGAAAATAATCTCCAATCTAAATGAATCAACTTAATTTTACTTAATACTTATCATCCTTTATGTATATTGCTTATTTATTTTTTGTTTGCTCAGTTTTGTCACCGTTTATTCAGATAACAATTGTTTCCTAAAACAAATCATACTAGACAATTATTCCTTTAATATTTGTATAGTTATATCTATGGATATAATATTTATTTATTTACTAATTACTTTATTATTTTAATAAACTCCATTGAAGCACGAATAACTTGTGGTTGCTTAGAACATTATAAAACACAGGAAAGCTTTTGTAGTAATAACATAAATCAAAAGAAAACAAGTAGAATCAATAGTACCAGTCGTCTATCTAATAAAATCTAGGTTTAGAAGGTAAACATTTTTTTCACCAGCATATTCTGGAAGAGTATAATTTTCACAATCTTTCAGAAGGCTATCAAGGCAAAAACCACAGCTTCTAAAGGAAGTCCATAATGGAAAAACAATATTTTCTATCTTTGTCTTCCAGCTTCTTAGACCTTGTAAGGATCTTTTTGTATTGGTCAATTCTAATTAATATATGCAGTCCTGCAGAAAAAACTATAGGTCCTAAGCTTATCTATCAGAAATGGAAATTTGGATTGTGCCAGGAAGCCTATTAGTAACCAATGTAAGCACACAGACTATGTAATGTGAACATGGCAACTAGCGCCTGTCTTGTAGTATGTTGGCTGCTGCATATTGGATCAAATCTAATTTCTGTTTAAGAGTAACTACATATAAAATACATTGCTGAAGTCTGATAGACGTTAGGGCATGAGTTACTGTAGCTAGATAAAACAACGGAAAGGCCAAAAATGGTCTACCAGCCAGAGATGGATAAAGGACCTCCTGGCCATTGCTTCCACCTGCCCATTCCACAAGATCTATATATCCAAGAAGACATGAAGTTGCTGACTTGGTCCTTTGGAGGTAGTGCCACCACTCCTTGAGGACATCTTTGGAACTGTCAGACAATCTGAAATACAAATAGCAGCAACTTGCTATGGTTCAGTTGAATATCTTCCCTATGCTGATTGTACTGCCTTCAGAATTGCTGGATGATCAGATGATTTCATATTGATGTTAAACAAAGTGGAGGCCACCAACTCCTGTGAAATTCACTGATTAGAACCTCCCACTAGGGCAGGAACTGAATCGCTCCAGCACAATGCTCCCTCTTTCCAACCTATGCAGGCCAGGCATTCCAGGAGGATACCATACTTAATAGTATCAAAAGCCACTGGGAGTCCTAATGGAACAAAAGGCTGCAATATCCATATTGTGTTTCTAAATAAAGGTCATGGAGCCTACGTGGACCCTACATCTAATACTGTTTCCTAATTGAAAGAGATTTTCTATGCACAAACTGAGTCCAGAATCTATTTTATTTGTAAGTAGATTATTAATGCTTATTAAATTGCTCAGCGTTATGAGATACAATGACAGAAATTGATTTTTAAGAAAATATTTAAAAATGCAACTAAGATCTACAATTTTTTTCATCTTTCTGGCATGAAAAACTGGAAGGATGCATGTTGATTTCCAGAAAATCATTCTTTTTTATGATCATTGCATAACTAGTTTTAGTGGAACTGAGAATGTAAGTGGAGTTGAGATCTGTTCAGATCTGCTGAAAGCTCTTTTTAGAGTCATTGCAAACTATTCCTGTTAGAAGCAAATAACAACAACAGCAACAACGTGGAAGGTACCTTGAAGGTCATCTAGTCCAGGGCTTTTCAGCCAGTGGTACGGGTACCACCTGTGGTACATTGGCACCTGGCAGGTGGTACGCGACCATCCTAGAAAAGTGGTAGCAGGGGAGGGGAATGAGCTGAACCGGTGGCAGCACCGCACAAGCCTGAGCGAGAGACGGCTGGAGCTGCAGGGCTGCGAGGGCTCAGCGGAAGTGCCAGGATCAGTGCTTCTTCGGAACTGTCAGGGCTCAGTGGAAGCGCCAGGATCAGCGCCAGGCTCCAGCTGGAGCTCAGCGCTGATCCCAGTGCTTCTGCTGAGCCCAGAAGAAGTGCCAATCAGCTGGAATGTTGCAGCATCTCCAGGGTCTTGTGATTTACATTCAGATGCTTAGCAACTAATTCATATTTATGATGGTCACAGTGTCTCAGGGTCATGTGAAGTGACCAAAACCTGCTGCAACCATCCAGCGGGGGGGGGGTGTAATAAAAACCAAACACCCACCCACCCCAACCGCCGCTGCCAGTCCTCAACAGAAATGCTCACAACAATGAAAACCTTGGACAAGAGGAAGAGCGCCGATGGGCGGGCAGGCAAGTGTCTTGCTCAGCTGTGGCTTGGGGGGCACTTTTTTCAGTGCCATTGTAACTTCAAACAGTCACTAAGCGAACTGTTGTAAGTTGAGGACTACCTGTACTTCATCACTTTTTTCTTTTTTGGTCAAGTTTTTGACACCTTGCTAGGCGACTGGTGGTGCTCGGATGTTGCCATATCCTAAAAGTGGTACAACGGATGAAAAGGTTGAAAAGTATTGATCTAGTCCAACCCCCTCAGGCAGGAAACCCTATACCATCTCAGACAAATGGCTGTCCAGTCTCTTCTTAAAAACTTCCAGTGATGGAGCATTCACAGCTTTTGGAGGCAGGTTGTTCCATTGATTAATTGTTCTAACTGTCAGGAAGTTTCTCCTTAGTTCTAGGTTGCTTCTGTCCTTGACTAGTTTCCATCCGTTGCTTCTTGTCCTGCCTTCAGGTGCTTTGGAGAATAGCTTGACTCCCTCTTCTTTGTGGCAACCCCTGAGATATTGGAACACTGCTCGTCCTTCTCTTCATTAGACTAGACCAGACATGTTAAACTCACGACGTCATGTGACATAACGCGATGTATCAGAGCTTTTTCGCCATTGCTGGCAACGGGGTGGGCCCGGTTTCTTGATGATGCATCCAGCCTGTGGGCCAGCAGTTTGACAATCCTGGACTAGACATTCCCAATTCCAGCAACTGTTCCTTATATGTTTTAGCCTCCAGTCCCCTGATCATCTTTGTTGCTCTTCTCTGTACTCTTTCTAGAGTCTTAACATCTTTTTTACATTGTGGTGACCAAAATTGGATGCAGTATTCCAAGTGTGGTGTTATCAAGGCATTGTAAAGTAGTATTAACACTTCATGTGATCTTGATTCTATCCCTCTGTTAATGCAGCCTAGCACTGTGTTGGCTTTTTTGGCAGCTGCAGCACACTGCTGGCTCATATTTAAGTGATTGTGCAATAGGACTCCAAGATCCCTCTCACAGTTGTTACTATTGAGCAATGTACCACCTATACTATACCTGTGCATTTGATTTTTCTTGCCTAAATGTAGAACCTTACTTTTTTCACCATTGATAGATAGCGCCCAGTGTTCAAGTCTGTCAAGGTCCTTCTGTATCTTAAGCCTATCTTCTGGAATGTTGGCTATTCCTGCCAGCTTGGTGTCGTTATAGTATCTTTTAAATACTTTTCTTGTATAATTCAAAACTTGCAGATAAATGGTAAAGTGAGACAAAATTTGGTGCAATGGGAATTATTGATGAACGGCTTAATATTTGTCTAAATATTAGAAAGGGATTGCAATTCACATCTCATATTTTGGATCTTGAGTGTCAGAGAACATTACACATGCTGTGAGTAGGAAATAATTGTATTTATTTACTTGCAGGTTTTATATAGCTGTCCGCTTTGCAGAAGTGTCATTCAAGGTGGCATAAAACAAAACAGGATTAGAGTAAATTAACAAAAATATAGAAAACAAAGACACAGTCAGGACATAGCAACAAAGTTGGAGTATTTAATGGTTAAAAAAGAATCATGAGGATTAGAAGTAAATGATGCTGCATAATACTGCCTATGTAAGTCTGAATATGGATCTCATATTCAGTTCAGAATTCTCTTCCTGCTATTCTCTGCCAAAAAAGACAGTGGAAATTTGTCTTTTAAAATTTACCTATACATTAGATAATGCAAGTATATTTTCTGTGAACAGATTTGCTAATTTATTTGCAAATAAGTTATTTTCTTAAGGCTTGAACAATTTATTGGCAGTTTTGTCACACAGTTTTGAATGCATGAACAATATGTAAGACTCAGAGAGCATCAAGACATGAGCCTGAAGTATAATATGTTCTATATTAGGAGGTGCATTTGGAGTGCATAAATGGGGCAGAAGGGCCCCAATTTAGATACCAACTTTCTTACATACCAAGATAGGTATCTACCTATGTGGGCAATCATTTGACAGATAATTCTGTATACCAATTAACCATAGAACAATGATCTGTATCCAAGATAAAACAATATTATAATCCATTTCGGCATGACAACCTGCTGTTCCCTATACTTTCAGAGTTAATTTTCAGAGCTGCTTGATAGCAATCTTTTTTTTTGTATGGGAGGAATGGATTAAGTAATATTAGCTACACTATCATTATTCAAGAAAGTTTTTATCTTATCTTTGCAATTATGATCCAGAATGTGGTATCAACAGCTTTCTAAACATAGCATGCAGTACTTACTGTACATTATTTAATTGCACATTCAGGAGATAGTGCAGCAGTGTTAACATGATCTACTGTGTAATTACTATTGCTTACAATGAAATTATTCTGTAACTATCACCTAGTATATTATTTGTAGTAACTAAGAAATGATTCTATGATTACTATTTTGAGAGACTGTATTGATCTTTGAGCAGTGTGTACAATGAAGAATTTATAAAACTTGAAACATCAAGATAACATTCCTCTCAAAAAGCAAGACTTACATATTGCCAGTCAGACTTTGTGCCTTACATTACACTCTGCAGGAATTTACTGCCATGTTCAGTACTCCATATGTAAGAATGGGCAGGAATAAATCCATCAAACAGGCATATGTTTCTTAGTGATTTACTGATGTCTTTCCAGGTTCTCAAGTTAAAAAATTCCTTAAGTTGAATCTATTTATTTATTTAGTTTGATTTGTAGTCAAATAAGAAATAAATTTTGAGCAAAACCCATAAAATGAAATAAACTTTATTTAAGTATCTTGCACACTGCAAATGCATAACCCTAGATAGCTGATACAGTCATATCTATTGTTGCAGTGCCTGTTCTGTTTTTCCCTAGTTATTTTTGGACGTTCTTCCCTGAGTTGCTATTCTAACCACTTAGAGAAAAATATTTGGTAAATTAGAGTGGGAATTGAAAAGATTGTTCATGACAATTTTTGAGACTTTGTTTACTATGAAATATCATTTCAGATACCAAATTAAGGAAGGACTGTATTTTGGTGCCATTTTACTAATATTGCATTGATAAATTGCTGTATCTTAATGCTCTTTCAGTTTTGGTTTCATTCATTATTTCAATTTACCATTTATAGCAATAGTACTTATATATTTATATTTATATTTATTTGATTTATATACTGCCCTTTTCCCGAAGGACTCAGGGCGGTGTACAGGGCAATAAATATCAAAAATACAAGATACAAAAATTAAAAACAAATTAAACAATTGTGCCCGATACAATAAATTAGTTAAAATCAATAACTAAAACCAATAATTAAAACCCCAAACCCATCAGACCAGGCTGGCTTGTTCGAATAAATAAGTTTTTAGATCACATCGGAAGGAGCGAAGGGCGGGAGCCATCCGGAGCTCAACCGGTAAACAGTTCCAAAGGTCTGGCATGCCCACAGAGAAGGCCCTCCCCCTGGGGGTCACCAGTCGACATTCTCTGACCGGTGGCACCCTGAGGAGGCCCTCTCTGTGGGAGTGCACCGGACGGGAGGGAAGTTGACACCGGCCACAGGTGCTCCCGTAGGTAATCCGGACCCATGCCATATAGGGCTTTATAGGTCATCACCAGCACCTTGAATCTCACCTGGAGGGCAACTGGGAGCCAATGCAGCTCACGGAGCAGAGGTGTAACATGGGAGTATCAGGAAACCCCCAACACAACTCGCGCGGCTGCATTCTGCACCAGCTGAAGCCTCCGAGTGGTCCTCAAGGGCAGCCCCATGTACAGGGCATTGCAGTAGTCTAACTGAGAGGTCACAAGCGCATGAGTGACTGTACGCAAGGCATCCCGGTCCAGATAGGGCCGCAACTGGTGCACCAGGCGAACCTAGGCGAAGGCACCCCTAGTCACAGTTCCTATATGATCTTCTAAGGAAAGCTGTGAATGTAGGAGGACACCCAAGTTGCGAGCCCTATCTACGGGGGGTAATAGCTCACCCCCCATAGTAAGAGGTGGAATAATCTGAATTTCCTGAGATGCCGGCACGCACAGCCACTCAGTCTTGTCAGGGTTGAGCCGAAGCCTGTTCCTCCCCATCCAGAGCCGGACCGCCTCCAGGCAACGGGACATCACGTCGAGGGCATCACTGGGGTGGTTTGGGGTCGAAAAGAAAAGCTGGGTATCATCAGTATACTGATGATAACCAACTCCAAAACCACGAATGATCTCACCCAGAGGCTTCATATAGATGTTGAACAGGAGAGGCGAGAGGACCGACCCCTGAGGAACTCCACAAGCGAGAGGCCTCGAGGTTGATCTCTGCCCCCCTGCCAACACCGACTGCGAACGTCCCAGAAGGTAGGAGGAGAACCACTGAAAAACAGTGCCTCCCACTCCCAACCCCCTGAGACGCCGCAGCAAGATACCATGGTCGATGGTATCAAAAGCCGCTGAGAGGTCTAATAGGACTAGGACAGAGGAACAACCCCTGTCAGAGATCATTCACCAGAGCGACCAATGCCATCTCCGTGCTGTTCCCGGGCCTGAAACCCGATTGGTACGGGTCCAGATAATCAGCTTCCTCCAGGAACAAAGGGAGCTGATGTGCCACCAGGCTCTCAACAACCTTCGCAAGAAAGCGAAGGTTGGAGACCGGACGAAAGTTGTTTAATACAGCTGGGTCCAAGGCAGGCTTGTTAAGGAGAGGTCTCACCACCGCCTCCTTCAAGACGGCGGGAAAACTACCCTCACTCAAGGAAGCAGTTATCACTGCCTGGAGCCAGCCTCGTGTCCCATCCCGAGCCGCTTAAACCAGCCAGGAGGGGCACGGGTCCAATAAACACGTGGTGGAGCTCAGCTTCCCCATGATCCTGTCCACGTCATCCAGAGTCACAGGATCAAACTCCTCCCAGATAACATCAACAATACCGCCCATGTCCTCATCGTCAGACTCTGCCCAGTCGGAGTCCAAACTGGTCCAGATCCGAGCGATTTTGTCTGACAGATGTTGGCTAAACTCCTCGGCACGACCCTGCAAGGGCTCCTCCCTCACCTCCTGATTAAGGAGGGAGCGGCCAGGCGATTATCTGCAGACGCGATGAGGGTAGCAAAGTAGTTAGACCTTGCCATCCTCATCACTGCGAGATAAGACCTCGTAAAGGACCTTAGTCGCAATCGGTCAGATTCAGACCGGCTGGATCTCCAACAGCTCTCTAGGCCCCGTCTCCGACGCTTCATCTCCCGGAGCTTCGCGGAAAACCATGGAGCCCACTGGGATATGCACCGGGTCAGGGGCCGCATGGGTATAACTCGGTCGAGTGCCTCCATGGCTGCCTTTTCCCAGGCTTCCACTAGGGCATCGGCCGAGCTGTGAGCAAAGGAGGCAGGTGGGGACCCAAGCGCTGCCTGGAACCTCTAAGGGTCCATTAAGCGCCTAGGACGGAACCATCTCATTGTTTCAACAACCCCACGACGGGAAGTGGCAAAACGGAAGACCAACCGCAGGAGATGATGATCGGTCCATGACAGGGGCATAACAATTGGAGAACTCCCCCAGATCATCTAACCACCGTCCAGATAGAAAAACCAAATCGAGCGTGTGGCCCCCCACATGAGTCGGGCCCTGAATTACTTGCATCAGGTCCTTGGCCGTCATGGAAGCCATGAACTCCCGAGCTAACTCAGATGATCCCCCCAGGGATGGTAGATTAAAGTCACCCAAGATCATAAATTTGGGGAACTCAATCACCAGCCCCCGAGAGGATGTCGAGAAGCTCAGGCAGGGCTGCTGCTGCGCGACTAGGTGAAAGGTACACCAGCAGCAAGCCCAACTGAGCCCTAGGGCCACATCTCAGGAGGAGGGACTCACACCCGGCTATTTGGACAACGGTGGCCTTCCACGGACAAAGGGTCTCCCTCACAACTACCGCCACTCCCCCGCCCCTACACTGAGCCCGAGGCCGGTGCAGCACCCGGAAACTTGATGGGCAAAGATCGACCAGAGGGACACCACCCTCTGAGCCCAAGCAGGTCTCCGTAATGCAAGCCAGGTCCGCATGTTCCCCCTCAACCAGATCCCGGATGAGAGGAGCCTTATTGACTATGGACCTGGCGTTAAGGTACACAAGCCTGAGCTCAGGTGGCTGCTCATCCTCGCTCCCGGAACCACGGGCTGAAACCAGAGGGTCGGAGCACATCACCTCTTGAAGATAGCGGGGACGCACTCCCAGATGTTGATGCGGCCCTCTGTTCATACACCTGCTGCCATTCCCTAACTTAGACTTATATTCTGCTTAGATAGCACTTTAAAGCCCTCTATAAGCAGTTTATAGAGTCAGCATATTGTCCCCAAAATCTGAGTCCTCATTTTACCAACCTTGGAAGGGTGGAAGGCTGAGTCATCCTTGAATTGCTCAGAATTGAACTCCTGGAAAGAACAGTAAGTTAGCCTGCAGTACTGCATTCTGTGCCACCATTCATTTATCATAACTTTGGTATGTGTCCAGATTGGGTACAATATATTATTTATTCATATGAGACTTTATATGTTTAAGGAAGCAAACAATATCCATAGTTATGTCAATACAGGTAGTCAGTCCTCATTTCATGACAGCAGTTGGGATTGAGATTGCTATCACCAAGCAATGCGGTTGTAAAGCATGATGTCACATGGCCACAATACTTAATGATGATAAGCCTGCTTACTGACAACAGTCCTGGTTGCCATTGTAAGCCCAAGAAACATAGATCATTAAGTGGTAAGAGGTGGGAGTGCTGGGGTATAGGGAAAGCATGGAAGGGATGGTGTAGGCTATTTGCTAGTCACAGGAGGAGGGTCTGAGATAGCTTGTTCTAGATGTGTTTGATTCATGGGAGGCTAAGGAAGAGTTGATGGAGGTTGCTTATGACTTAGGGTATGTGTGCTAAGGGTAAGAATAATCAGGACTTACTGGAGTGACTTGTGATCTTCATTTCTGACTTCTCCATTGACTTTGGTTGTGGGAAGCTGGCAGGAAAGATTGCAAATAGCAGTTGCTGGATCATGGCTCCCTGGGATGTTGTAATTGTGAGCTAGGCATCCCAATGGCTAGATCTTGATCACAGGGTTGTGGGGATGCTGTGATGGCTGGAAATTGAAGGAATGGCCATATGTCCTGTTTTTTTCAGTTTCCCTGTAACAGGGATCTTCAAACATGGCCCTTTTATGACTTGTGGACTTCAACTCCCAGAATTCCTCAACCAGGCACATCTGGCTGAGGAATTCTGAGAGTTGAAGTCCACAAGTCATAAATGGGCCATGTTTGAAGACTCCTGCCCTGTAACTTTGTACAGTCACTCAAAAAAATTATTTACATATATTATATTTAAAAGCCTCCCATCTCCCTTATAGGGTGACTGAGTGGCATAATGGATGTAAGATGAGAACTAGCCAGGGCTTTTTTTGTCATAGAACGGAGTTCCAGCACCTTTTTTGGATGGAACCTTGTAGGGGTAGGCAAGGCGGGTTTGTATGACGTGTGAGTTCCGGCACCTTTTTCTTTTACAAAAAAAGCACTGGAACTATCTATACTTGAATATTTAGTCTAAGCCATTAAATAGTGGGAATATAACTGGGAGGCAAGTGAATAGGCTAAAAGTACTAATGACTTACTGTGAATTGCTTTTTTATATTAATTTCTACTTTGTTTTATAGTACTCCCAAATCCTGAACTTGCCTTTTTCCAGAGAAAATGGCAAATAAAGGCAGCATTGCTTTGTGGTAGATCTATCTATAACATCACTGAGCTCCAAATTAGGGGAATGTAATATAAAAATGCAAGGGAATGCAGATTTCCCTAGAATACCATTATATTAATATTATAAGCCCACTGTTGCAAATTTAGCTTGATCTGAATGTGCTGTTTATTCCCAAAGTTGTTAATTCCTTTCTAAAGACCCAAAGTGTTTACAGTTACAGATCTTAGAACATTTTGCCTATACCACAGGTCTGCAACCCGTGGCTCTGGAGCCGCAGGCGGCTCCTTCAGCTGTCTCCTGCGGCTCCCAGTCCTCTGCCATGTGCAGTCCAAAAAAAAAAAAGTGGGACTAAAAAACTTCAACCAATCAATTCAAATATGCAGGGTAGGTGCATATCTTGCCTTGGCTCCACTCTTCAGTCAAACCCTGTTCTGCGCATGCGCGCATGTACGCACATGTGCACACATTTTTTGCATTTCCCAGTTTTTTCCTTTTGTGAGGGAACCGGTTCCGAGTGGCTCTTTCACTGTTTCAGGTTGCTGACCCCTGGCCTATACTATCAGTTGATAATATGTCTTCATATTACTGCTAAGCTTGTAAGCCGCCCTGAGTCTTCAGAGAAGGGCGGGATATAAATGGAATAATAAAAAAGTTCATTATAGAGCTGTCATTGTTGTTGGCATTTTGCCACCTTTCCTAATGGAATAATATGCTTTATAGGAAAATGTATATCTGTTGGCTGATTAACATGGCAACACCATCTAATTTCTACCATCCAAATGCCCTCAGGCTTTGAGTGACGCTTCCCTTCCTTTACAAAAGTGCAGTAACAGTGGATTGGCAGCAGTTAGTTTATATGGTGCCCAACCAGTGGCTACCACCTAAAGCAGATACATGCTGAGCTTCTCTCTTCCTGAACAGGATATTTCTTGAACATGAATATCTCACCATATTTGTAGATCAGATCTCTCTAGACCAGTGTTTCTTAGTCTGGGGAAGTTTAAGATATGTGTATTTCAATATCTTAAACTTGCTGAGATGGTTAAACACTGCTCTAGACACATATTGAATCCATTGTGCTATATATCCTAAGTGTTGGTACATTTAAATAAAATCATCAAACTTCAACCATGACTTCGGTGTTTTACGATACAGAATCAGTCCTGAGGGTTTCACCTGGATTGGCATTTCAGTTGCCAGAAAAAAAAAATACAGATCTTTCTAGTATAGTTAAGATATTTTAGAGTTATTGTTAGATTTTATCAGAAGCAGTCCAGTAACACCTTTTCTGACTATCTAATTTCATTAAAAGATTCCAACTTTTGTCAGCTGTTGCTCACCAAAACTTAGGCCTTTTAATAAAATGTGTAAGAAAGGGCACTTCTAGATTCCTCTTGACTGACACAGCCTTCTTCCTTCAGTGTCTTAGATGTATCAGTCTTGTATAAAACAGATTGGCATTATAAATCAGAATAGAATTCAGACATGTATAAGTCCTATACACTACAGTATTTCTGTGGTTTTTGTTTAGTTCAGAACTGACAGCTTAATTGGGGGTTAGGTGCATAATTATTAGCCTGGAGATGTGTGAGAGACCTTGTCCTGTTGCCTAGAAACTCTGTCCTGAATAAGTATCAACTTTTTCCAAGGTTATAAAAACAGATCTCTCTCTGTGTTTTTATAGAAAGCTTTATTTTTGTTCTCTCTCTCTCTCTCTCTCTCTCTCTCTCTCTCTCTCTCTCTCTCTCTCTCTCTCTCTCTCTCTCTCCCTCTCCCTCTCCCTCTCCCTCTCCCTCTCTCTCTCTCTCTCTCTCTCTCTCTCTCTCTCTCTCTCTCTCTCTCTGCGGCATGCACTCATGCACCTTGGTATGCTTTAAAAGAAGTAACTTGTGGAGGTGGTTTTATAATTAGTGTATTTTGGTCACAGTGCCTTGATAATGGCACAAAAGAATAAATAATAACTCTTATTGAAGCACTTCATAGCATATTACTTTGCTGTAGCCACAGTCATGTTTTTTCAGTCCTAGAGACTAAAGGCATACAGGTAGTCCTCATTTGTTAAGTGAGTTTTGCTCCTTTTTATGATCTTTCTTGCCACAGTTGTTAAGTGAATCACTGCAGTTGTAACTTGATTGTTAAATGAATCTGACTTCCCCATTGACTTTGCTTGTCAGAAGGTTGTAAAAGGGATCACATGATCCTGGGACATTGCAACCGTCATAAATATGAGTGAATTGCCAACTGTCTGAATTTTGACCACATGACCATGGAGATGCTGCAATGGTCGTAAGTGTGAAAAATGGACATAAATCACGTTTTTCAGTGATGTTTTAACTTTGAATGGTCACTATAAATGAACTATTGTAAAGTTCAGGACTAACTGTATTTTCCCCATTAGACCCATCTTCTCCTGGCCAGATTGATGAAGGCCCTCTTTTTTGTGATACAATAATCACCTAATACATTAATTGATTGGTTAAATATACGGCATCAAGTTGTTGACATTAAACAAAACCTCTAATAGTTGTTATCCAGGAGAAAAAGTGTAAGAATTTGTTTTCATTCTCCTTTGGCCAAAAAAATTAAATAAATTGGGAGGTAAAACATAAAATACTTTCCTTAACTTCTGACCTATGTTCACAGATCTGCTGTGTTACTTGGCACAACAAGTAATTCTTTTTGCTCAAATCTCTTGCCAATTTAAAGGCATGAAAAAATGCATACCTTTATCGTTTGCAAGACTATATTCAAATACTACAATTACGACCAGATTTTTGTGATTGAGTATTTTATATTCAGTTATATAGAGCAGGGCTTTTCAACCAGTGATACGGGTATCACCTGTGGTACATTGGCACCTGGCAGGTGGTACGTAGAAAAGTGGTAGCAGGGGAGGGGAATGAGCAGCACCGCACAAGTCTAAGCAAGAGTTGGCTGGCGCTGCAGGGCTGTCAGGGCTCAGCGGAAGCACCAGGATCAGTGCCAGGCTCCAGCTGGAGCTCAGCGCTGATCCTGACGCTTCTGCTGAGCCCCGAAAAAGTGCCGATCAGCTGAAATGTTGCAGCATCTCCAGGGTCTTGTGATTTACATTCAGACGCTTGGCAACTGATTCATACAGTATTTATGATGGTCACAGTGTCCCAGGGTCATGTGGAGTGACTGAAACCTGCTGCAACCACCCAGCAGAGGGGGGGGAATAAAAACCAAACACCCCCCCACCCCACCCCTGCTGCCAATCCTCAACAGAAATGCTCACAACAATGAAAACCTTGTATAGGAGGAAGAACGCTGCCGGGCAGGCAGGCAGGTGTCTTGCTCGGCTGTGGCTTGGGGAGCACTTTTTTCAGTGCCATTGTAACTTCGAACAGTCACTAAGCAAACTGTTGTAAGTCGAGGACTACCTGTACTTCATCACTTTTTTGCTTTTTTTTTTGGGTCATCAAGTTTTTGACATCTTGCTAGGCGACTGGTGGTACTCGGATGTTGCCATATCCTAAAAGTGGTACAATGGGTGAAAAAGTTGAAAAGTCCTGATATAGAGGCAGTATGGTGTAGTAGTTAAGCTGCTGGACTCGAAACTTGAAGACCAAGAGTTTTGCTCCTCTCATACGAATGAAAATTATCTGACCCAGTTGCTCTTTCACAGTCTGCCCCACCGGTTGCAGGGAGAAAAGGTGGAAGCCTTAGGTTCATTACCACAACTATTGAGTTGTACAAAATAATGGCAGGCTATCACTCTAATAATAATGATAATAATATTACAGAATATTACAGAAACTGCACAGTATGGACGTTCAGGTGTTTCTTTTTATCTATCTTTTCAGTAGCCTCAGTACAAACAATTGGAAAACAGCACTGTCGATGAGAATTGTAAGGAGGAGGGAGGTTCTAGTATCTTACTTCCCACAAATCTTGTAGCTAAGAATTTTGTCTCTTTTCTGTGATAATAGGTGAGGAAAATAATAGGTGAGGAAATGGCAAACATGCCTGCACTGGGATTGCTTGGAAAAGAGGATAGCTTTAATCTTGCCTTCTCAGAATATTGATGCAAGAGTAGGTTGCACAAATCATTGAAAGAGACAAGGGATGTTTCATCTTGACCCAGGGTCAAAACTATCTTTGGTTACTGAGGGCAGTAGAGATCAGTACAGCTCCATCCAGAAAGGCTACTCAGACCAGTCCAGTAAGTAGAGAGCGCCAGTTTGATGTAGTGGTTAAGGCACCAGGCTAGAAAGCAAAAGAGTTCAAGTCCTGCCTTATCCATGAGAGCCAGCTGGGTGACTTTGGGCCAGTCCTCTGTTTCACAACCCAACTTACTTCACAGGGTTGTTGTGGGGAAAATAGGAGGAGGAAGATGTGTTCAATATGTTCACTGACAGGATATAAATAACAAAATAAATGTAGTATTTTATTTAATGGCATAAAATAGTGCTTGCACAAATAAAACAAAAGGAACTGAAATGTTTAATTATCATATTTGGAGGGTTCTTTTGAGATAGGATCTATTATAATGTAGGTAAAAAGTGAGTAAGGCTCTGTCTTCTTGGAACTCTGCAATTCTGGGCACATGGTTTATTAATCTATTAGCTGTCTGCAAAATATAATAATAGGGAATTGCTTTATTATTTTGTAAGCTATGAACAAAGAGCGTGGAATGCAGCCCTTGTCTGAGCTGCTCGATGTCCTCTCTGGGCTGGTGGTTGAGTTCCCGAAACTTATAGTTTTGGGGGACTTCAATCTACCATCGCTGGGAGGATCATCTGAGTTGGCTCGGGAGTTCATGGCTTCCATGACGGCCATGGACCTGACGCAAGTAATTTCGGGACCGACTCATGAGGGAGGCCACACCCTTGACCTAGTTTTTTTATCTGGACGGTGGTTAGATGATCTTGGTGGGGGCTCTCCAATTATTATGCCCCTGTCATGGACCGATCATCATCTCCTGCGGCTGGTCTTCCGTTTTGCCACCCCCCGCCGTGGGTGTTTGGAACCAATTAAATGGTACCGCCCCAGACGCTTAATGGATCCCCAGAGGTTCCAGGCAGCGCTGGGGTCCCCACCTGCCTCCCTTGCTCACAGCTCGGCAGATGCCTTAGTGGAAGCCTGGGAAAGGACAGCCACTGAGGCTCTTGACCGAGTTGTACCCCTGCGGCCCCTGACCCGGTGCAGATCCCGTCGAGCTCCATGGTTCTCTGCGGAGCTTCGGGAGATGAAGCGTCGGAGACGGGGCCTAGAGAGCGGTTGGAGGTCCAGCCGATCCGAATCCGACCGATTGCGACTAAGAGCCTACATTAGGTCTTATCTCGCTGCGATAAGGGAGGCGAGGTCTAACCACTTCGCCACCCTTATCGCGTCCGCAGATAATCGCCCGGCCGCCCTGTTTAGGGTGACTCGCTCCCTCCTAAATCAGGAGGTGAGGGAGGATCCCTTGCAGGGTCGTGCCGAGGAGTTTAACCAACATCTGTCGGACAAAATCGCTCGGATTCGGACCGGTCTGGACTCTGACTGGGTAGAGTCTGACGATCAGGACACTGGCGGTCTTGTCGATATCATCTGGGTGGAGTTTGATTCTGTGACTCCGGATGAAGTGGACAGGATCATGGGGAGGCTGAGCACCACCACGTGTTTATTGGACCCGTGCCCTTCCTGGCTGGTCTATGCAGCCCGGGAGAGGACACGCAGCTGGTTCCAGGCAGTTATATCGGCTTCTTTGAGTGAGGGTTGCTTCCCCGCCGTCTTGAAAGAGGCGGTGGTGAGGCCTCTCCTCAAGAAGCCTGCCTTGGACCCAGCTGTATTAAACAACTTTCGTCCTGTCTCCAACCTTCGCTTTCTTGCGAAGGTTGTTGAGAGTGTGGTGGCGCATCAGCTCCCTCTGGTCCTGGATGAAGCGGATTATCTAGACCCGTACCAATCGGGTTTCAGGCCCGGGCACAGCACGGAGACGGCATTGGTCGCGCTGGTGATTGATCTCTGGAGGGCTCGGGACAGGGGACATTCCTCTGTTCTAGTCCTATTAGACCTCTCGGCGGCTTTCGATACCATCGACCATGGTATCTTGCTGCGGCGTCTCAGGGGATTGGGAGTGGGAGGCACATTTTTACAGTGGTTCTCCTCCTATCTCCGGGGACGTTCGCAGTCGGTGTTGGCAGGAGGACAGAGGTCGACCGCGAGGTCTCTCATTTGTGGAGTTCCTCAGGGGTCGGTCCTCTCGCCTCTCCTGTTCAACATCTACATGAAACCGCTGGGTGAGATCATTCGTGGCTTTGGAGTTGGGTATCATCAGTACGCTGATGATACCCAACTTTTCCTTTCGACCCCAAACCACCCCAGTGATGCCCTCAACGTGATGTCCCGGTGCCTGGAGGCGGTTCGGGTCTGGATGGGGAGGAACAGACTCCAACTCAACCCCGACAAGACTGAGTGGCTTTGCATACCTTCATCTCGGGTTTATTCGGATGTTCCACCTTTGGCTATGGGGGGTGAACTATTACCCCCCGTAGATAGGGCTCGCAACTTGGGAGTCCTCCTAGATTCACGGCTCACCCTGGAAGACCATATAGGAGCTGTGACTAGGGGGGCCTTCGCCCAGGTTCGCCTGGTGCGCCAGTTGCGGCCCTATCTTAGCCGGGATGATTTGTGCACGGTCACTCATGCGCTCGTGTCCTCTCGTCTAGACTACTGCAACGCTCTCTACATGGGGCTGCCCTTGAGGACCACCCGGAAGCTCCAACTGGTACAGAATGCAGCCGCGAGAGTTGTGTTGGGAGTCTCCCGATACTCCCACGTTACACCGCTGCTCCGTGAGCTGCATTGGTTGCCAGTTGTCTTCCGGGTGAGATTCAAGGTACTGGTAACAGTGTTTAAAGCCCTTCATGGCATGGGGCCGGAGTACCTTGGGGAACATCTGCTGCCGGCATCAAGCTCCCTGCTCCCTGTGCGTTCCCACAGAGAGGGCCTCCTCAGGGTGCCACCGATCAGAGAATGTCGATTGGTGGTCCCCAGGGGGAGATCCTTCTCTGTGGGCGCTCCGGAGCTGTGGAACCAGCTACCGGTAGAGCTCCGGATGGCGCCCGATCTTCGCTCCTTTCATCGCGATCTCAAGACGTTTCTGTTTGTTCAAGCCGGCCTAGCCTGATGGGGATTGGTGGGGTTTTTATTCTTGTGTTTTAATTTTAACTTGGCGTTTTAGAACTTGATTCCAACTGTTTTAATATGGGCAATTATTTAATCTTGTTTTAACGTTTGTATTTAGTATTTTATTCTGCCCTGTGAACCGCCCTGAGTCCTCAGGGAGAAGGGCGGTATATAAATATTATTAAATTAAATTAAATTAAATTAAATTAGTCAAGAATAGATCACAATGAAAGGTTAACTCAGAAATCAAGATTGAAGAACAGGCCAGAAGACAGATAAATTATAGATAAGCTATAGATAAACACGGAGATATTTAGAACAAGAAAAATTATTTAAAATATTTGCTAACACAGAATACACATATACAAACACCACACTCTTATATAATGATCAAGATGATTCTGTTTAATATGTTTGTTTTCATTTGTCCTAAGGCAGAACGTCCTAAAGAAAGTTGCCTAGAGAACTTAATATAGACTACGAGTTTTTCTGATAGGGAAATTATTATATTTTCTTATGTTAGTATAAACTACCTTTTACTGTGATTTTTCAGGACATAAGCTTTCCTGGAATACATTTTATTAGCTAGTCAATTAGAATGGGAAAATTAGTTCTGGGATATTGTTCTGAATGTCTGAAAACAGATGATTCAAGCTTTTTATATTGAATCCAATCATTATCTTCTGGTCTGGTATTGTCTCCTTTGACTCACTGCATTGTCCAACGTTTTAAGTGGAGCATTTACTGGTTCTTTACTGGAGAAGTCAATGGTGGAATGAGGGGCCATTACAAATCACTTTGCTGCAGATAGATGTGTCCTTGAATTTAATTAAGAAAATCCAGTAACAGGTTAGGATTAAAAAAAACCCACAGTAAATAATTTAATGTAATACTTTATACTTTATTTGATCAAGCGTGATTACACACATAAGGAATTTGTCTCCAGTGCAGAAGATCTCAGTGTACATTGAAAGCAACAGAGAAGTCATCATCATCATCATCAAATGGTACTACATCACATGAAGTATTAGTACCACTTTATAAAGCCTTAATAAGACCACACCTGGAACACCACATCCAGTCTTGGTCACCACATTACAAAAAAGATGTTAAGGCTGCAAAAAGTGCAAAGAAGAGCAACTTATTTTTCAAAGCACCAGAGGGTAGGACAAGAAACAATGGATGGAAATTAAGCAAGGAGAGAAGCAACCTGGAATTAAGGAGAAACTTCCTATCAGTGAAAACAGTTAACCAGCGGAACAACTTGCCTTCAGATGTTAATGTTTTATGTACATTGTATCAGGTTGTTTATATATAATGATACTATGATTTATGTATAATTATTTAAAAAGGTGACATCTTTATATTTTTGGATTAAGTTAAAAATTTCAGAATTACAGTATATAGAAAGTAAAAATCCACAGAAACTTGAAATTTGATGCAATTATAGCTTACTGAGTGTAAGAAAATATAGCATATTGTAAGTATGTGCTACCCTGGCCTCCGTAATTAAGTCAAAAACAAAAGAAAACAGAAATCCTCACATTCTAGAGAAAATGGAACAAATCGGCCCTTTCTGTAAATAATAGTTGGAAACAAAAAAGCAAATCACTGCCTTCATTAGTTACCAAGTACAAATAACCAATATTTCAAAATGTAATAAAAAACTTTATTTGAAATCCTGATTCATTATAAAAGTTCCCTACTAATAGAAGGTTTAAGATGCCTTAATTTGTGTAAAGGCTAAAAATGAAATGGAAAGAGTATTATTTTTAAAACATATACAGAATTATTCTAGTTTTTAAGTCTGCGTACTCACACACAGATGCATTATTCATGCATACGTTCAAAAAAGAAGTTGACTCTTCTTTGATTTCCAAAGCATCTGACAAACCTATGTTATGGGCTTGAAATACCTTTGTATTTTTCAAAAGAGAATCTGTATTAAAAAGGATGTTAATCAGGGGTAACTTGTTAATGTGGCAAGAAAAAGAGCAGTCCTCAGAATCTAGAAGGAGATGATCTTATCATTGGCGTAAGCTTGCTAAGCCTGGCATGTCCCTTATCATCTGTTGTGGGAATGGGGGAGGTGGAGGTTTAAAGCAGGTTTGGCAGGAGGAAAGCAGAAGTACTGCACCAACTAACACGTAACTGGGATAAAGTAACAACTCAGCCTGTTCTGTGAAGTGTCATAATATAACTGGGATGTTTTCCCGTCATTCTGATGTATTTCTGCAAAAGTGAAGTTCACATTAACTTTTTCAGAAGGAAGAGGAATAAGATTCCACTACATGCCAAAGTATTTTTTTAAAAAACGCCTCTGTTGCATATACTGAGTATATGGAACATCCCCATGACTATAAGCTGCTACACTTAAGACTTTTTAGTCTGGAAAGGAGACTAAAGAAGAACAAAGGGGAATATAATTGAGGTGTTCAGAGTTATATATGGTGTGGATAAAGGAGGAGCTATTTTCTCCTTCCCAAATTATTTGAACCAAGGGCCACCCAATGAAATTTAATCCTGGAATAAACATGATCTTTGTTTTATACTATAGACAGACAATGAAACTTTGGAATTTGAGATGTGGTGCTGGCTACCCATTTTTGTTTGAAACTAGAAACCAGTTGGCTGGCTTCAAGAAAGAGCTGGACCCTTTCATGGAAGTCATTGGGATTAATGGCTGTTAACCCTGTTGGCAGTGTAACTGACTCTGAAGGCCATTTCCGCGGCAACTACTGTAGTGATTTCTTTCTTTTTTTTGTAGTTGGTTGGCCACCGTGAGAACAGCCTGCTGGACTAGGTAGACCAGGGGTCTGATCTACTTGTATATTCTATGTACATTCGGACTAATGCATGTGTTGTGTGAAAAGATGTCTTTGAAAAGTATCCTAAAAAAAGTTAACAAATCTGGAATACTACAGCTTGCTTACTGACTGGGAATGTTTATAGGAAGTGTATGACTCTTAAGTTAAAATAATTCCACTAGCTATTGGTCCAGTTTTAGGAACAATTCAAGTTGTTGCTGTGATGTATTAAGCCCTGTTATCTGGCTATTAACTACCTGGGTACTAAACAGAGAAAACCTTCCCTTAAGTCTTTTCCCATCAGAAGCCTATTTGGTGGGAATATGAAAGCAGCCTTCTCATTGTCTCTCTAGGATTCATTTCAAGGCTTTTGAGACAAAAATATTTTATTTGGACAACTCATTAAAGTTCAAACAGGTTTTTGATTTGCTAAAATTAGAGGGATATTTAGTACTTGCATAATTTTTATACAGCTTTGGATTAGGGTTTAAAATATATATTTTATTTAATTTCTTATCTACTTTAGGTGATGTTTATTAGATAATAGCATAGTGCAAAAAATATTTTGCAGCTAATTGAATGAAGATGCCACTGAACTTGTAATGTTCTATATACAATGCATATTGTTTTGCTACTGAGTAGAAATCTTCTCAAACAATGAAGAAGTTCAGGACAAAAAAAATAGATAAAAGATGTCATTTGTAACTTCGTAAAAATAATTTCATATTTGGGAAGTATTTATAGCCTTTTTCTGGCCTAGAGGCTCTAATAAAGGTTTGATTCTAATGGTATAGAAAAATGTCTATCAGAGGTTTTTTGGGAGTGGGAAGACTCATTAGATTAATTTGGTGATAACCTCACCCATATATAACTACATCCTACTGGTCAGTCTGCATATTATGCTAAGAACTTTGCAAATATAACTCAAAGCTTGCTAGGGACAATAAGAATAGACTCTGCTGCGTGTATTCATCTAGCCCAGCAGCTCCCAACCTTTTTTATACTCTGCACCCCTACAACACTTCTGATATATTCTCACACTCCTTACAAAACTTCAAAATAATGGCAACAAATTATGCATATACACTATAATTTTGAAAACCCAAGTTTTCACACCCCCTGGAATATCGTCTTGCACCCCTGGTTGGGAACCCCTGATCTAGCATATGTGTATTTTTGTAACAATTCCCACAGGTTTTAAAAGAAGCAAGAATCTATGCAGTTATTTCAATAAATATACCCAGATGAGGGTATAGTATGCGAGTCATTCAGGAAATTTAGAAATGGAAAATAAGATCAGATCTGAATTTCCCTTGATTACCACGTTTTTCCTTTTAAATTTATTTGTGGTTTATGCTACACGTAGGAATTAAATTCTCCCTAGAGATGGTCTGATGATTCTTCCACCTGTTTTGAGTGGAGATAATAATGGCTTGCCCTTCTTATATAGATTGTTCTCTCATAGCACAATCAACTTGTATTGTAAGGAAACAAATTCTTTTTCATTCCAACATGATTCATATGTAGAGTATGTTAATGATAACCAAGTTAATACAATAAGCTTTGCATAGTAGTCTTCAAGAAAATAAAATTGCACTTGTTGCAAATAGTTGGAGAAAAGTGTGATCAATTTCATCCTGACATGATAGACATTAATTTAGACTTCTACTTAAGAATGTCATTCTTAATACAGCATATTTACAAGAAGAAAATGAAATACAATAAATGCTTTGATTAAAGTGGTTGATTGCTATAGATGTGGATCACCATTGCCTTTGATACAAAAAGAAGCTTTTTCTGAAATTAGTACTTCTGTTAAATCATCTGGATGAAATATCTCCCTTGCTGCATAATATTCCCTTGAAGTCTGAAACACATTACTTTAATATTTCAGGTTTCAATGTAATTATCCAAGTGTAAAAAAATTCTTTTAATATACATAGGAAATGTTATTTTCCTTTAAAAAGTCAGTTTGCAGCAGATGGATTTTTAAAATGTTTGAATAAACAGTGTTAATTCATAAAAGAGTTGGTTTGTCCTTCAGTATCTGATGTATTTCTCAATGAGAAAAAAATACCTACTTGTATTTTATAGTGAAGTATTACATAGTAAAGCATAATGCCTTGTCCTAAGCAGTTCCCATTTCTTCTTCATTATCAAAGAGCAAAGTTAAGGAAATTTAAGAAACAGGAATATACATTGTTTATGAATGAAGGCGGATATATTTGTCCCAGAGGTTTAGTCTTCCAAGCTTTTGGATCTCTGCTGGAGCTCATCCTCAGGGAACTTCAATCTAGCAGAGTATGTGCTTTTGACTATTCTGTGTGTGGTATTTATATGGTACCTGTTGTGTGTCGCTTTTAGATGTTGATTGGGGTGTTGATGGTTGGCTATTAAGTTGTTGGCTGCTGTTTCCTTGTGCTACTAACCCCTTTCCTTGGAAACAACAGCCAATTACACAATAGTCAGCCATCAACGTCCCAGTCAACATCTAAAAGAATATTTAATAGCTTCCAAAAATTTATATCTGTGTGTGATTTGGATAAAAGTTGCTGGCATCCTTGGATTTGTTTCTTTTTCCTCTTCCTCCTTTACTTACATAGGCTTAAAAATGTACAATTTGAGTAAATGTAGTGATACATAGCCATTTATATCTGATGACATAATTGCTTTGTTTAATGACTGTGGAAAATATTTGGCAGAAACTTTCTGTATGACAGATGTAAAATTTATGCTTTCTTAATTGATTATATATTATTATGAAAAATTATACACAAAGACTCCAATTTCAGTGTGTTGGAGATGACCAGGCTGAGCCTAAGGGAGGAGTCAAATGTATCATTAGTCTCAAGTCCCTTCATGACTAAAAAGATCTAAGTCCAGCCCTTCTTGAATTCCATTGATCTTATTTACCAATTTGCTTTGACCATTTGTAGTTCAGATTTTCGTAGACAGCATTAGCATGCAATAAACTTGTAATCATTTGAACTTATTGATTTCTTGCATCTGATACAATGCCTTTTGAGTATAAGGTAATATTCTCAGTTATTCAGAAACAAGGCATGGAGGAAATTCAGGAAATCAGTAATTTCCTTAAGCGTGATCAGCAGATAATGTAAACATAATTGTATGACGATAATATCTATTTAAGTATATTGTCATGTTATGTTTTATATTTTATTTTTTGTAAGCTGCCTAGAGTCTCTTTAGAGTCTGTGGGCTTAATAAATCTAATAAATTAACAATAAGATTAATAATTTTTTATATTACTGGATAGTCTATATAAGACTGCAGAAAGGCAGTCTTGCAAAAAAAAATGGCAACAAGCCTTGTGATTTTATTTGCCAGTTTGTGGTTTGTATTTCCTGTTGTAAATGCTGAACAAATCCTCTAAAGGGAACCTTTTACTGTTTTTCCACCTCTGTTTTGTTATCTGTTTCAGCACAATTACATACTAATTTGGGCCTCTTTGTGTTTGGCTAATAGCATCTGATTCAGAGCTGTCACATAAGTATCTTCCCTCCATGAACTTCTGCTGTTCCCTGTCAGTGGCCTTAGCAGTTACCTATAGAGCACATTTTTCTTTGATCAGATATTCATCATGGGGAAATCACCAAGACGTTTTCAAGAGATGATGCCATCTGCTAAAGATACATGTAACTAAGATCACAATTATCAAAAGGGTAGGACTTTTTGTTCATTTGTTAGGATTTCTTATCCTTACAATAAATGTAGTTGTCAGCAGGGTAAGTTCAAGCAACGGATAAGGTCACAATTTCATTTAATGACAACTTCCTACAGAGTGAACTTATGAGGTTCGATTTATTAAAGAGTCAGGAGGGATAAGATCACTGAATGGCTAGCCTGATTTATCTGGGTATGAGTGCGGTATTTGAGGAGAGAATGCCGTATTTCAAGTTTATGCTCAGAACTGTAGTTTAACGTTGAATACTATGGGGCAATGGAGAAACAGAATGAAGGTGGCAATTGCAAAGATATTTGAAGATAGAAACTAGTAAGGTAGGCTTGTAGAGCTGTTTCACAAGATACAACGTCAACTTTGAGGAAACTGTTCAGAAGCATGTACAGTATGGAGTAGATTTTTCTGTAGGAAAATTTATAAAATAAAATAAAAAACGACTAAAACTTTTAGCAATATATAATAGCTTAGCAGAAGGAATTAATGAATACAAGGATTGAAATGCAATAAAGCATTGATCCTAAAATGTGTGAGATAATACATGGACCTTCAATCAATCAAATCTTCACAATGATCATAGACTAGTATAAGGAATGTGGGACATAAACAGTTATTATTCTTTTAAAAACTAAAAAATATATTAAAACAAAAACTACATAATGTATAAGAAAAATCTAAAAATATCTATAGAGAGGGGAGAAAACATTAGATAAATAAAAAATAGTTAATATGTGGCTAATTAAATCTATCATAATACAAAGTACTCTTAACTAACAATTTAAATACTCATTGTGTTTGTGGCACAATCTAATGGATTTTAAGGGCTGCTGTGCAAAATCTGGCCAGACTGTATGTTGTAGCAGATTTACTGTCTGCAAGGTGACACATTCAATATAATTCCCATCAGATGATGACTTGTGCTTCAAACTAGCCTTTATGAGTATTTAAATAGTTAAGAGTGTTTTGTTGTGTGATATATTTAGTTAGCCAAATATTAACTTCTGACAGGGGCTTTTTATGTTTAGTTAATGTTTCTAGACATGTTTTTCACATTTATTTTTTATCTTTTTAAAATGTTTTTCCCCTCTTTTTTTAATTTTATGTATTTTTTTTAAAAAATAAAAGCTATTATTACATGGACCTTAAATCATCTGATGTTAAAAACCGGGTGCTCCAAATGAGTCTTCTTAAGAGGGAATTCTATGGAAAATGTTTTGCAGTTGAGAAGGTTCTGTGGTCACAAATGGATCCTTGTGGATAAGGGAGAAGACTCTATTTCAGGCATCTTGGCTCCAAGCTGTTTAAAACTGAAAAAAATGAATTATATTGAGAATGGGCAGCATCCATGGAGGATAGCAGAGAATTGGAAGGATGTAATCTTTGATAGTCACTAAGTTTGGACTAAATGAGGATTCTAAATTATCCGTACATTTATTCATTCAATTTTTGGGGCTTTCCATTTCAAACATGTAATTCTGGATGGCTAACAGCAATATTTTCCTCTGTCATATTACAATAATTCAAATCACTTGAGTATTATTCATTGATGACTTATTAAAACATCTTTCCTTTCATTGAACATTGAAAACTGAGTATTTTCAAAGTTGTGTTTGTGTACTGGATGTCTAATTCCCATTTCAATTTATATAGCAATTTTAAGCAAGGGAGAAAAACAGAAATAATTGATAAGTATTTCCTTGGCCTTAATACCAAAAACTTGTAGGCCAGTTTTTTTTCTTTATTTATTATTTCTTCAGAACTTATATTTCAGTCTAGTTTATTAATACATTTACAAACTGAAGGTCAAGAAATTTTTATCCAGAAAATTTTGCTCACGTTAGCCATCAACTATTTTTATAATCATTATGCATTATGTTGTGAAAGAAGTGATAAATATGTTTTGCTAATTCTTATTTATATACCATAAACACACAGGAAGAAATTGCCACAATTGAAACCTCGCTTTCTAGTCTTACTAAGGTGTGGGTGATTATCTTAAAAGCCATGGGATGTTTTGTAGCAGAGCTAGTGAACCATGACTTGAGGCTTTTTTTACAGTGTACCTATCATAAGTCTTTGAGTAATCACAGACTTTAAAAGTATGCTATATCAACAAGATAAGACAAACCGCCCATAGCACTAGCAGTATTATCTTTCCTAAAAATTGATTAGTGCATACTATGGGGCACACATATTTGCACAAACATATTCAGCAAGTGAGAAATGGGCAAGATCTTCATGAAATGCATATGGGGAAAGGAAAATTCCTGCTGTGCTGTCTTTTGTCTATAATGAACACCCATGATCCATTTTTCTATTTAATTGTCAAACAATTGAGCAGCCTAATCCTGTTCATGTTTAATCAAAGGTCTATATATTTTAGTGTGATTTATTCCCCAGTGAATGTCTTGCATGTACTAGTGAACGTATTTAGACATCAGAGTGATATCTCAATTACGGTATATTTCCTGCAGTATATATTAACCGTGCATTGAAGCACTCTAGTAATGCGCAGTAGAGATAGCAAAAGTGGCAATGTGGTTAGATAAAAGTATATGGAATAAATAAAAAGCATCTTTTTTTCTTTGCAAATATTCTCCAGAAAAAAACCCTCTGTAACCTGCCTATTCTTAAAAATAGTGTGTAACTTAAGTTATAAACATCAGCAGTAGTTTTTATCAATATTAATCATAGTTCTCCTTTGGCCAGATTAGCTATGTGGTTGATCTATTTATGGAATGACTATGTAAATTGTGGGCAGTCATTATTTTTCTTTATATTATTTTGAAGGCAATTTCTTCCATTGTAAATAAGAATATTTTTTAAAAATGCAATGCAAAAATATTGATTTCTAGAAAACATGAATTTCTTCTTTCATATACTTGCTCTTATTGAAGCAATGTCTTGCACCTTTAAGACTAACATGTACATTACTCTCTCTTGTAGTGCCAAAACATATGGTTGTTTTTGCTGTATCAGAGTAACACAGTTAAGACTCTTATTAGAAACTGTAATGTGATGTTGTTCATTTTTTTAGCTTTCAGTGAAGATGTATGGCTAAGTTTCAGAGTGGTTCAGAATAGAATTATCACAAAGTCATGCAAGTTGAAATGAAGAACCATATAAAACTGGAACCACAAAAGAAAAAAAAAATGCAACCAAGAAACAATGAGAAAGGAAGACATTTCTAGTAAATGAAGAAAAGCTACGGGGACAAACTGGAACTGTAAAAAGAAAGAGTAGAATTAGAAACAATCAAGAAATGATGAAGTATAAAATAAGTATAGAACAGAACAAAGAAATGTAAATATATAAAGCTATAAAATTGGAAGTAGAATTAGAAATAGCAAGCTGCAAATTTCTTCCTTTTCATAATAGAGCCTTTCTTGTTTAGTTTCATTAATTAGCTGTTTTTGACAGTACACCATTCCCTTTCCCACTGCATATTTTGTCATGTCTTAGGGAATGTCTGCATGAAACCCTATAGATAGAACATGGAAAGAAAAAGACGTTGTTAGCATTGTTCCATCTACAAGATATTTACTACAAACAAGCAAATACCAAACGGCATGAAAATGCCTTTGAAGCTAGCTGATTTCCTGAAGAAAGAGAAAGTAGAATTAGAGAAAACTTTTGTCAATTTTATTCTAATTTATTTGTCTAAATTACTGTATGCAGGTGAAGAGTTGAAAGCATCTGCAAAAATTAAAATATTTCATATCAATTCTGGCAGAATAGTACTGTTTTGTCTAGTTAGATGCAAAAAGAACCTGAGTGATTTCTATGAAGGGGATGCTTTGAAGCTGCCAAGTTCCCTTTTAAGGACCCAGGAACAGTAGACTATGTCATTCCAGGAAGTATTCCCAGTGGGAATACAGGCCATCCATAAACTTTGAAGAGTTTTATAATAACAAAAATAAGTTGTTTGTGTTTTTGAATGCACTATATCTAAGCTAGAAATGAAATAAGCACAGCAGCAAAATACAGATATTGTAGATTTATTGATTTAGCATATGGTGATACATTAGTCAAGAGACTACAGTGTTAATAAAGCGTAGTTGTTTGGCTGCCTAAGATTGCTAGTCCGTTCGGTTCATACTGACGCACTATCCAGAAGTGCACCACAGGGGGCGAACTAGCTCTGCACTCAGAATAGCTAATGTTATCCAGGGCTTTTTTCCTCCACTGATGTCACCTCGTATTTGGGAGTCACACTTGGGCAGGTTTGGCACCGGTTGGGTTCAGATATTGTAGAAACACTCAGCTTTGGACATGATTCTTAAGTAGCATAAAACAGTGTTTCTCAACTTCAGCAACTTTTAAGACATGTGGACTTCAATTCCCAGAATTCCTCTGCCAGCAGAATTCCCCAGCTAATCCCTAGCCAACTTCTGGGAGTTAAAGTCCATAGATCTTAAACTTGCTGAGGTTGAGGAACACTGGCATTAAATCCTTGTGCAGAAGGTCTCCCTTGTCTTCACTGAACTGCTTGGATTGTTTTATTTTTGAGAGGGGATGTTGACCATTTACATGAGATAAAGATGTTCAATTTTTATTGTGCAAATTTGACATTCCTCTAAACATTCTGATATCTACTTACTGTTTCAGGGTGGATTTATTTGAGCTACAACCCTTTGTCATTCATCACCAGTTTACAAAAGAACGGGTATATGTTTACTTCCAGTTGTGCTACGGATGTGGGCTTGCCTGACTGTGATTGTGTTTTCTAACATTGTGATTACAGTTCTTCTTAGATGTATTCAGTCCAAAGTTATCCAGTTTTGCTCCTACTGTTATGGTCCAAAGGGATTCCATTTAGGCTTATCAGTCTGATTAATTTCAGAGACATTATAATATCAAATAATAATTGTAGCAATTATTTGAATTCAACTAAATAAAAAAAATATTTTCATGTACAGCTTTCCAATATGTTCACCATTTCTTAACTGCAAACGTGGATGGAAATTGCTCAGAACTTACATTATCTAAATAACAACATAAATTCATTATTTATATTTGAAATATGTCGATACATTATTCCATCTAAAACAATGAAATAGGAAGCTATTGTGTATGGAGATCAATTTGCTAATAACATTGAATGAGGAAAAGAAAATGTCTTACTGGCTGCTTTTTGCAATTTTGCATTTTGTATAAGCAATCTTTTAAGTTCTTCTATTAAGAAGTTTTGCTATTTGAAAAGAATAGCATTGTCCTATGCAACTGGGGATTTTGGTAGATGTTTGGTTATCATTGAATAATCTGCCCTAACTTTGTCATTCTTAATCCATTAAAAGCCAGGCCTGTTTGTAAATCCACAGGTATAGATAAGGAGTCACTGTTTGACTGAGTCTGAACCCTTTTCAGATGAAAAATGTCAGTGGCAGAAAGAGAGACTGAATTATTTTTAAAAGGGTTTTCAAAGATTCTCATGATTTCTCTGCTATCAGTTAAATTTGACATGTCCATAGACATGCTTCCTTTTTAATGGTTAAAAACAGGCAAAACTGCCAGTTTCCATGTTTATCTAAAACAAAAGCCAAAACATTCTGTATGTGTTAATGTACACATATTTCTCCATAGATTGAACAGAAAAAGGGAGACTTTTCAAAAATTACCCGTCAGCCGCCAATGAAAAAGTACGGTCCTTTTTGCTATTTTGCAAGGACACTGGTATTAGGGGAGAAGAAAGAACACCATTTCAGTGATGGAAAAGTAGGAATAGAAGGTAGTCAGTCTAAATTTCAGAATATTGTTATGTGTTTCTTTGCACGTAAAAACATAATAATACATTAAATATCATCACGTACAGAAATGCATATGCCAGTTGCATAAGTGCTCACAAAAAATGTATACATAAGGAGAATCTTACATGAGAATATATACAAAGGCTATCTTTCTTTTTGTCAGATTTGTAGATTGTTGCAGAAATGAAATGAAAGAGACTTACTATCAGGATGGCTGTACAAAACAAAATGGACAGATTTGCCATCCAACATCTAGGCCACAGTTGGCTTCTATCCAATTAACTGATTAATTGAGAGCAATATAGCAAGATATGACTCAAACCAAAAGGAAAGAAAAGTTCTGCTGTGCAGAATTGACAGGCAACGAAAATTCAAATAGAGTGTTGAAAGATGAGAAGTGAGAAAACAGGATTGCATCATTCTGCAGTTATTTAACAAACTGTGGCAGCTGATAAATATGTTAGAGCAGTGTTTCTCAACCTTGAGAGCTTGACGATGGATGGACTTCAACTCCCAGAATTCTCCAGCAAGCCATACTAGCTGGGGAATTCTGGGAGTTGAGGTCCACTCATCTTCAAGCTCCCAAGATTGAAGAAAACTGTGTTAAAGACTTATGCAGCAGAAAAACACTATCTAAACAGAAGATGCAAGTCTTGATTCATGAGATTGGGTCAGGAAAATTATATCAGAAAGGGAAGGGTAAATCAGTCCTAAGAAGAAGGCAATGGCAAACAAATGCCAAAAATGTTGCCAGAAAATTGCTTGGACTTGTCTGACTGAAAAGTATCCCCCCCCCCAAAAAAAAAGGAAAGAAGGAAACCCACCAACTTAGTATCAACTTTTAATATTGTAAAATTGAATACTTCTAGCTGTTCCTCAATCTTTGGATGGTTTTTTTTTGGTGACGTGAGTAATGAGCTTTAGATCATTATATATAGCACCCTTCTGTTAGGGTTTCAGCCAGTACCTTTATGACAAGCATAGTATATTGTCATATATAGTATATTCTTGATTTACAAATACTTACATAAAATGCAGTGAGACTAAATACTAGGAATATGGTACATTCAATCAACAGAAATTTACACAGTGAGAATAACTGTAAGGAGGGAAAATATTTGTATTTTCTGAATGACTCAAGATCATTAACTTTGCAAGCAAGAATAAACAGTGATAATCCAATCTTTACCCCATTCGTATGTGAGTTGATATCATAGATTTCTGTACATGTTTGTGACATTGACCCACAATAAGATGGAGTGGGGCTTGGGACCCATGCATTATGCAATGTCTACCATCTTGTTTTGGATTAGTCCCCATGGAAATGACACTGTATATGTGATTTTAATGAAACAAATATTGCCTAAATGTTGGCTGGTTAATAAACATAACAATGGAGAGATTGCTGTGGGCTAGTGTGGTAAACTCTTTTTATTTTCTTTGCTTCTCAGGGGAATTGGAGATGTTCCAGAAGGATGGAGAACGCAAGATCCAGAGTCGGCAACAGCTTCCGGTGGGAACAACATGGGGGCCCTTTGCTGGAAAAATGGACTTGAATAACAACACACTGGTATGTTAAGAAGCACAGCACCAAATATTGGAGCTTTGTTGTTTTTTTTAAGCTCTCTCATTTATTAGCATAAATAACTAATGGCATTTGGCCCACTTTCTCTTAGTCTTTAGAAAAATACTAAAGGCAATGTTCTTTCGGTCTGCTTTTAATTGTTGATGGATATTAGCAATTGTAATGAATTTGTTAGCTATTGTTTTGAATTTCAATCTGTGTTTTTAATGTCTTATACATGGCTGTTGTTTTTAAATTTTGGTTAAACAAATAAGTATAAATATTCCTTAATTTACCACCACTATTGGGACCAGAACTTCTAAGTGAAGAGGTTGTAAGTGAGTCAGATCCAATTTTATGACCTTTTTGCTATGGCTGATAAGCGAATCACCTGGTTGTTAAGTGAACCTGGCTTCCCCCATTGACATTGCTTATCAGAAACCACTTGGAAAGATGGTGATCATGGGATCTCAGGACACTGCATCAGTTGTAAATACATGCCAGTTGTCAGGTGTTCTAATTTTGATCACATGACCATGGGATGCTGTGATGGCGATAAGTGGGAGGACATGCAATTCACATTTTAACACAAACAGATGTTAAACAAATGTATGTACTTTAAGGAAAGAGTAATGATTGTAGGTAAGCTTAAAGTACCAACCTGTTTTAGATGAGGCTGTACTTACCTTGAAATGCCAGTTCGTATCTTGTGAGTCTTTGTGGTCCCAGGTATATTATTAGAAGCTTAAGCATAAGATGCTTAGTTTCCATTGCTTCTACTGGAACTTCATCTTATTTCTACATTCCTATTCCTACATTTCAATGCTAGATTCAATGCTGCTGCTAGAATTTTTTGGCAAAGTTGCAGGATCATATGATTATTTTTATTATAACAAGTTGCTTTTAATATATGATATTTATTAACATATATAGATCCAGATTGCTATTGAGACTTTGAATCACTCTTATGAAATACAGAATACATGATAATAATAAAAACACATTTGATTGTGAAATTATTGCAAATAAGGAGTGTGCTCATTACTAATGCACAATCTGGTAATAGGCAAGTATACTCAGTCAGAAGTCGTTGCTGTCCTTCAGAATTATGAATCTTATATTTACAGGCTTGAAGTTCTGCATTATTTTAAAATCTCACGAAAACTACAAATGTTCATACATGTGGCCTTTCAGATGGGTGGATATAAATAAATATATACTATGATATTAAGAACATTGTATGCATCATCCAGCTTTTATTTTTCCAATCTCAAATTACATAATGCAGCACAATTACTAATTGGCTATTTTTATATATCCTAGATTTACTGCAATGTGTGGGAGTTGGGAGGGGGTGTGGAGTGAAGAGTCCAGCTGAGCAGGCTTCTGTGGTGGTTGTCATTGCCTTCCTCTTTCTCCTGTTATTGAAATTTATTGATAAACTGTTCCTTAGTACACATTTGATTATTAGGAATAATTTGACTTCATAAAAATGTAGCATGCCATCACTGCAATGTTGTGCCTTGCCTAGAGAATAATAAAATTAAGGCGCTGACAATAGCAAATATTTTCACAGGTTATTTAGCAACTCAGACTTCTCCAGTCAATCTCCTGCTCTGAAGAATGTCCCCATATTGGTTATGCATAGGAAACATCTTTCCATATAGAGCAATGGCAAGGAAACCTAATAGTGGCTTAACTATTACATGCTTCCTGCCCCTTTCAAGGCACAAATCGGCTATTAGGAATGTGTGCAAAGTGGTTAAAAATAGTGGTAACTTTCAAGGTTTTATTTAGAGAAGTGTTTATCTAAATATTTAAAATCACAGCTTTTCTCTGTTGGAGCATATTTCCAAAATATAAATGTCTAGGAATATACTGTATGTATTAAATAGAATGAAGAACATTAGTCTCAGAATTGTACAGTGAGATTAACAACTGTTTAACAGCTCACCAAGTGGACAGATACGATAGTCATAGTATCCTTTTGGGTGAAAGAAGTACCATAATTATAAAAAAACAATTGGTGTGCAATTTTCCAACTGGAAATTGGAACGTTGAGAGTTCAATCTTGGGTAGCAGCCACAAAGAAAAACTATCTGCTGTGAACTCTGCATGGTGTCAGGAAGGGCATCCAGCCAGTAAATGCTCAGCTCCATTTAGTTGCCTCGACTCTACCCCAAATTAAGAGATTTGACAGGATCATAAAAAGGGGGTACTATGCATTTAATGATTCATAGGGGTTTGGTACATCTCAAAATTTGCTATCTTTCACTGAAGCATTTGATACTGAACAAGGTGGTTGCACTTTAGCATGTTTTCATTGTATGAAAATCATTTAAGTTTCCATTTTACTCAGTCTGTAATAAAATTTAAACACTGTGTACCTCTGTAAATTGGTTTATATTCTAACAAGTATTACATGCCTGAGTTTAAATGACTGGTGGTTGGCTCTGGGGACCCAACAGATTAATTAATTCAGTGCAGTAATTAATTGAGTAAGTGTGCTAGATGTCAAGCACTCTTTGGATGTTTCATATTTCTATTTTGAATTATGTTAACAATGTACATCTCAAAACACTGAGAGGTTGATTATGTTGAATAAACTGATAGAAGTATCATTTGTTGCCGCAACAACAGCGAAAGAGAATTGGTCAAATTCAGCTAGGATGGATGAAGAATTATGAAGGGAGTTAGCCACAGGACCTGACTCCATTAACCTAAACAGAACTGAGGTCATGAAGTAGAAGCTCTAGCAGATGAACTAAGGAGGAGGCATGCCAAATGTTGTTAATTCATAAACTAGGCATGAGCTACACTTACATAATAACAGTGCTGAAACCAAAGTGTCAAAGAATTGACATCACTGCTTTAAACATTTGTCATAAAAACCTCTAAAATCCTTTTTTCCTCCACAAAATTATTACTTTAATTCTGCATAATAGAAAGGCTTTGTCTCTTGGCACTTCATAATGTTTTATTTTTAGCCAACTTTTTTTTCTAAATGGGCTTTATGAACATTTTTAGCCAACAGTAGTTGAACTGGGATGTGCATTACAACTGTTGAACATTATATAGTCATTGCTTTTGGGGGCTAAAATGACATGTGGACTGGAGTGAATTTGTGGTTGGAGTGCAGAATGAGGAATGAGGACAACTGAATTTCTAACCTTATTATTGAGCTTAGGCCAACAGTCATTGTTCCATAGATTCATCTACCTTGCAGAATTGTTGCACAGAGAAGAAAAATGGGGGGGGGGGGAGAGAGAAGAAGAATGGATTGTAAACTGCCCTCAGTGTTTTACAAATTTTATCTTTGAATACAATAGGGCTTCAAAGGCCATTGCTCCATTCTTGAAGTGTACAGATTGCAGGACAGCATGAGATCAGTTCTGTCTTAGAAGATTTTGCTGTAAATCAGTTTGAAAGGTTTATGTTGATGTCCTGTGATATAATAAATGATGTCTACCTTCAGGAGTTCTTAAAAATTAACCACCTAAAATGAATAATAAAAGACTGACACTTATTAGCATTCATTTTTACTTTGGTCTTTGAAAAACATAAAATTCCCCCATCATGAGTGCCATGGTGTCTCAAGGAACTCCATGTAACTGTTGAACCACATTGAGAAAGGTTACTCTAGAGAAACACTGCAGCAAACACACAAAGAAGTCATTTTTGTGAATTGAAGTTCATGTTGTCTTGAACTGAAACAGAAGCCAGAGATGATTGCAAAAATGGTATTTTTAACTTCCTATACTAGATTTTTTATAGCTCAGAAGTAAAGAAAGAGGTGCACTGGGGTAATGTGGTGAAAGGACCAGTGTTTATTTTGTTTTCAGGGTAGTGGAGTAATTAGGATCACTTATTCCAGTGATTGAGTAACTCCATTTAAGATGTTGCTGCATCGTGGAAACAGCTGGTTTCAAAAGGGGAAGTCTAATAATGTGATTACTATGAAGCGGTATATACATCTAAGTGTTATTGCTATTATTTGTGTTTCCAAGTTATTTGCAATGCATTATTACTTCATAGGGTTAAGATGAGTTCAGTGTGTCTTTCCCCCCTTTGTTTAATAATTTCTGTACCTTAAATTTACAAGATTATTTATTTATTGAACCTATTTGCCATCGATCTTGTAATGAAATGACTCTGGGCCACTTAAAACATTAAAACATTAAAATCCTAACAAACAAATATGGTTGGCAGTGCTTCCTACCAAGACATTTAACTGAGTCAGTGAGTATTCCTTGCTGGTGGAGGATGGTTGCTTCAAGTATACATCCTCCAACTAAAGTAAGCTAAGCCAGTGCTGTGACTTCTAAAGCCATGTGCTGATTTACTTTACAAACAATTAACAGGACCATATTGGCTTAATAGTAAGGGAAAATTGAAAATAAAATTAATAATTTTGTAGCTTGCGATTATTTATCAAGCTGAACATTTCACATTTATATCTGAGATGAGGCACTTTATGTGCGAAACTTTCCACAAGTCCTTGACACCTGCCAAGGTGTTCCCAAAATTGAAATATTAAATTCAATCATATAGTTGTAGATGCCGTCTTGACTTTTTTTATCCATCCCATGAACAGCCCTGGCAATTGTTCCCCTTACCCTTCTTTTCAAAAGCTCCCACTTCTCCCATAATTTTGTTATCTCATATACAATAAACTCATCATCCTGTGTCCAGAGCTACATGGAAGCAAGCTAAGAAAAATATTATCAAGTAGAAATGGAAGTTTAGCAAAAGGAAATCTCCTTTCTCATTTCTTTACCCATTTTTATACGTTTACTGTATGTACTCAAGGCTTAACTTCCTACAGATGTTAAGTGATTCCTTTATTGAAGTAGTGGGATATGAATGTTTATAGTCTGATCAGTTGGCCCCTGTTGTACCAAAACAACAGCTTTCCATTGTTACCCTTTGAGCATCCAAATATTGTTAATAGCATAATTCTTGGTGCTCCTTTTTTCAGATGAAGGAAAAATGAAACTTTTCTGACTGAAGCTGATAGTTCTAAGGGGAGAAGGAGCAAAGAATATAGAGCACATTATGAAAGTCAACTGTGGTCGATGCCATGACTTCATTAATCAAGTGGAGGCATTCTGAAAAATGGTTTTCTTGGGCTGCAGCCATCTATTTTTTGGTGTTAATCTATGCCCTGTGGCAGGGTTCTCTGAAACGAAACAATGAGTAGTTGTATCATGCCCGCTCCCCTCGTTGTTGCCCCTGTCAGAAAGAAGAGAGGATGAATCAGGTCTGTATCAACCCGATAAGGAGAAGAGGATTCCAATGCCTGGGATGAAAATCTATAGGAGAAAATAAGTGATGTTTGGGTCTGGGGAACTAGTGGGATACAACAGGACCCTTTTAGTGGAAAGCTGTTATCCTAATGAAATAGTTAGGTGAAAAAGTGCTGGGAAACTCAAGTGCCAAAGTTCAAAATGCAATTCAGCTATTTGCTGACTGAGTGAACTCAAGTCTGAAATCCATTAGTTACACAGGGACAGACAGATGTCTAATTTTTATGCTTGAAAATTGAGGGTATGTGTGTGTGTGTTATTTTTTAATTGTCTTTAACTGTGTGTAAGGTTCTTGTTATGTGTAGTTTTGAATAATTTAATATGCATGTATTGTACGCCCTTGACCTATGAAGATTTTTGGATGGAATCCATAAATCTCTAGTACTGCAAGAAGGGTATAAGATGAAACAAATTTGCCTTCCTTTGTCCTATCTCTGTATTGCATGTTTCTTTCTCTCATCTCCACTCTGCATGTTATTCACTAAAAAACCTGGTGTAGCAATAATGTCTTACCAGTCACAATTCACTGATATGGTGTGCAAATTTAAATACTGAGTTGATAGTTTAGGTAAGCTGGTATCATCTTAGCTTCTTGAATAAGTTGTATATATAAAGGTAACCTCATGTGAGTTTATAACTGAAGAATCAAGAATACATGGCATATATTGTGGAATAAATATCACTGTATTCAATGCAATTTGCCTATAAATAGAATTATAGGGTTGGAGGTGGTTTTGGAGATCTTGTAATCAAACCCCTGCCCTAGGCAGGTGTGCTCATACCACCTCAGACAAATGGTAGTCCAGTCTTTTTTTTTAAAACCTCCAGTGATGGAATCTACAACTCCAGGAGGCAACCTGTTACACTGTTTAATAGTTCTCTCTCTTATTTCATTTCTCTCAATGAAATGCCTCCTCATTCCAGATTGGATTTCCCTCTGACAAGGGTTCTACCCATTGTTTCTTGTCCTACCTTTAGGTGTCCTCTTCCCCATAGCAGCCCTTCAAGTATTGGAAGACTGCTCTCAAGGCTCCCCTCAATCTTTTCTTCTTTAAGCTAAAGATACTTTCATGAGATTTAGCCTCCAGACCCGTTATCATCTTTATTGTTCTTCTCTGTATTCTTTCTGGGGCCTGAGCATCTGTTTTGTATTGTGGTGGTCAGGTCAGCAATATTTCCAAATGTGGCCTGACCAGTGCGTTATAGAGTGGTACTATCTCTTCCCCTGGTCTTGATATTATCCCTGTGTTGATTCAGCTCAGGACCACATTGGGTTTTTTGGCAGTATGCTGCAGCTAGCTCATAGTTAAGTGATGGTCCACCAGGACATCTAGGTTCCTCTCATAGGCACTAACTGTTGAGCCAGATACTGTCTACATACTATCCTACCTGTGCATCTGGTTTTTCCTACCTAGGTGCAGGAATCTTACTTTTCTCACCACTGACCTGCAGCTTGTTGGATAGGGCCCAATGCTCAAGTCAAAAGCCTTCTAAACCTTGAATCTTTCTTAAACTGGAGCATTTTGTACTTGATAAACAAAGACAACTGAAGCACTTTTTACTTCACTTACTCAAAGGTGAGCCAGTTCTCACAAACATGATTAACTCTTTGTTTCACTGCTGGACAACTAATTTTACATGACAGTGATATTTGATATCAATCTTGCATACCTTCAGTTCCTGAATGACGTGAATTTTGATGTGTTCAGTACCTTGTTTCAAACAAGTTTTTAGCAACCTGATCCCTCCATTTAAAGGGTGATATTAATACTCTCTTAATTAAGTAATATATATTATCAATCGTTATCATTAAACTAAATCAGTTAAGCAGCATCAGCAAAGCAGCTGTTGCATCATGCAATATGTCTGTTCTTTAGGGCTTATAATATTTGTACTTCAAATAATATTTTACATTCCTGTGGCATTCTTTTCATGGAACATTGCTTGCTACATTATACTGTAGTTCCCACTCTCAAATGGCAAGACTATCCAAACTGATGCAAATGTTTTCAAGGAGAAATCTCTCATTTTTACAATGTCTTTGCGTTATCTGAATAACACAGTCATTTTGTCATTCACTGCCTATTCAGTCTTACATTTCGATTGTAGGTGGTCTATTATAGTAATAACATTAAAATACAATTCTTTTTTTCTAACCCTACAGTATACCCAAAATGCTATATATCACACAGATTCACATAATTTTTTTAATGGCAAATTACTTCAAACTTTCATTGTTTCAGGGTTGTTCAGCAGCCTTTGTTCTTGAGATGGCTGCTGTTCCTTTGTGTAATCTCAGTCCTAGTATTTAATCCAATTAGCCACAGGGACACACATAATCTTTTTTATTAATCTCTCTGACTTCCATTTAGTAAGATGTAACATTACAACATCAACAAACACACAACGGTTGCTGTAACAAATGTGTGTTTTTCTATTTCATGCACATATCCTCCCTCTCTCCGTGTATGTGTGTTTGTAGATAAATAAGCTTGATCTTAGGTGCTACTTAAAAATATTGTGTTGGTAGATCTAAAGAGGCAGATTGGTAACTCTTGACTTCTTCTAAGCAAGTATGAAGGCTTGAGCTTGAGAAAGGTAACAGAATGACAGAGTTGGAAGGAACCTTGGAGGTCTTCTAGTCCACCTCCTTCTCAAGCAGGAAACTGTATACTATTTCAGACAAATGGCTGTCCAATCTCTTCTTTAAAACCTCCAGTGTTGGAACACCCACAACTTCTGGAGACAAGTTGTTCCACTGATTAATTGTTCTAATTTTCAGGAAATTTCTCCTTAGTTCTAGGTTAGTTCTCTCCTTCATTAGTTTCTATCCATTGCTTCTTGTCCTGCCCTCAGGTGCTTTGGAAAATAGGTTGAACCCCTCTTTGTGGCAGCCCCTCAAATTTTGGAACATTCCTATCAATATTGGAACACTGCTATCAGATGCTGCAGCTATGCTAATCATGAGTTTAAAACCTACCTGTACATTGGCCAAAAATAATCCTTATCTGCTCACTTATTCTTCTTCTGAAGGTATTTCTTTTGGGAAACATTTTTATTATTATTTATAACCATTATTTTCCCTGGGGTTTCAGCCTTAGATTCAAGATGTAGGAGCAGCTGGGTTGCATTTTAAGGATACCAAGTATTTGCTTTTTGATCTAGTGGTAGTACCTACTTAAGGAGATAAATTCACTCTAGAATCTACCTCCTGACAGGTACATGGGCCGTGATTAGGAGTCACAAAGAAAAGGACACATCATGGGTACATGTTAAATGCTGAAATGTTTGTGAAAGGGTCAGGCATCACCAAAAAAACCTTCCTCCTCCTCAGATAGTGTTGTCTTTTCTCATGTCTTTAATTCAAAAAGAGCAATACAAGGAGATAAATATTTATACATACCTATCAAATAACATCCTATCCACTGATAAATCTTGGTAAGGTTGATAAAATTATAAATACATTTTACTTTTAGAGATCTAATAATGAAAGCAGTGTGCAGGATTTTCATGTTGACCTTTACAAATTGCTAAGCATCTCAGCAAAGTTGTGCCTTCTTAACATTCCTAGCGTACTTTGATTCATGCTAGTATTTAGCACTTGTTGAGTGTTAGACGAGATCTGTACTGACAATTCATGTTATCGTGTCTACACCAACTCACAAAATGGCATTTGTATTTCAACTGGGCCTCACTTGCAAAAATAGCATAAATATATTCTCTGAAGATTCTCTATTCAAGGGCAAGAGGGAGAATCAAAATCTAAAATTTCATGGAATCCAAGTACGAATGAAATAATATAGTTTTGTAGACTTGTATAAATGTGACTATGATTTTGATAATGATAGAGTGATCCACTCCTTATCAGTAAATTCAAAAAGGATTAATATCTTCTCTTTAATAAATGAATAAATAAATAAGTAAATAATAAAATAACAAACTGCTAGTTTTTCAAAATTTCAAAATGTAGGTCAACTCAACAAAACGAAAGGGAAATATATAATTCCTTTCCTAAGGAATGCTAGAATACTTTCCTTCTTTTCCTGGCACAATAAAATGCTACAACTGGCAATTTCAGGGAATACATGTGAAAAACATATAGTTCTGTTAAAATATAAACTGCATGGGCCAGAGTAGCAGATTCACAGTTTGTGGTTGACCCATCACCAATATAGACTGCTCACAGGTTCTTGAGTGCAGAAATTGATGACATTGTCTCCTCCCTATTGCAGCCTGTTGTAAATACTCTCCATATCTGTGTTTTTCCAGATTTGGTTCAGGACTATTTTGTGACCTGTATGCTTTCATCACTTCAAGGCAGATGGTTTTCATGACTTCATTCTGTTCTAATAGCATGCCATTTTCCCATTATTGACTGGTTGGTCCCCCTAGGTAACCATTTCATCCTGTTTTGCTATGCTCTATGCATTTATGTAATATATACAATCTTTTAATTAGTCCATGAAGACTATGAGCTCTAGAAGCTAATACTGCTTTCAACTATAGATTTTCTAGTGGGGACACTTTTGGTTTCTGGCCAGATTGAATGAAACACGCTCTCCTTGCTTTCCCAACTTCTTACCCTCTGTGCTGCAAATCTTCCCTAGCCTTTTTTTTAAAAAAAAATATTTAAGTTGCAACATAGGAACCTTGCTGCTTTGTTCCTTTGAAACTGAACTATCTGTTCTTCCTTACCTGAAAATTTCCATGGAACTACAGGAAAACATAGGAACTAAAGAACAACTTGATTCCTATTGTTGTGACACTGGAGCTATGCTGGTACCATAAGAGGAAAATGAAAGGGTGTATACTTGTGCAAAGAGTTATGGGAGGGGTATGTGGGTACAAGCATCTGGTAAAGCAGAAAAAAGGCATGGGGATTAGTGACAAGGGTTCAGCCTCTAAATGGAAAAGGCAGGTGGACACTGATAGAACCATCTTTATAGGAGCCAACTAGTGACACTTGCTTTCTCTGCCTGGCTGCAATTAAGGTTAAAGAACATCAGTCCTGCCTCATTGCCATCCAACTGCAAACAGGACTGAAATTTGGGAGACAAGCTTCAAAGTGGAATTGCTCAGCAGAGGAAAGAGAAACATGTATGTAACCATGAATTAATTTAGAAAAACAGTTTTGGAGCATATGGTTATTGCAGAACTAACTGCTGCAATTGCTGACCAATATTAGAAGCCTCAACTGTTCTAAAGATTTGCAGACAGTGGTTGCACGCATGCCTTTTGTGTACTCTTTTGGCATAAAACCTGAAGCAGTAAACAACCTTATATATGTGTTTATGTGTGGTGAGCTATAATCCAAAAAGGTGTACATCATATTTCATTTGCCAGTCTTTCAGCTTCTATAGAACTTGTTTTTCCTGGAATAGATTATGATGGATTTCCTGTTGAAAAATGAAACAAGTTCCTCTTAATTTGCAACCCTGATAATTAAAATTATAGCTTCCAATTAAAATTGGTTCCCACCAATTAAGCTGATTGATCTACATATTAAACAATTAAAGTAAACACATGAATAAGTAAACATAAATGTTTTTCACAGTGTTGTCCAAACCAATTAAATTGTAGTGTTGAATTTAAATTGATTTTGTGTCAGTACATTTTTGCAAGTTAGAATGTAAACAACCCAAAATATGGGAGAAAAAGCTGGAAATATCCAAAAGAAGGTTATTTATGTGATTCTTCTGACCAGTGGGTTTATCCACCAGAGAATACAAAAGCAACAGAAAATAAGAGGGTGAGGTAACCCTAATCCTGAGATATTTATATAGATTTGGAAATATATGGCCATTTTGTTCTCATGATTTAGACTCATTGATAGTACTTTTGAGCCCTGTTCAAATAATGATCTCTGGATGTCTCTAGAAGACAGTATAAATTAGAATAGAATGAAGCTTGAAGGGACCTTAGTGGTCTTCTAGTCCAGCCCCCTGCTCAAGCAGGAGAAACTAGGCCATTTCAGACAACTGACTGTCTAGTCTCTTCTTGATAGTGGGGAAAAGACCTGTGTTTCCTCACTATTTTCAGAAAATAAATGTCTTTTTTTAGATGATGCACCTAAAAATTGAATGCATTTCTAATCAATTACTAACCAGGGGTGACTCCCTTCTCAGTTTTGGGGAGCAATCATGCTTGTCTTATGATGCCTGCTATCACCTGCTGGACCTCTAGAAGTAATATTTAGAACACCCTTTCTCATATCCCAAAGGTGTTTTTCCAAAAGGCAAATGGATTTTCTTGTTTTTTCCCTTGAAAATATTTCACTTCTCATCCAAGAATCTTCTTCAGTTCTGGGTGAGTGGCGGGTTATGGAAAAAGTTATATTCCTATCGATCATCTGGTTATTAGCACTATGAAGGTCTGTCCTTAGCTCTCTGAGAGTTGTTGAAGCCATTTTTTTTGGGGGGGGGTATCTGAATTAGAGTGCAAATGGGTGTAGAACCTTCTTGGTGTAAATCCTTCCATTCCCCACTATTCAGCCAGAACTGAAGAAGCTTGTTGGATGAGAAGTCAAATGTTTTCAAGGGAAAAAACCCCAGGAAAATCCAGTTGACTTTTGGAAAGGCACCTTTGGGACAACCATGACTTGAATAACTAAGAACCTTCATAGATCCTTTCTCATAGTCTATATATCAGGTTTGTAAAAGTAGATTCTCAGCAGATTTTAATAATTAGACTGTATTGGTCTGTTACACAGATACTACGTTCCAAAAGGATTCAAATTTGAGGAAATAATAATTTTGAATTGAAATTGATTTTATGGGGAAATGTTTCATTGAAATTCTCAGATATAATATGGAATTCTAATGTTTCTATGTTTTGGGATAGCTGAGAAATATGTGAATTTCATTTTTCTTGCTCCCCTTGTTTTCCTGTACTTCATTTAAATCTTGTCAAAGCCAACTTGAGGAACCTACTCCCATGTTTTTATTTTTGCTTTTCAGTTGGGGAGTGAGGATAGCCCCGAAGGCTTAAGAATGATGGAAAAATGTGTAGAAAAGAACCACTGTATCCACAATAGTGACTCAAATAATGAAGTACAGGTAGTCCTTGACTTACGGTCATTTGTTGAATGAATGATTGAACTTACAACAGCACTAAAAAGGTGACTTACAAGCAGTACTTGCACTCACAACTGTCACAGCATCTCTATGGTCACATGATCAACATTTGGGCACTTTTGGCAACCAGCCTGAATTTACAGTGGTGACTCATTTCCCAGCCAGCTTCCATCTAGCAAAGACAATGGGGGAAGCCGGATTCACTTAACAACTGTATGATTCACTTAACAACTGCAGTGATTTGCTTAACAAACATGGCAAAAACTGTAGAATCTGGCAGAACTTGCTTAACAACTCCCTTGTTTAGCAATAGAAATTCTAGTCCCAATTGTGGCATAAGTTGATGACTGTATATAAGGATCCAGTCTCAATCATCGGGACCAGAGGTTTAGTCTTCCGAGCTTTCAGACTCATACTGGAGTCCATCTTCAGGAAGCTTCTCTCCAGCAGAATATATGCTTTGGGCTATTCTGTGTGAGGGCAAGAGAAGAAGGGGACGACAGAGAATGAGGTGGCTGGATGGAGTCACTGAAGCAGTAGGCGTGAGCTTAAATGGACTCCAGAAGATGGTAGAGGACAGGAAGGCCTGGAGGAACGTTGTCCATAGGGTCGTGATGAGTCGGACACGACTTCTCAGCTAACAACAACAACATTCTGTGTGACGTATTTATATGGTGCCTGGTTGTGTGAGGCTTTTTCGTTGTTGATTGGGGTATATAGGTAAGCACTATATGTAAGCTCAAACAAGGCAAAAGGGGAAAGTTCCTCCTATCATTGATATTTCATTGATATTTGGGACACTTTTATAACACTGTGAGGAATACAGTTCCCTCTTTGATCCTTACCAGAGATTCTGCAGCAGCCAAAAGTATGTATGTAGATATATGTATGAGTATAGATATATGGGAAGAAGATTTAGAGACAAAGGGAACAGCATTGGAGGCATACATGTTGATTGATTAAATTTGGACTCACCATAATTAAAAGACTTTCAGTATTTCACAATGCACTATACAAATGAACATGATTAATAATAAAAAGACACTGGCATAAAAACCTACTGTATTCTCCATCCAGTAAATAGAGGTGGTCAACAAAACATGATCTCAGCTTGGGGAAACAAGACAGTGTGAGAAAGAAAGTTAATGCTGACCACCTTGACTCTCTTTGGTTGTAAGAAAAAGGGAAGGGGAAATGCTGTGAGCTTTTAAGATTCTTGTTTTTTTCCCGTTCAATCACATTTGATTCTCAGTGACTGCCTGGACAAGTCCCTGCAGTTTTCTTGCCAAGGCTTTTTAGAAGTGGTTTGCCATTGACTCTTTCCTAGGGCTGAGAGAACGTGACTGGCCCAAGGTCACCCAGCTGTCTTTATTCCTAAGGTGGAACTAGAACTCATAGTTCCATGGTTATTAGCCAGATGAATTGCTACATCAAACTGATTTTTAAAAATGATTTTTCTTTATATTTTTTTTATAAAAACCTATAAAAGTCTATTTTATAGCTTATATCAATGGGGTTCTAGTACCTTATGTAGTCCATTTCATCTCTTGCCCTACCTCAAAGAGTTTACAATAAAAGCAACTTAGTTAGGAAATAAAGATGTATTTATTCTGAGTAGCTTATTCTGAGTCAGGTGCCAATGCTATTTTCTTTTTCCCTGTGTTCTATGTTCATGGCTCTAAACTTCTGAATTTTGTAATCAGGGATTTAGAAACAATGGGTTAAAGTTACAGCAGGAAGACTCAGTGGATTTTATTATTTGCCATGCTTTTTATCCCCTTTGCTGTTGATTTTTCATTAGCCTTTGTATTTTTTTAATTTCATTTGTTGTGTTGACAGGAACCTGTGACTCTATTCAGATAAATAATCACAAATATTATATGATGTATCTGCAAGCTCATTATATGTAGGATCCTCTTGAGAAATATCAATAAATTCTGGATTCATAATCATACTAAGCCTAAATATATTTTGCTTTGGGCTAACATGCTATTTGAACTCAGTCAAGATGGTCTGAAAACCATGATTCTTTATTTTTGGCTTAGCTTGATATGGGAGCCCCACTAATTGTGATTTATTCAAAGAAACTACAATTAAGAAAAACAGGAATTATTGCATTGAATAAAAGCAATCAATATGGGCTTGCATTCTACCCAAATGAAGTGGTGATGATGCCTTACTAGCTAAAATGGTCAATATCATGCAAAGATGCAGCTGGATGCCAAATGGTGTTGATTTATCGTGTTTGTTGCTCAGTGTTGGACCTCATTTTGTTAGCTTGCCTTGTGCATTTTTTAAAATTCATCCCTAAGTGTAATTATCACTAAGATGAGCCTTTTGAGCTGCTTAAGTACCCTGACAACATGAAGGCAGTGAGATTACCTGATTAAAAAGTATATGTACACCTCTATCTTCTGTGCCATTTGAACTTGATAATGGAACAAGTTTGATAGAGATAAAATCAGCGAATGCATTATATTTGGACAAGATACAAAATATGCAGATACCTCAGCTTTACTTGGCTGCATTAGCAGCTGCTAGCATTCAGTGTTCCACATATACCTGATGGAGCAATACATTCAGCCTCTTGAAATCAAAACATATTTCAATATTCAAGAATTAATTATAAACAGAAAGTCCTAAGTTTACAATCATTTGTTTAGCACCTGCTAAAGGTTACTACACCACTGAAAAAAGTGACTTACGACTGGTCCTCACATTACCAACCATCACAGCATCAAGGTCACATGTTCAGAATTCAGGCACACGGTAACAAGTGTTTATTTATAGTGGTTGCAGCATCCTAGAGGTCTGTGATCACCATTCGTGACCTTCCCAGTTGTTTCCAATAAGCAAAGTCAATGGGGGAAGTTGGATTCACTTAACAGCCATGTGATTCACTTAGCCGCTGCAAAGACTTGCTTAACAATTGTGGCAAAAAAGATAGTAAAATGAGAGACGGTCATCAGCCATTCACTCATGTCTGACCTTTGGCCACTCTGTGGATCAGCACTCTCCATGCCCCCCTGTCTTGCACTGCCTCATTCAGATCTGCCATAATCATCCCAGTGTCATCCTTTATAGTGTTCATACTAGGGTAGCCCCTTCTCCTTTCTCTGCTGATCACTCCCAGCATGATTAACTTTTCAATTGCGTCAGCTCTCATGACATGACCAAAGTATGACAGCCTCTGTTTGGTGATCTTGGCCCAGTCCACTTAATAACCAATGTGCTTAGCAATGGAAATTCTGGTCCAATTGAGGTGATAAGTCGAAGAGTGCCTGTATTTCTGAAGATCAATAAGTGAAGATCAGCAGAAAGTTATATTGAGGTTTTTAGTAGAATAATGATTATTTGAGCAGTTATTGGACCTGCTTATTTTAATTACTATTCAGTATTAAGGCAATAGGAATAATCAGCTTACCACACAATCCTTTGAATGTTTGCTAATAAGTTGGTTTGTGCCATGGGGTTCTCTTGTTTAAAGCAGCAGTGGAAGTTGCTAGAGCAGAGTTCCCCAACCTTTCTGGCTTGGCAGACAGGTGGAGAGGGAGGGAGAGGGGATGGTTTTGTGCTAGTGGATGGCAAGTGCCGCACATGCACGCAGCTCCATTTGCACAAGCAGCGTGCATGGGCGCCCACTGCTTACCAAAATTGCATAGATTCACATGCTGCTCGCACAAGTGGGGATGTGCACACACACATGCACTTGTCTGCTGCTTCCGTGGCCCAGTTCCAAACGGCGCATGGCCCAATAGTGGGCTGCAGCCTGGAGGTTGGAGACCCCTGTGCTAGAGGGACTTCCATTCAGCTTTGGCTGGTATATCTTACTTCCCCAAAATGCTCTGGTGATGGTAACCACTTGGATGGACTACTGTAATGCTTTCTGTGTGGGGTTGCCTTTAAGCATGACCCAAAATTTGCAGCTGGTAGAAAATGTAGTGAAATGACTGGTGGAGCAATTCCACCTAACTAGAGTAACATTAATTTTGAAGTAGCTGCATTGATTATCAGTAGATTTCAAGAAGTCAAGATGAATAGGAGAGCCTAAAAGAAATACCAATTATCATACTTATTGTTTTATATAATGTACTATAATGTACTTTAGTAATATATGTATTGCTAAATATATTGCAGATTCATTATATAAAACTACAGATTTGCAATTAAAATGGTAAGCTTTCTTTTTGTTTTCATTGTCTCTGAATTGTGGACAAGTCCATGCAGTTTTCCAGGCAACATTTTCAAATGTGGTTTGCCATTGCCTTCTTCCTTGGGCTGAGAGAGACTGTGTGGCCAAAGGTTAGTCAACTGTCAGGATTAGAACTCAAGGATCCCTGCACCTGATCAATTTTTCCCACAGGGTTTTTGGTTTTTGTCTTCTGCACAAAAACAAATGCTAAGAACTAATTGAAATTTGCTGCAAATTCCTTGTGTTTCTTTTTAAAACCTTTAGCATACCTATTGTCAGATAACTTACTTGTCAATTTCAATATGTTTAAATATAGGTACAAAACAGTGGTGGGATTCAAATATGTGAACAACCGGTTCTCTATGTGGATGCCACTTCCGGAATTCCATTTTGGCCCTGGGCAACAAAAAATTAGCTACCGATTCTGCTGAAGTGGTGCGAACTGGCTGAATCCCACCATTGGTACAATATAACACTGTCAACAATTCTTCAACTTGTGCTTCTCAGCTGTTGTTTTTGTACTCTTTACTCCATGCTTTAATTAATTTTAAAGAAACACGTTTTCTTTTTATGTTTAATGCTATGTTGGGTAGTAATATGAGAACTTCCTTTAACTTTCCCCATGCTGTTTAAACTGATTTTCTAGCAACTCTGTTACATCTGACCTTAGATGTATTTTCTTCTAGAAAAGGAATCAATTCCACCCTCCCCACAAAAACACACACTTATAGGAAAGTGTAGGAGAAGAGCAGGCTGAGATAGTAGGTGGGATTAAACATGTCATCAGTTGGAATTATTGCATTGCACAAGAGACCCAAGTCCAGCCCCCCCGAATTCTGTTGGCCCTTATCTAGTGCCACTACAGCTTTGATGTTAGTTGATTAGATTCTTGTGTATAAGTAGCAATAATAAACTCTTCTGTGCTTTCAAACTCAATGAATGCTCCTGGTTATTTGTGTCTGACAGGAAGTAACTCAGTCTTGTACTGCTTTTAGCAATCTAAGAATGGACAGTCAGATATTTTAGAATATTCAAGGTATTTAGGACTAACTGGGAGCCTATCTATATCTATAGTTCCCAGAGCAACTGGCATATGTCCAGATTTCTCTTACAGCATTTTCTTTGTGTTAATTAATTTATTTATTTATCTGGAACATCTAGTATCATGTATTGCCAAGTATGGGGCAGAAGTTACAGATCATCTATATTGGCAGGACAGAATTTCTTTTGCATCTTTAACCCAGAAGGGTAGCTTATTTTTGCATTTTTTAAAATCATAAAACATATGTAAACAGCAAATTTCCAAGCAGCATTCACTGCTATTTACAGATGAGAGAGGAAATGTACATTCACGATTTTAATTACTATTCAGAATTTCAGTTCTAGTACTTAAAATCATGTTGTTCAGATAGGTACAACAAAATCAAAGGCAACCTCTTACCAGGAAAATATCGCAAAGTACAAGTGCATCATATGCTATATTAGTCAGAGCCAATCTGGTGGGTAAAACAGGTTTCTCTATCTATTTTTATTCAATACACAATTTGTTATATTAGGAAGGAATATGACAACATCTGTTTCAGCATTTTTGCAAGGCATCAGTTCACAATTTATCTGCAATCAATCCTAATTCATTCAAGCTGATAAAACTACAGTATATACAACTAGAACTTTTAAAAATCATTCCAAAATAATAAGCATCAATTCAAAAATCCATTAAAATAAAAGCATCTTAATAAGCATTGGGGAAAAGCCAAGTCTTCATGTTACACCTGCTGCCTGTTTTCAGGTATACAGTTGAAGCTTAGGTATACAGCTAGATTTCAGATGCCAAAAACTTTGAAGTCATAAACAGCTTGAATTGTATCTGGAAACAAATAATTAATTAATGCAACTGGAATAAGAGTGGTATCTGCCTCTTCCAAAGGTTTTCCAAGGAATTCCTACATAGAGAATTTCTGTAAGGAAAGAAAAGGCCTCTACATTTATGATAAAGGCTTTAGTTGGTTCTGTAGTTCTGCTCCTTTGTCCAGGATATACTTTACTTACTTTACTTACTTACTTTTATTAAATTTGTATACCGCCCTTCTCCCGAAGGACTCAGGGCGGTGAACAGGGCATGCACTTGTGACCTCTCGCCTTGACTACTGTAACGCTCTCTACATGGGGCTGCCCTTGAGAGCCACTCGGAAGCTTCAACTGGTGCAGAGTGCAGCTGCACGAACACTTTTGGGGGCCTCCCGATACTCCCATATTACACCTCTCCTCCGTGAGCTGCACTGGCTTCCGGTTGCCTTCCGAGTGAAATTCAAGGTGCTAATGATGACATACAAAGCCCTACATGGCATGGGTCCGGATTACCTACGGCAGGGGTGTCAAACTCAATTTCATGGAGGGCTACATCAGCATTGCAGTTGCCCTCAGGGGGCCAGGTGGGTATGGCCAGGGTGGGCGTGGCCTACTGGGTGGGCGTGGCTAGAGTGCGTATGGCCTACTGGGTGGGCGTGGCCAGCTCTACATCGTTCGCATCAAGGGTGCCTACGGGGGCCTGGGCAGGAGTGGGACAGATCTGAGGGTCTCTGGCAGAAGGAGGGTCTCTGGGCCAGGGCCAAGGCAGTGGGGGCCGTTCCCTCACTGTTTCCAGGATGGCTTCGCGGGCCGCATGAAACCACTTCGCGGGCCGGATCTGGCCCCCGGGCCTTGTGTTTGACATGTCTGACCTACGGGAGCACCTTCTGCCAACGTCAACACCCCTCCGTCCTGTGCGCTCCCACAGAGAGGGTCTCCTCAGGGTGCCACCGGTCAAAGAATGCCGGCTGGTGGCCCCCAGGGGGAGGGCATTCTCAGTGGGTGCGCCAACCCTCTGGAACTGCCTGCCTACCGAAATCTGCATGGCCCCCGACCTTCGCAGCTTCCGGCGCGACTTAAAAACTTACTTGTTCCAGCAGTCCGGCCTGGCCTGATAGCTCTTGGGGTTTCATTTGTTTTTACTATTGTTTAATTATATACCTACCTTCCTCTGTACACCGCCCCGAGTCCCTCGGGAGAAGGGTGGTATATAAAAACAAACAAACAAACAAATAAATAAATAAATAAATAAATAAATAAATAAATAAATAAATAGCAAATACAAAAATTAAAAAGGAATTAAACAAATGCCCAGATAAAAAACAATAACAATATAAGAAACCCATTAAAAAACCCTAACGTACCCCATCAGGCCAGACCAGCTTGTTCAAATAAATGGGTCTTCAGACCGCGCCGGAAGGAGCGAAGGTCCGATGCCATCCGGAGCTCAACCGGCAGTTGGTTCCATAGAGCCGGAGCGCCCACAGAGAAGGCCCTCCCCCTGGGGGCCGTCAGTCGACATTCCCTGACCGGAGGCACCCTGAGGAGGCCCTCTCTGTGGGAATGCACAGGGCGGAGGGAAGTTGACGCTGGCAGCAGGTGGTCCCCAAGGTACCCCGGACCCATGCCATGTAAGGACTTGAAGATCATAACCAAAACCTTGAATCTACACTTTAGGAGAAAGAAATTTTAAAATCAGAAATTCTCTTTGCTGATATCTTGTGGACATCCAGATATTTGCTGCAGAGATCTGGTAGACCTTGGTTTAGTGTAAAAGTTGGTGTGTGGTCAGGGAGAAAGAAGAACTATTCACAACAGACTTATCTGTACTAATTAAATTTTAGCACTTTTTAACATCAGCTAATTATATACTTTCATAGAATAAAATCCCCATTTCTTTATTTATACATTTTCAATCAGAGCAAAAATTCAGACAGAGCTTATTAAAAGCATAGTATTCCCTCCTTTCTGAAGTATAGATTTAATTTTATTGAATGATTTTAATATGTGCTCAAACCCCTGTTTTTATAAAAAGCATTCCTTCTTTAAATTATGTACTTTATAACTTATTTATCTGACTCTGGAATTTTGTTCTTTATGATTTTATGGTTTTTAGGTGGTGTTATTAAATTGATGTTTTTGTTGACGTTAATTGCAATGGTGGAGTGCTGGAGTGCCAGGAAAAGGAGGAAAGAGATTTGATAACACCGTACATAAATATAAATAATTGTAAATATAAATGCATCAGAACACTTGTAGAAACCTATCTTTAACCCTGAGGTTTAGCTTCTCTCCTTAGGTCATTTTGATCTCAGTTCAAAAGTGGAAAGTTTTATTTTCCTAGCTTACTGTTCATTGTAGAGAACTAGCCTTATCTTCTGCCTCTGCAGGTAAATTAAAGCTTCAGAAGAAGATCTGCCTTCATTAACCTCCATTGAGGAAACATCAACTTATCATCGCTAACTATTAGCAAGCAAATAGTGTAACAAAGAATGGTGACCCAGCAGTGTAACAATATTAAGATAACAGAAAAAAGAAAGAAAGGCAATCGGTAAAAAATCTCTTGAATAGTGGAGTGTGACTGGCAAGAAACCCTGAAGTATATGATACTTTGATTAGAGGTAATAGCTTGCTAGCTAGTTTCAGAAAAGAACCTTTAATGGGTTTTTCCAATGCCTGGAACATAGAAGATTTGGCATTAAACATAGTGTCTTACAGTAGTTAAACACTGGCATTAATTTACATTTTATTTATGACCCAATAGGGCAGGAAAGACAAAATAATGTGTTTGGATAGACCTTAACATTGCTGTTTAAGTCTGTGATGCATTTGACTATAAGGGCAAAACAGCCATCATTTTAGCAATAAGTAAATAAGTATTTAAATATGACCAGCAAATTTAAAAAAACAATAGCAGAGTGAGACACATTCACACCTAAATTCCTATATTAATAAATTAACTGTCCAAGTAATGATAAATTTAGAAACTTTAAAAAAACCTATAATATAAATATCCCCTAGTAATTTAGTACTTTAAAAAAAATACTATCCAAAGGTGATATTAGACATAAAAGTGAGAACTTCTTAGTACACCAATTCATTCTTTCACAATTTTTGTTGTATTTTCATTTCAACCAAATATGGTTACTGGAGAAGATAATTCAGATAATTTTTTTTTCTAATTTTACTGGGAATTTATCTATTAGGATCAAAATATAAATACCTGTATAAAATTTGTAACATAATTATACATGTAAGATGGTTTCCTTATTTCCATAGAGACAAATGCATTCTGCTATGGGGATTTTATTATATCTGCCTTAGAGTAGTGCTAATGGAAAGATATTGTATCTGGCTTTAAAAATGCTATTCTCAACTTAGAGAAGGTTAGCTAACCTGCTAGTTCCCAGCACCTTTTATTCTTATTCTATCATGTTGGGACACCTTGTTGACTTCAGTATGAAACTCTATATTCCTTACTCTTTGGATTATTAATTATTTGGCTTGATCATAGTCCATTGTTATTAAAAATGGTACAGAGAGTGGATATGAAGCTAGCTTATGTTTCCAAGGAAGCACACCCACCTATCTATGTAACCTAGAGGAATGGGCAGATAGCCTCAGGGAGGGGCCCTGTGCCATGCAGGGCTTGAAGGTGATAACCTTTAATGCAAATCATGATCAAAGCCCTCCTTCTTTGTACATATGTCTGACATCAACGTACACATAAAAGGGTCTATGACAATTTCCCGCAGTCAGCTTGCCACCGCCAACTCGCCACAGGACAACCTGTTGCGGGATAAAAGTTACACTAATATCAAAGAAATGGTGGAATAGAAATAAAAAGGAACGATGCAAAAGGAGGGACAGAATGAAATGTGAATGGCAAAAATTAAAGTATTTTTTTAATTTATGTTAAATAATTAAATAGAATTGTTAAAATGTCCCGCAGTGAGTTGTCCCAATGCAAATTGACTGTGGCAAGTTGTCCCACGGCAAAGTTGGCTGTGGTGAGTTGGCTGTGGCAAATTGTCCCATTCCCCACACGAAAGGTGTGCAGGGCTTTTGATCAGGCTGCTGCAGTACATACTTGCCACTGAGGTTTTCCTTCAGGATTTCCTTCCGACTGAATGCTGATCACTTGAAATTTGAGGAATGAACATGCTGACTCTTCCCTGTCTTGTATATCTTGTGCCTTAGTGCCACCACCTTGATAAAACTTGTTTTATTCTATCCTAGTGAAATTTGTTTATGTCTTGGTAGCAGCTATTCTCTCCTGTTTGCCAATGTCTACTAATGATAATTACCCTAACGCTATACCAAGTCCTTGATGCCATCGCATCATTGTCAGGAAGATTGTGATCTTATCTAAAGCTATTCTGTTTAACTCTGACACTCCTTCTATTATACTGGAGCAATGATACGATCATGCCTGTTAAGATCAGACATTAGTTGGAATCAATATTTGAAAATGTGCCTCTTTTTGCTTAATAGCAAATTTAGTACAAGGGTCAACAGCAAGATCATTTGTTGAACAAGATTGTACAACTTCATCTTGTTAGCTAGAGTAGAATTTTCAGAGCAATTGATACTGAAACAGAAATCACATAGGCATAAATGTTGTAATGGATCCTCCCACAAATATGAATATTGGTTTTGCTAACTAATCTGGTGTGATGGTTGGTAGGAACTTTGACTTCCTTAGAATCTTACCAAGGTCAGTTTAGGTAGAAATCGATCTGAGTAGATAAATGTATTAGAGCAATCATGGCAAATCTTTCAGAGACCGAGTGCCCAAACTGCGACGTAAAATCCAACTTATGTATCTCCGGGTGCCAAGTGGGCATGGCCCACTGGAGGAAAATTCCACTTAGGGTTAGGGTTAGGTCACCCTGAACTCATACAGCAAAATGGACATCGGCATTTATTTATTTTTTTGCACACAGTGGCGGAGGCCTAATGTGCAGAGGTTTTATCAAAACCCAGCTGAAGGCCTAGGATTGGGGTGACGACGTGCGTGCCAACAGAGAGGGCTCTGTGTGCCACCTGTGCCATGCATGCCATAGGTTCGCCACCAAGGTATTAGAGGGTGAGATCATTAAACGTTGCTAACTTTCCATTGTGATGTACAACCGTAGAGGACATGGAGTGTTTTATTTATATATATATATAAATAAATATATATACCTATATATATAGGTAGATAATATACATCTATATATTGAGATATTATATATATATATATATATATATATATATATATATATATATATATATATATATATATATATATATATATATATATATAAATAATATCTCAATATATAGATGTATATTATTTACCTATGTCAACAGAACTCAGTTGTGATATAATCGGTAGAAACAGTAACACAAAAACAGTCTTTACGAAACCACTATGCAGACTTTCATTGAGATCTAGAACTTAGGAGAATAATATATCTCTACCTTGTGCTGAAACTAAATGTGTGTCAATCTAGTTTCCATGTGCTGCTTTCAGTGCCACAAACAAGAATGGCCTTTCTTGTGTTTCTTCACAATGAACTCTTCCAGAGGTGGAACACAAGAAAGCCTCCCTGCTCAGTGGCAGTCTGTCATTGTTATATTGATATATGCATTGATATATATACAGGAAGAGTATATTCTCAAGTATATTTAAAAAAATATTCTCTCTTTCCAATGTTTGTGATCTGCTCTAAATTAAAGAAGTCAAAATTGATGAAAACAAAATTAAAATTAATTCAATTTCATTTATAATTGCATTGCATTTAAATCACTGCTTTCAACTGAAGTAGGCTTCAGTAGGCTTTACATACAGTTCAAAGAAAGGTCATGGGAAGGAAGGAGAAGAGATAAAGAGAAATAAGATTAACAGAATGGAAAGCTCTATTTAGTTGAGAAGGCAGTTAAACTTTGACTATGTTCTTGCTTTGCAACAAAAGAAATCTGTTATGATTTCAGAGAGGAGGCATTTTATTCTTCAGATCCTCCTAGGGTAAAGCATGCAGCATTCTCTTTTTCTAGTAGTAGTTCAAAAGCAGTTTTTCCCAGAGTGTTTGTGAAAGGCCAGGTTTCACATCGGAAGTATTCAAAATATTACCTAGAAATCATAGGTCTTTGTCTAGATCTAGACTGATGAAATTAGTAGAATATGAGGTGAGTAGGTTCAGAAATTGAGTAATTAAAAGTATCATATGGAAAGTAATTGAATATTTTCAAAATACAAATTTTCGTGCTGACTACAAAACAAGGAGTGCCACCTATATATCTAAATTTGGCAAATTAGTCTCCTTAGAGATTTATCTTCAAATGTCATAATATTTAGATGCTGCAGAGTTCTGGCTGAGTCTTGTACTGAAGTCAGTGGGAAAATGAACACACAAATGCAATTCCAAATGGGAACCAACTTATATGAAATTTTACAAATTAAAATGCATTGAAAATGTATGGATTTTCACTTTTTTTTAACTTGCACAACATTGCAACATATTGCCTGAAATTATTGTTAGCACTGAGGCATGTCTTAGAATTTTTTCCAATGCCTATGGGTATTTGAATAATTATATCTTCTATGCACAATAGATCATTAAATAACTGTAATTGCAGGAAAGAGCAGTGTATAATTTTTAAATCCAACAGTTAATAATAAATACGTAAAAGGGGTAAAAAAAAACCCTTTCTGGCTTTCTACAAATTATTCCTCCTGTTGATGCTGTACATAAATGGTAATAATATTCTCATTAAAGGAAACTAGATAAGCTAATGACTGCCTAGAATCTGCATAATTATTACTGATACAGGTGCTAATTGATTTAATCAGTAGATTATTCAACTGAAGTTTTAGTCATAGACAAAAAAAGTCTTAATTAATGAATAAAAACAAATTCTACTGAAAGGCTGGTCTCTAGATCGTTTTTTTGTCCAGCATTCTTTTTTCTGCCTGTGAGTTTGAGTGACGTATTTCAGCTGTTTCAAGTGCATTCTACAGTATTTATGTAACTGAGTTGCTGATTAATAAAAATAGAGAGAACTGCTCTGTGCAAATTTAATTGCTATCAACAAAACTCTTTGGATATGAGATTTTATAACCGTAATGAGCAAAGTAAGAATAGAATAGAATGACAGAGTTGGAAGGGAAGGTCTTCTAGTCCAACCTCATAGGTAGGAAACCCTATACCATTTCAGACAAATGGTTGTCCAATCTCTTCTTAAAAACTTCCAGTGTTGGAGTATTCACAACTTCTGGAGGCAGGTTTTTTCGTTGATTAATTGTTCTAATATGAGGAAATTTCCCCTTCGTTCTAGGTTGCTTCTCTCCTTGATTAGTTTCCTTCTGTCCTTCTTGTCCTGCCCTCAGGTGCTTTGGAGAATAGCTTGATTCCTCCTGTGGCAGCCCCTGCGATATTGGAACACAGCTATCATGTCCCCCCTCGTCCTTCTCTTCATTAAACTACACATACCCAATTCCAGCAACTGTGCCTTATATGTTTTAGCCTACAGTCCCCTAATCATCTTTGTTGCTCTTCTCTGTACTCTTTCTAGAGTCTCAACATCTTTTTTACATCGTGGCGACCAAAACAGGATGCAGTATTCCAAGTGTGGTCTTACCAAGGCATTATAAAGTGGTATTAACATGTGATCTTGATTCTTTCCCTCTGTTAATGCAGCCTAGAACTGTGTTGGCTTTTTGGCAGCTGCAGCACACTGCTGGCTCATATTTAATAATTGTCCACTAGGACTACAAGATCCCTCTCTCAATTACTACTATTGAGCCAGGTACTACCTATGCTATACTTGTGCATTTGACTTTTCTTGCCTAAATGTAGAACCTTACTCTTTTTACTATTGAATTTCATTTTGTTAGACAGCACTCAATGTTTAGGTCTGTCAAGATCCTTCTGTGTCTTAAGCCTATCTTCTGGAGTGTTGGCTATTTCTGCCAGCTTGGTGTCGTCTGCAAATTTGATGAGTTGCCCATCTATCCCCTCATCCAAATCATTGATGAAGATGTTAAAGAGTACTGGGCCTAAAACAGAGCCTTGGGGTACCCCACTACATACTTCCCTCCATGTAGATGCAGGTCCATTGAGGACTACACAATAAGTGCGGTTGGTCAGCCAGTTACAAATCCATCTGGTGGTAATGCTATCTAACCCACATTTTTTATCTTATCAAGTAGTAGGTTGTGATCTACTTTATCAAATACCTTACTGAAGTCCAAGTAAATTATACCCACAGCATTTTATTTTTATTTTATTTATTTTAATTCCATTTATATCCCGCCCTTCTCCGAAGACTCAGGGCGGCTTACAAGCTTAGCAGTAGCCTTCATCCTATGTATATGCCTGCTTATTAGGGCTTTCACACACACCCCAAGCGGCATTATTACAAAGTCAGCTTAATTGCCCCCAACAATCTGGGTCCTCAGCATTTCTCTGCTCCACTAATTTTTTCAGTTTGTCAAAGAATGTAATAAGATTTGTTTGGCATGATCTGTGTTTGACAAACCCATTTTGGCTTTTGGTTATGATTTTGTTTGCCTCTAGGTGTTCATTGATTCATTGCTTGATTATCTTTTCCAGAATCTTCCCAACTATTGAGGACAGTGCTGATAGATCTGTATCTTCCTGGATCTATTTTTTTCTTTTTTAAAGATGGGAACTACATCTGCTCTTTTCCAATCCTCTGGTAGTTCTCCGGTGCTCCAGGATCTTTGAAAGATATAGTTCAGTTGTTCTGAGATCACGTCTGCCAGTTCCTTCAGAACCTTGGGGTATAATCTATTGAGTCCTGGTGATTTGAACTCATGTTGGGTAGACTGGTGCTCTCTTACCTTTTTCTTGCCTATTTTAATTTGTATTCCTAATTGTTTTTTTACAGTACTTTTGGACTGTTTTATGTAAAGACAGATGCAAAAAACAAGTTAAGGAACAAGAGCCAAAGATTGTAAACATTGGTGGATAGGTTGGGAGATGTTCTGTTCAGTTTTTATTCAGACCTAATAGCATTTGAATTAATCTACAATGTCATTTTCATATATAGCATATTTTGTTTTGTCATTATTTTTATGTGTTAGATTCTATAATAGATTACTTTGGTTCTTTTGATTATTTTGGTTTGTAATTGTTGTAACTTGGTTGCAATTTCCAAATATCTAAGATAATTTAAGAGAAACAAATTCACAACTTTAAAAAGAGCCTATACTGGAGACCTGGACATAAAAGTCTTTTATTTTTTTTAAAAAAAAATGCATAAAAACACAATAGATATTCAATTAAAATTGTGAATCATTTTGGTGCCATAACTGTAAATAAATCATACATAATTAATTCTGATGGCTTTGATTATGAAGTATGTTCCAGAAATTGGTCCCATCTTGTTGTCTATAATTTTTGTCAGTTTTATGATGGAACCTTTGAAGCATTAGGCATAGGCTATAATAAGGCTATGCCTAATTCGGCAGGTAGCATTACCCAAGTAATCTTTGGATGGCTACAGAGAAATCACTGGGGATTTCTAAGAATGTTGAATACACTGAAAAGGATGTAAACATGTCTCTCAAGAACCAGTAAGAAATGCTATAGTATATGAAAACCTAGTGTGCTAAAGGCAAATTCTTTATCAAGGAAACTATAAAACAAAACCCTATAATCATCCATATCTAAAAAAGGTAATATCAATATCAACACAAAATAATGTATGAATCTACAACCAAAATAAATAAATAGAAGGAACAGTATTTTATCATTCTGTTTATTTGATCAGTATAGTATTGAAGCAAATATGCATATGGAATAACTTTCAGCTAATATAAAAATAGTCATGCAAACATGGTACTGTACGTACATTATTCTCTTTCAGACTAAGCATTGTTATATAGAGGGCTAATGAACAATAAGACAAATAAATTAAACAAGATAGGAAAAAAAGCAATACAATTAATTCTTGTTTATAGCAACAAATTCACTTCAAGCCATCCCTACTTTCGCATATACATCTGCTGCTTCATGCATTGTCTTTTATTTTTCAAATTTCTCACCTCTTTTTTCTTTTTTTTTTTAGATATTTATCCAAAAGCCACTTTTTTAGTTCTTCTTGACCCATCTGTTTTTTGTTCATATATTTACTTCTCAATTTGGATACTTATTCATTTTTTTCTATATGGTCAAACCACATGACATTATTTTTTTGGTATTTGTTACTCACTTCTTTATTCAGATCACCTTTATTCAGAGCTCAGGTGGTGTTGACCTTATATCTCTTTTTATCATGTCCTTTCCGCTGCTTTCCACTTTGATGTTTCTGGCTATCTCTTGGGACCACCTTTCCTAAGAGAATTTGCCCACCCAAGATGTGCCAGTGAGTAGTCCCTTCCTTGTGTGAGGTATGACAAGAGGGGGTCTGGAGACAAACATACTCTGTGGAACTTCCCTCCCATGAATTATCTCCAGACCAGATAAAAGAATTACACCCTCACCCATATAGCATTCAGAAAGCTTTAAAAATGAGACTTTTTAAATGTGCATTGGAAACTGAGGCAAAAATGAGAGAGGAATACCTGAGTGGAGATGAGCTTGGCCACTTGGGGTTGTGTTATAATTTTATTATATTGGTTATTACTTTTTGTCGTGGATGATGTTGATTGTTTTTGATTCCAAAAACCACACAGAAATTGTTAATTGATGCTTCATAATTTTTATAACTTTTGATTTATAGTACTTATCTTTGAAGTGACATAGAAACATTTAGAGTGAATGAATAAATAGATAAGTAATCTTTACACAAAATGTACCCTTTCATTCATGTCCCCAAGAAAGGTAAATCGGAAAAAGTTTCTATTTCTACAGATTTTGTCTTGAATAAGTTAAGAGCTTAGATAACATATTTCTGTCCATATTAAATATCTTATACTATAAAAGATGATAATCTATTTTTAAGGATGAGAAGTTAGAGTAACTTTTTAAAAATGCTGCTTATTTTAATGAAGTAATCTTACATCTTACATTTAGTGTGCAGAGAAGAAAACAACTAGAAAAAAGGTGAATTGGAAAAAAAGCATTAGGTAATGCCTAATGTGGGAATTTGCTTATTTACACACAACAGAAATTCTAAGCCCCGTGACATAACTACATTGGTTTCTCATGTGGCATAATTTGTATTTACATAGGCATATTTCATTTGTATTGGCTTGAAATGGTAAAAGATTAATAAGAAAAATATTTTGCTCATCTGTTATCTTTTTTTCTCTCTCAGTCAATCACATTTAAGGGAGACTATAGGTTTGATCTCAATACTTTTTGTGTGTGTATCTGTATAATTGTTCTATTTAAAAAATAATAATGGGAAAAGCGAGATGCATTTCAGACTCAGAAAGAGGAACTATAAGAAATCCTGAAACTTAACTGTTAGTTTGATTTCACTCTCAATGGAAATGAAGATGCCAGAAATCAAACTTTCAATCTTTTCTAAATTTCTTTTTTATTGGCAGTTTGAATGGTGCACTTTATTTCTTGGTAGTAGGGTTCCCCATTAGGCATTTGTCTTGTTGACATGTGAATATCCTGTTGTCACAGATTAACGTAGAAGTGTGCTTGGAAGCAGGATGCCATTTAAGATAGTCCTTGAGCAAACACCTAGATCAGAGGATGGTCATCTGGTGGCTTCTGAACAAGCTGGCCACAAGTCTTGCAGTTTATTGGATTTGTAACATTAAACAATTGCCTTAGTTTCCTAACTTAAAAGTTTAATTGCTGAAACAACAAATGTTCTTGATATCAGGGAGACAACAGTAGGCATTCTTTTTTGGTGTTATGATAGCAGGATCAAAAATAAAATGGCAATAAGTTATATGTCAGCTGTTTTTTAGGCATTCAGAGAGTCATTTTTCCCCACTTGGTTTTTAGCCTGATTTGAAGGTATGTGAGCTAATAAGCATATCTGAAGCCAGTCAATGCTTGGATAAGAGAGTGCTTAGGATTCTTATTTATAACAATATGAGCTCCAATAATGGAAAAAGAGTGGAAGTAAGAATTATTTTTCCCCTTCATGGATTACTGCCTTGTCGTGGCGAAGGGGCTTGCGTAATTCAATGAAGCTATGAGCTATGCCGTGCAGGGTCACCCAAGACGGACAGGTCATAGCAGAGAGTTCTGACAAAACGTGATCCACTGGAGAAGGAAATGGCAACCCACTCCAGTATCTTTGACATGAAAACCCTATGGACAGTACAAAAGGCAAAACGATATGACACTGGAAGATGAGCCCCTCAGGTCGGAAGGCGTCCAATATGCTACTGGGGGAAGGGCAGACGGCTAGTACTAGTAGCGCCAGAAAGAATGAAGCGACTGGGCCAAAGCCGAAAGGATGCTCAGCTGTGGATGTGTCTGGTGGTGAAAGGAAAGTCCGATGCTGTAAAGATTTTTTCTCCATAGGAACCTGGAATGTAAGATCCATGAATCAAGGCAAGCTGGACGTGGTCAAACAAGAGATGACAAGACTGAACATCAACATCTTAGGTATCAGCGAACTAAAATGGACAGGAATGGGTGAATTTAATTCAGATGACCATCAGGAATACTACTGCGGGCAAGAATCCCTCAGAAGAAATGGAGTAGCCTTCATAGTCAATAAAAGAGTAGGAAAAGCAATACTGGGATACAGTCCTCAAAATGACAGAATGATCTCAGTTTGAATCCAAGGCAAACCATTCAATATCACAGTAGTCCAAGTCTATGCCCCAACCACCGGTGCTGAAGAGGATGAAATTGACCGGTTCTATGAAGCCCTACAGCACCTTATAGAACTAACAACCAAAAATGATGTCCTTATCATCATGGGGGATTGGAATGCTAAAGTAGGAAGCCAAAAGATAACTGGAATAACAGGCATTTTTGGCCTTGGAGTACAAAATGAAGCAGGGCACAGGCTGATAGAATTTTGTCAAGAGAATACGATGGTCATAGCAAACACTCTTTTTCAACAACCCAAGAGACGGCTCTACACATGGACATCACCAGACGGTCAACACAGAAATCAGATTGACTATATGCTCTTCAGCCAAAGATGGAGAAGCTCTATACAGTCAGTAAAAACAAGGCCAGGAGCAGACTGTGGCTCAGACCATGAGCTTCTCATTGCACAGTTTAGGCTTAAACTGAAGAAAGTAGGGGAAAGCACTAGGCCAGTCAGGTATGAATTAAATCATATCCCTGTTGAATATACAGTAGAGGTGACAAATAGATTTAAGGAATTAGATCTGATAGACAGAGTGCCTGAAGAACTATGGACAGAGGTTCACAACATTGTACAAGAGGTAGCAACCAAAACCATCCCAAAGAAAAAGAAATGCAAGAAAGCAAAATGGCTGTCTGAGGAAGCTTTGCAAATAGCGGAGGAAAGGAGGGAAGCGAAAGGCAAGGGAGAAAAAGAAAGATACGCCCAATTGAATGCAGAATTCCAGAGAATAGCTAGAAGATATAAGAATGCCTTCTTAAATGAACAGTGCAAAGAAATAGAAGAAAATAATAGAATAGGGAGGACCAGAGATCTTTTCAAGAAAATTGGAGAGATGAAGGGAACGTTCAATGCAAAAATGGGCCTGATAAAGGACCAAAATGGCAGGGACCTAACAGAGGCAGAAGAGATTAAGAAGAGATGGCAAAATTACACAGAAGAACTATACAAGAATGAGCTTAATGTCCCTGATAATCACAGTGAGGTGGTCACTGACCTTGAGCCAGACATCCTAGAATGTGAAGTGAAGTGGGCCTTAGAAAAGCTGAGCAACAACAAAGCTAGTGGAGGTGACAGTATTCCAGCTGAGCTATTCAAAATCTTAAAAGACGATGCAGTAAAAGTGCTACACTCAATTTGCCAGCAAATTTGGAAAACTCAACAGTGGCCACAGGATTGGAAAACATCAGTTTACATTCCAATTCCAAAGAAAGGCAGTGCCAAAGAATGTTCAAACTATCACACCATTGCACTCATTTCTCATGCTAGTAAAGTTAGGCTTAAAATCCTACAAGCTAGACTTCAGCAGTATGTGGATCGAGAACTACCAGAAGTACAGGCAGGATTTCGAAGAGGCAGAGGAACTAGAGATCAAATCGCCAACATACGCTGGATCATGGAGAAAGCTAGAGAGTTCCAGAAAAACATCTACTTCTGCTTCATTGACTATGCTAAAGCCTTTGATTGTGTGGATCATAACAAACTGTGGCAAGTCCTTAAAGAGATGGGTGTACCAGACCATCTTATTTGTCTCTTGAGAAACCTATATGCGGGCCAAGAAGCAACAGTGAGAACTGGACACGGAACCACTGATTGGTTCAAAATTGGGAAAGGAGTCCGGCAAGACTGTATACTGTCGCCTTGCCTATTTAACTTATATGTATACAGAGCACATCATGAGAAAGGCAGGGCTAGATGAATCAAAAGTTGGAATTAAGATTGCCAGAAGAAATATCAACAACCTAAGATACGCAGATGATACCACTCTAATGGCAGAAAGTGAAGAGGAACGGAAGAATCTCTTGTTGCAAGTGGAGGAGGAGAGTGCAAAAGTTGGGTTGAAACTAAACATTAAGAAAACCAAGATCATGGCATCCGGCCCTCTCAATTTCTGGCAAATAGATGGGGAAGAAATGGAGGTAGTGACAGATTTTATTTTCCTGGGCTCCAAGATCACTGCAGATGGGGACTGTATCCAAGAAATTAAAAGACGCTTGCTCCTCGGGAGGAAAGCCATGGCAAATCTAGACAGCACACTAAAAAGCAGAGACATCACCCTGTCAACAAAAGTGCGTATAGTCAAGGCTATGGTCTTCCCAGTTGCAATGTATGGCAGTGAAAGCTGGACCATAAGAAAGGCTGAGCGCCAAAGAATCGAGGCCTTTGAACTCTGGTGCTGGAGAAGACTCCTGCGAGTCCCTTGGACTGCAAGGCAATCAAACTGGTCAGTCCTAGAGGAGATCAACCCTGACTGCTCTTTAGAAGGCCAGATCCTGAAGTTGAAACTCAAATACTTTGGCCACCTAATGAGAAGGAAGGACTCACTGGAGAAGAGCCTAATGCTGGGAAAGATTGAGGGCAATAGAAGAAGGGGACGACAGAGAATGAAGTGGCTGGATGGAGTTACTGAAGCAGTAGGCGTGAGCTTAAATGGACTCCAGAAGATGGTAGAGGACAGGAAAGCCTGGAGGAACGTTGTCCATAGGGTCGCGATGGGTCAAACACGACTTCGCAACTAACAACAAAAGAATTATTTTTAAAATACTTTAATGCTTATTTTAAAAATTATTTTTAGCCTCAATTATCCTTTAACATCAGAAAGGAGTGAAACTGAAGTTGGAAATTGATTATACAATTGTGGAGGCCAATAATTGCACTAGACTATTATTTGCTAAATTCATACATGTGCCACTCCTAACAAATTATCTGTATTCTGTGTGTGACACTACACATCATTTTCATTAGATACATGAATTGCTCTCGGAGAAATTTAAACTCTCCAGTATACCCAATCTAATTTGCAATGAATATTTGATCCAGTAACCTTGTAGGGATAGAAAACAACCTATGGAGTTATTTTTATTTTCTTCAGAAAGAAAATATAAAGAAGTTTCAAATTAAGTATTAATTTATCATATCTGTGTAAGTTTGATTAGAGCAGTGTTTCTCAACCTTAGCAACTTGAAGATGTGTGAACTTGAAGCATGACTGTCTAGGTAATTCTGGGAGTTGGAGTCCACATATGTGGAAATGGCTTAAGATTGAGAAACACTGCATTAGAGGAATAGATATTCAAAATTCCTGTCTCTGATCAGGTTCATCTGACAAATGTGGAATTTTCTAATGTTCTTCCATTCAAGTATTATGCAAGTCTAATTCTGCTTAGCTTTTCCAGATTTTAAGTTAATTCACTGGATGCTGCTTTATGCTTAATGGCTACTAAGGATTATATCTATTCCAGAATTCAAGGACAGCTTTCTTGGAACTTAGGGAATTGAATTACATATATCACTTCTTCCTTGAGGGAAGAAATGTTACACTTCTGTTATGATAGGGCCTTGCATTAGAGCTCATTTTAAAGCCTACTTTTGCCACATCTGACCCCATGCCATGCCTTCAACCAGCAAACCTCTTGACCTTTGCATCCTACAGAATTCTTGGGACTAAATTTCTTTGGACAGTTAACAGACCTACCATAGTTCAGAAATCTAAATGCCATTCTGATGATAGTAGATCTCTGTTAGATGGCCCATTTATTTCCCTGCTTGGCATCCCTTTGCTGGTGAAACAACTCATCTATGTATTCAGCAAGTTTTGTGGAATTACAGTTTGCTTAGTCATTAACAAAGGCTCACAATTTGCAGCACATATTTTGGAATGTTAAATTTCAACTGTTGGATATAATGTCCACCTGTCCTCTATCCATCACCTCTAGTCAAATGGCGGAACATAATGAATATCCTCATTGCTGGGAAAACTATCAGCAAAACAACTGGTTAACAACAACGTTGCCCAACATTGCATAAGGGGTCTGTCCACCACTTTGAATTCTGAAATGAGGAAAGTTCCTGTCAAAGGACAAGAGATGGAAAAACTTTGTACGGTCCATGGTCATAAAAAAGCAGTTAACGCAAGGCCTGAAAGGAGGAAACTTCCATCAGCTTCAGCTGAAGCAAAAATAGGACATACACTACACACATGCAAACATACACAAACCTTTGCTTTCTGTTATTCTAAATTTGGAGGAAAGATGGTGGAGAGGCCTGAATCGGGCAAGATGTTATCACATCCAACATGTAAAGAGGTAGCAATGGAGGAGGAGACACAGTGTTCTCCAGGCACATACAAGCAGAAGTAGAGAGGCAAAGAAGCATTACAAAGAAAGAAGAGAAATAAAGTAGAGGGGGTAATATAAAGTTTAAATCTGTTGTGGGATGGCAAGAATGAGTTCTCAAGCTAGGAACAACTGATCATCTTCCCTAAAGCATTTTACATTTCTATTGTGATTTTGTTACTGCACATTTTGTTCCTTTTCTTTTGTGTTTCTATTTTTAGTTGCTGAGGTTCTATATTCTTTTTAAAGTATGCCTTTTTTCCTGTGTAAATTGCTGCTTAAAATAAGATGGCTTATTTATTTTGCAGGCATGTGATGTGCTAAAAGAATCTTATTTTTTTCACCACTTAAAGATCTCCAGGCACAAACATTTTCTACTTACAATTAACTGTAATGTTAGTTACCATCTTGTACACACTTAACAATGAGACTTCAATATAATGAGATTTCATTTTGAATATGCTTTTTACTAAGACTAAAATACATGGTGGACCTTAGTTTTGATTACTCATAGGTCAAGTTTTAAACAAAATATTTTTGTAAATAATAATCTCTTTCTAATTGAGAGTTATTAATAAATATAATTAATTTTTACTCTTAAAGCAGGCAGACTATTCTAAGTGTAAATCTGTCTGTTTTGATGCCACTATTAGTGATGATTAGGAATATCTGTTTCTAACCAGATGTCTTAGCAGAATGTTGTAATCATTCTGCACATATATTTTTGCCACTTATTCATATATTTAAATGAGGAGGAAGGAGGACAGGTAACTTCAGGATCATGGTAATAGGTCACATCCACAGCTCAGAAATTGCAGCAAAAGCTTTAGGAATTCAATGCAGATTTATTATAGTATTATATTACAGAAATGCCTACACTAAGGGTTATTATGTAGAATTTTCTGGGCAACATATAGATACAATTATAATTTTCCCCTTCAAGTTATAATTGTATTTATTATGTATATGTTAAATTTGTACCATTGCAGCGGTGCTCCTGTCATGCTTAACACTATTACATCTTAAAGTTTTGGAAAACGTAGTGGCATGTCTAAAATGCCATCTCTGTTCTTCAGATTGAACTAGGAAGCAGCTAAATAAATCTACTTAATTACTTTGCACCATTCTCTGTAGTTCAGAGAGAAGTGTCAGCTGATGTTATACATTAAAAGATCTCCTACTTTTGCATGTGGAGATATTGAAGTTTTGTGTCTTTTCCAGCAAAGTAAAAATGGAAAGGATTAGAAAGATAATATGTCATTATCATAAGTATTTAACTATAATAGCTAGATGAGCATAAGGGGTAACAGCAGCCCCTCCTCTGGATTTTGCACACTAAATTTGCAGATATAACTCCATGCTGAACTTCTAGATAGATATATTTGCATTTATAGAAATGTAAAAAATAATGGGTAAGAGCCAAATCAAGCATTTCTTTATTTTAAAAAGAATATATCTCTGGAGGTATTCTCTTGTTCGCTTTCTGAAACACACACAAAAATAAAAACACAATGAGAAAATTACTCTTTCCAGCTATCGGTGAAAAGACTGGCAAGTGGAAAAAAGCAAATACTGTACATAGCTGCCAAGTAATATTGTAAATATATTGCTAGTTATTGGTCAGCATAATTCTTGTGAACCTCTATTTATGTCCTTTTCCAACTTTGTGATCTGCTCTTGGACAGTCAGCATAATACTAATTTCACTAGTCCCATTCTTCAATATTGTCACATCACTTCTATAATTATGGGCACAGATTTCTTTGTTACGGTTTTTATTCACTGGTGATGTCATGAAATCTAGTACAGTATTATTAGAACTTCAACTGATTGACACTTTTTTTTTGAAAACATGAAGAATGTTCCATTAGAATAGAATTTTGCACAAACTTTTTTCTAATAGTTATAAGTAGGCTAAATGCTTAGAACCCACTTTTTCAGTCCTGGCCAAACAAAAGTTGTATGGGAATATAACTTTCTCTAATGGTAACACTCCTTTTCATTATATTTGTCAAAGATAGACTAATGTAGTCTAATTTGTTAAAGGTAAACTTAATGTGGATTAAACTTTCATTAATCCAATTGAAGATGCCAATAAGGTCCCAAGGGAAAAAGTCATTCTGTTACTCACTTTCCATTGGTTTTCCTTCTACCTAGGGGAGTAATAGAATGACAGTTTTTTCTTGGCACCTTCTTGGCACTTTCAATTAAATTAATGAAAGTTTGACCAGGTTTGAATAACTAGTATGCCATTCTGGTCACAAATTTGTGATTTCTGATCTCTTCCCATGCTATACCTAAATTAGAGAATATTATAAACGTTTCTCGTTTTTAGATGGTTAAGAATAACCAATAGATAGAACAAGATAAAAATCAACTTTCCTGAAATAATACATGATTGAAAATAGGCCTGTTTGTGTAAAAAATATTAATGGCCATCATATTCATTCTTCATATAAATGTAGTCCCTTGTTCACATATATATATCATGGTTGGTGTTGGGATAATTTTTTCTGGGGAAAAAAGGGTGTTTTTTAAAAAAATTTTTTAAAAAAGCTGCTTTCAATGTACATTGGGAAAAAGGTTTCCTTCAATACATGGGGTTATAATTTATCATGTTCTTATAATTAGTAACAAGTAAAAAATAAAATTATATCTCTGTGTTTCTGTCTCTCACACACGTGGGTTATACAATAAACATGAGCCAAACAAGGAAATGAAAGTAATGAAAAAATAAATTATCTAACCAGGAGAAAAATGCAAGTTCCCAGAAGGAAGTACAATATTCAGTAGACTTAAGGGTGGTGAAAATAGGAGCTGAAAAGAAACTGATAAGGATTTTTTTTAACTCTCTAAAGCAAAAATTTGATAAACATTAAATTAGTCCTTAAAATGCAGGAAGCTTAGCTTTAAAATTCTATCTGATCACTATTAGGCTTACATGAGATTACAAAAGGCTGCTGATAATAGAGTTAAATTCAATTTTGAAGCACTGTAGTGAAGACACTGAAATTGCAATGGGACTGTAGAAATAAAAGATGTTCATTGCTAAAAAAAATGAGGATCAAGATAGATGTTGTTTACAGTGTAATTGACATCCAGGCTAATTTTTCCCCAGATAAATCATATCCAGGGGTTCAGATAAGATATGAAAATAGAAAATCAGTGCTTTTAAGGAAGAAGAACTTCAACCCTGCAGTGTGTTTGATAAAGAACATTTTCAATTTTGGGATTTTTTTTCCCCTGTCTGTTTGATTCTAGATATTTTGTTGTTTTTCTGCAGCAAAATTCACATGAAAAATAATTTCACTAGATTGTTAGAGAACATGCCAAGCAAATCTTGCAGGAATACTTTGTTCATATATACATTTCCCTTCCATGCAAAACCCACACAAAAGTTAACTGTCCAGGAAGAGCGCATTTGAAAGCAGTATCAAATGAATCAGAAAGAAGGGGAAAATTATAGGGGAAAATACGTGATGGTTATATTTCAGATGTTTTTCCCTTCTTTTCTCTCCCTCCTATTGATGCACATAAATATCCTATGCATACAATTTCACATGCACACACACACACATATACGCACACACCTACACACACACACACACACACACACACACACACACACACACACAAAATATATATGCAGATATTGATGGAATTCTATGAGTTGAAAGAGAAAGAAAATGTCTTTAAGGATCCATATCTCTTCCAGCAGATATATGTTATTATCACTGGAATGTGGCCTTCAGTCTTGAAACAGTTAAAAGAGTTCTATGGCCACAAAAGAAGAGATTTCTTCAGAATTATCTCCCGCCTCACATTTGCTCTTAGGCAAGCAGTTTAAAAAGCCCCGTGATTGAGCCAGTGATCCAATTTGAAATGCAGAAATGATTAGAGCTGCTTGCCTCATTTCATATCGAAATTCTCTGATTTATGACAGGGCTGCAGCCAAGATCTATCTCCAAAGGGAATTAGTGTGCAAGTTTGCATATTTTTGTTATTTAGGTTTCTGATAGCAGCTTCTAGCTAGAAATACCCAACTAGAAGGTGGTAGTGGTTCTGCATTTTTCAGCCACTGAAGCACAAAAAGATAAAGAGTCTTATGTTTAGGACATTTAGACCCCCTGACCATCTTTTTTAGATGGATTGTAGAAATGCTGGCAATCAGGTAGAATCATTAATTATAACTTTGAAAAAGGGAATTATCCAACTTCTGTCTCCATGTTTTAACTACTCAAATTTTAATGAGGCAGAAAGCTTAAATCCTGCAGTTGACCTATGGGACAGAGTATAGAACATATAATGAAATAGGAATATAATTCTAGAAAGAAAAATACTACTTTATCTGGCATTTTCATGAAATGTTAACAAGACTTTATGCAATAAAATGGGATTTAATGTATTTATTAATAAAGATTTGTAACATACATGAAGCTAATGTCCCAAATCTGCTGTTTTACCATGTCTTCTCAAGGGCATTAAGACTTTCTTAATACTACTTTCTGAAACGTGAAAATTCTTTGTGAATCTTTGTGGGTAAGTTGACTGCTTTTAATTCTCTACATGTGACTGCACAACATGCTTGGTTTTGAATTTGCAAATCCTCATCAAGCAGTCATTAACAACAGAAGTGTGGTTTATCATTATGCCCAAGGAAATTCAAAACTATGTATGTGATGTCTTAAGCAAAAACTGTGAGCCTATTTATAGAAGTTGTAATTGCCATTTGAAAATATTCCTATGCAGTGTCTTCATCATGCAATGTGTAGCAGAATAACAGAGTTGGAAGGGACCTTGGAAAGGTAGGAAACCCTATACCATTTCAGACAAATGGTTGTCCAATATCTTCTTAAAAATCTCCAATGTTGCAATACCCACAACTTCTGGAGGCACTTTGTTCCACTGATTGTCAGGAACTTTCTCCTTAGCTCTAAATTGTTTCTCTTCTTGATTAGTTTCCATCCACTGCTTCTTGACCCCTTATTTGCACATAAAACTTCAACATGCTATATTGCAAAAACAGATTACTCAAATTATAGAGTGCAAAATTTTGAGACGAGTATAAATAATCCCCTTTATTGCATACATATTAGATTACATTCCAAATAAATATATTAATAATGATTTGTTTGCTTTAATATTTGCCATAAGAAAACATGCATTATTCTTGCAGGTTAGTATTTCTCAAATATTTAAGTATCCATTTGTCCTGTTGACTTCACCCAAACCGCTCTTTCAGCCATCTCCTGCGGCTCCCAGTCCTCTGCCATGTGCAGTCCCAAAAAAAAGGGACTAAAAAAGTTCAACCAATCAATTCAAATATGCAGGGTAGGTGCATATCTCGCCTTGGTTCCACTCTTCAGTCAAACCCTGTTCTGTGCATGCGCGCATGTACGCACATGTGAACACATTTTTTGCGGCTCCCAGTTTTTCCTTTTGTGAGGGAACTGGTTCCGAGTGGCTCTTTCACTGTTTCAGGTTGCTGACCCCTGACCCAAACAGTTTCATGTTTACAATGTTTCTTGTGAAGTATCTCTGGGTCTGTTATGTGATTACTTCATTAACTTGCTTTCTGAGGAAGGGTACGGTTATGATCAGATTGATCTTTAAATTAATGCAGTGGTATTGCAGTTAAAAGAATACTGACTTGACAAGTCTTGTGAACTTTCTTATAGTTTGTGACACATTGAAAACAAGATGCAAAAGAATTTTTGAAATGAAAATTTGATAATTTTAATGATTAGAGCTAAATCATATAAAGAATGGTTACTAAAATTACTACTGTAATGAAAAAATTACTAGTTTAATTACTAGTTTAATGAAAAGAAGGACTAGGGGTGACATGATAGCAGTGTTCCAGTATCTCAGGGGTTGCCACAAAGAAGAGGGAGTCAAGCTATTCTCCAGAGCACCTGAAGGCAGGACAAGGAGCAACGGATGGAAACTAACCAAAAGGAGAAGCAACCTAGCACTAAGGAGAAATTTCCTGACAGTGAGAACAATTAATCAGTGGAACAACTTGCCTTCAGAAGCTGTGAATGCTCCAACACTGGAAGATTTTAAGAAGAGACACCATTTGTCAGAAAAGGTATAGGTTTCCTGCCTTAGAGGGCATTGGACTAGAAGACCTTTAAGGTCCTTTCCAACTCTGTTATTCTGTGTTAAGGAGTAAATAGGTTAATTATGCATGGGTTTCAGGACCCTATTGGTTGGAAACATGCAGAAGAGGCCTTCATCCTGCAGCACATAGACAGTGGCTAAATTGATGATGATGATGATGATGATGATGATGATGATGCATGGATTATGTAATATAGACAGTTCTTTTTTAATAAAAGTGAGGAGGTCAGATCATGTCAGAAAATTCAGTAATAATAGTATACAGTAAATGACTGGTTTGATCCTGTCTTCTAGGACTAACAACACTTTTATAATCTTATATTGGAGGGACACAAAATATCTGCCACTCATGTAGCATTCTTGCAAGACAAATTTCAGAATTTTAATTCTGTCACAGGATTAACCGATATCTAAACACACAAAGGAGGGCACAGAAAATTTGAAAGGAGGACAATTGGAGGGAAAGGTGGATATAGTTACTATTTAACATTCTTTGCATCTTTGACAAAAATTATAACAAAAACTGCCAAAAATGTATATGAAATTACTTTTTCTAGCGTGAGAAAAACTAGTTTTTCCATTGCAATATTTTTCCAATAAAAAATTATTTTCAAGAACATATGCTAGCGATAGTAGAAATGTATTCTGAGTCATGTGATCTACAGACTACATTCATCATAGATGTGAAGGGGGTAGATTGAAGCTGATTGCTAGAATCAGGAAATAAGACATTGTCAAGCTTGTGGATTGAGGAAGGAAAGAAAGAAGCAGACAATTTAGAAGGACACATACAGAAAGGTTTAAATGACCATTCTTGGGAAAATGTCCTGCCCCCCCCAAAACAACAACAACAATAAGCAAGGCACTCAAAAAGCTGGACAGCATTTGATTTTAAGGCTATGCCTGACAGAGGGCGGACACAAAAAAGAGAATATGGGCTTCCGGTTTGCCAAGCCATCTGACATGGATGTCTGAAGGACGGCTCTCATCTTCCACATCCAGTTTCACATCACTGGGGGGTCTTTCTGGAGGGGCAACCAGAAAGAAGGGGCTTTTGCAGAAACGCGGGGGAGCCACAACCCCCCGTTAGTGCCTGCATTCCCTTCGTACCGGTGGACGAAAGACTGGCCATAGTAATATGGCCAGTTACTAGGCTGCAGACAACCGAAGTCAAACTTACCACCAGGCAACATTAAAGCAGCGTGGAAGAGATGGGGGTAAGATTCCTCTCTTATACCTTAATCTTCTTCTTTTCACCTAAATAAGCTTCTAAGTACTTATCCCCCTGTGGAGAGGGAGGGGGTAATTCAACCCTCCCTTCAAATAAGCGGCGAGTAAGCTCAGGGGTGTTTTTTTTAAAAAAAAAGTTGGAAAAAGAAACGGACTAAAAGAAAAGAACTTTCAAAGTACTTGGGGGACACCCAGTGGCTAAATCTGAAATTGCAATCTGACTTTCTCTTTAAAAAAATCAAGAAAATATTTAAGAAAAACAAGATACTGTAAGATTAACCTTGAACACCAGATGTGAAACTCCACCATGGAAGAGTTTCAAAAACAAATTATGCTATGTGGGAAATATCTTACCAAACCTATCAGTTCCTTTCTACAGCTGGCGATGAAATAAGAGCTTTTGGAAAAGAATTAGAAAGCATCTCGAAGAAACAAACTCAAACTGTGACTACAACTAATATTTTATCGGGACACAACTTAACAGAAGAAATTGAACAATCAAATACATTGGCAGAAGAATTAACTATTCAACAAACACAGACTTTTGAAGACCATAATGGGAAAAAATTATTCAGTCCAGGACAATTATATCAAGAGGTGAAAATATTGAGAAGATTTGGTGCTGTTAACAGACTCTTCAATTCTTCAAAAATGGAGACTGGAGAGCTACTTCAATATGACATAACAACACAAGAATGCTTTGATGACTCTGAGGCAAAGAAGCGAAAAATGACATGGCAAAGGAAGAAAACAAGAATAAGATTGAAGAAATATGGACATCCTTAAGAGGCATGAAATAGATAATACCAAAATAGACAGGATTGTACTTGGATTACGAGAGATTGTTTTAATGAGTAGATAAAAATACTGATTAATTAAAAAAATAAAACACAGATGTATGAATACTAACATTGAAATATTGAGCTCTTTAAATGACATGGATTAAGATGTATATATGTTAAGAATGATAAAATGTAACTAATATACTTGGATGCAGTGACATGAAATGATGTATTAAATGTTGAAATGGAAGAAATTTTGGTTAATTTTTAATATGTGGAAACTATAAATGAGAAATAAGAATATTATATTGTCCTCCTCCTCTTTCTCCTCCTTGCAATTGGTATCCTAATGACTACCATTCTAATATTGTACTACTAACATTGATATGGAAATGAGATAAATGGAAATGAGATAAATAAGAAGTGTATTTACATTACTAGGTATCGGAGAAAATTGTGTAAAGGGAAAGGAGATTATTTAACAATATGAAAATGAGAAACTTTAAATGTTTAATGTTAATATCAATGTAAAATTAAAGCTGGAAAAATATATAAGGTGTTCGATGTTTTAAAGATGGAATGTTAAAATATAAAATATACCAAAGTATTGACAAATGTAAGAAAACTATTAAATGACTGATGGATAGCAATGAGAAGTATGTTAATTTAGATAAGAGATAATATGTATTTAAGGAAACAAGAGAGAGGAAGTATTGGTTACAACAATTTGGAGATTTGTAATAATATGTATTGTCTGAAATGGAAATATTGTAACCCAGACACCACATTGCTTTTTAAAGATACTATTGTAATATTGGAAAACTAATAAAAAAGGAAAAAAGAGAGAATATGTTCTCCTTTTGCTGGATTTCTGGTACTTCAGTCTAGACTTTCTGATGTAAGTTGCATTTTGGTATCTCAGATTGCCACAAAATGTATAACTGAGTTGTTTCCATTCCTACCACTTTTCAACCTATTATTTCACCATGCCTTAAATGATGAATTTATCAGACATGTAACATCTTTGATACTATGGTTACATTGCATTTTATTATAACTAGTTGCTCTTAATGTACTCCAGACTGATTTTCTGAACCATTTCATAATACTCCAAAGCTTGGCATCATAAAGATGGAACTGGGAAGATGCCTCACTTTGACTGTTGCTTGTCTAATGAAGCCAGTGACATCCAGGAAACAAAGCTAGTTGGACTAATAATAATAATGACAAGAAGCATATAAGACTAACCTGGGAAAGCAGTAATAACATTACAAATATCATATAAACTTCCACAAATTATTCCTTTCTTAAGGAAAAGATGTATTAGTATTTCTTTACTTTTGGAGGAGCTCTTCACAGCCTTTGCTGCCTCTCCACCATCTTCGGGTAAAGCTCTCCAGATGATTTGATATTATAATATGCTTCATTAGTATTTCTTGAACTTAAAAGGCTTCACTCAGCAAGAATGTGTCTTCTGTAAAAAATGTTGTGGCAATATGCTAGTTGTCTTGTATCCGGAAAAGAAAGAAGAACTATGAATGCATTTGGGTCAATATAAAAGGGGGGGAAATGACATTGCCATAAGTGTATACTATAGGCCACCCAACCAAACAGAGGAAATAGATGAACTTTTTGCTAGTCAGCTAACTAAGGTATGTAGGAAGCATATCACAATAGTAATGGGGGACTTTAATTACCCTGACATCAACTGAGAGACAAACTCTGCACCAAGTGGAAGATCAAACAGATTCCTGACAAACCTAGCAGGCAACTTTGTCTCCCCAAAAGTAGAGAAGGGAACTAGGGGATTAGTCATATTGGATCTAATTCTCACTAACAGAAATGAAATGATAGAAGGTGTTGAAGCCACAGGAACCTTGGGGGGAATTGATCATGCAATATTGGAATTCAACATTATGGAAACACAAGCAATAGAACACAGTCAAACTAGAGAGCTAATTTCAATAAACTTAGAGAGGGCTTGGGAAGTATTCCATGGATGAGAATCTTCAAGGGGAAACAACTCAAGAAGCTTGGGAAATTTTGAAAAGTGAGATAATAAAAGCCCAGTCTAGCACAATACCAACAAAGAAGAAAAATAACAGCTCTGAAAAGAAACCAGCATGGTTGCATAAAGAACTCTGATAAATTGAAAGATAAAAAGGACAAGTATAAAAAGTGGAAAGAGGGGAACATAACTAAGTCAGAATATCAGCAAATAGCCCGACCCTGCAAAGAAGAAGTGAGGAAAACTAAGACTCAAAATGAACTAAGGCTTGCAACCAAAGTCAAAAATAATAAAAAAGCTTCTTTCAACATGTAAAAAACAAAAAAGTTAAGGAAATGATTGGTCCATTAGTGGGGAAAAGTAGCAAGAAGGTGACAAGCAACAGGGAGAAAGGAGAACTATTTAACTCATTTTTGCATGTCTTTACACAAAGGGGAAAAACAGTCCAACCTATCAAAACCAGTGCCATAAAAAAACAGAATAGAAACACAAGTTAAGATAGGCAAGAAAATGGTAAGTGAGCACCTGTCCAGCCTAGATGAGTTCAAATCACCAGGCCCAGATGGATTACACCCCAAGGTTTTCAAGGAACTGGCAGATGTGATCTCAGAACCACTGAACTACATTTTTCAAAGATCCTGGAGCACTGGGGAACTACCAGAGGACTGGAAAAGAGCTGATATAGTTCCCATCTTCAAAAAAGGGGAAAAAATGGATCCAGGAAATTACAGACCTATCAGCCTGACCTCAATACCTGGGAAGATTCTGGAAAAGATAATCAAACAATGAATTAGCGAACACCTAGAGGCAAACAAAGTCATTACTAAAAGTCAACATGGGTTTGTCAAAAACAGATTATGTCAGACAAATCTTATTGTATTCTTTGACCAAGTGATAAAATTAGTGGACCAGAGGAATTTTGTGGATATAAAATACTTGGACTTCAGTAAGGCATTTGATAAAGTAGATCACAACCTACTACTTGATAAGATAGAAAAATGTGGGTTAGACAGCATCACCAACAGATGGATTCGTAGCTGGTGACTGGCTGTATTCAGTGTGTGGTCCTCAATGGAACTGCATCTACATGGAGGGAAGTATGTAGTGGAGTGCCCCAGGGCTCTGTTCTGGGCCCAGTGCACTTCAACATCTTCATCAACGATTTGGATGAGGGGATAGATGGGGAACTCATCAAAGTTGCAGACGACACCAAGCTGGCAGGAATAGCCAACACTCCAGAAGATAGGCTTAAGATACAGGAGGATCTGGACAGACTTGAACACTAGGCGCTATCTAACAAAATGAAATTCAGTGGTGAAAAAAGTAAGGTTCTACACTTAGTTAAGAAAAACTAAATGCACAGGTATAGTATAGTGGGTACCTTGCTCAATAGTAGTAACTGTGAGAGGGATCTCGGAGTCCTAGTGGACAATCACTTAAATATGAGCCAGCAATGTGCTGCAGCTGCCAAAAAAGCCAACACAGTGCTAGGCTCCATTAACAGAGGGATAGAATCAAGATCATGTGAGGTATTAATACACTTTACAAAGCCTTGGTAAGGCCACACTTGGAATACTGCATCCAGTTTCGGTCACCACAATGTAAAAAAAGATGTTGAGACTCTAGAAAGAGTACAGAGAAGAGCAACAAAGATGATTAGGGGACTGGAGGCTAAAACATATAGGGAATGGTTGCTGGAATTGGGTTGTTGTTGTTGTTAGCTGCGAAGTCGTGTCCGACCCATCGTGACCCTATGGACAACATTCCTCCAGGCCTTCCTGTCTTCTACCATCTTCTGGAGTCCATTTAAGCTCACGCCTACTGCTTCAGTGACTCCATCCAGCCACCTCATTCTCTGTCGTCCCCTTCTTCTATTGCCCTCGATCTTTCCCAGCATTAGGCTCTTCTCCAGTGAGTCCTTCCTTCTCATTAGGTGGCCAAAGTATTTGAGTTTTAGCTTCAGGATCTGGCCTTCTAAAGAGCAGTCAGGATTGATCTCCTCTAGGACTGACCGGTTTGATCGCCTTGCAGTCCAAGGGACTCGCAGGAGTCTTCTCCAGCACCATAGTTCAAAGGCCTCAATTCTTTGGCGCTCAGCCTTTCTTATGGTCCAACTTTCACTGCCATACATTGCAACTGGGAAGACCATAGCCTTGACTATACGCACTTTTGTTGACAGGGTGATGTCTCTGCTTTTTAGTGTGCTGTCTAGATTTGCCATGGCTTTCCTCCCCAGGAGCAAGCGTCTTTTAATTTCTTGGCTACAGTCCCCATCTGCAGTGATCTTGGAGCCCAGGAAAATAAAATCTGTCACTACCTCCATTTCTTCCCCATCTATTTGCCAAGAATTGAGAGGGCCAGATGCCATGATCTTGGTTTTCTTAATGTTAAGTTTCAACCCAAGTTTTGCACTCTCCTTCTTCACCCGCAACAAGAGGCTCTTTAGTTCTTCTTCACTTTCTGCCATTAGAGTGGTATCATCTGCGTATCTTAGGTTGTTGATATTTCTTCCGGCAATCTTAATTGCAACTTTTGATTCATCTAGCCCTGCCTTTCTCATGATGTGCTCTGCATATAAGTTAAATAGGCAGGGCGACAGTATACAGCCTTGCCGGACTCCTTTCCCAATTTTGAACCAATCAGTGGTTCCATGTCCAGTTCTCACTGTTGCTTCTTGACCCGCATATAGGTTTCTCAAGAGACAAATAAGATGGTCTGGTACTCCCATCTCTTTAAGAACTTGCCACAGTTTGTTATGATCCACACAATCAAAGGCTTTAGCATAGTCAATGAAGCAGAAGTAGATGTTTTTCTGGAACTCCCTAGCTTTCTCCATGATCCAGCGTATGTTGGCAATTTGATCTCTAGTTCCTCTGCCTCTTCGAAATCCTGCCTGTACTTCTGGTAGTTCTCGATCCACATACTGCTGAAGTCTAGCTTGTAGGATTTTAAGCATGACTTTACTAGCATGAGAAATGAGTGCAATGGTGCGATAGTTTGAACATTCTTTGGAATGTTATGGAATTGGGTATGTCTAGTTTAATGAAGAGAAGGGTGAGGGGTGACATGATAGCAGTGTTCCGATATCTCAGGGGCTGCCACAAAGAAGAGGGAGTCAAGCTATTCTCCAAAGCGCCTGAAGACAGAACAAGAAGCAAAAGATGGAAACTAATCAAGGAGAGAAGCAACCTGGAACTAAGGAGAAACTTCCTGACTGTTAGAACAATTAACCAGTGGAACAACCTGCCTCCAGAAGTTGTGAATGCTCCAACACTGGAAGTTTTTAAGAAGAGACTTGACAGCCATTTGTCTGAAATGGTATAGGGCTTCCTGCCTGAGCAGGGGGTTGGGCTAGACGATCTCCAAGGTCCTTTCAAACTTTATTGTTGTTGTTGTTGTTGTTATGACTGTAGAAATCATTCATTTTATTGGATCTGCTCCTCCATGCCAGGAAGCAAAGCTATAGATGCAAGAAGATTACACCTTGTTGCTTCAAGGCTCTTCCAAAGTCTTCTGGGAATGCATACTGTAAGATCAGCTTCTGAATAACTTGTTATGGCCTTCCAGAAACTTTACTGAGTGACTGCAACAGCCCTATGACTTTAAGGAGCTGATCCAGAAAGGTGTTTAATTCATGAGCAAAGTGCCTTGAAGAATGTTTTGCACAGACCTTAAAGTGATACTGCATAATGTATTACTGATTCTGCTAATATTTTAGTCTCCTGTAAAGATATCCATCTCATTTCTAAGTAACACTGCATTCATAGTGTTGAGTGTGATGGGACAGGAATATTATCGGGATAAACCATAGTGATTTTAGAGTCATTTTTCCCCTCCCCCTTCCTTTTTCCTCATATTGATGTGGATAAGTTTGGAATTATTGCCTGGTTTAGATCATTAATAAGTCCAATAATTTAATACTACTTATGTTCGTTAGTTGTATACTATTTTGCCAAGCAACAAGCATTCACAAGCAATATTCCATTCCATTCCAATGTATTCCAAACCTAAATAAACCAGATACCTCTTATAATTTGTTGAAACCAGCCATTAATTTAACAACAGTTTAGTGTTAAGATGGCATGGTGGTTTATAATTAATTCAAAATTTAAATAAACTTTTCTAACCAACTTCCAAAATAATAGATCCAACTCCTCTTTATAAGTAATATTTTCAACCAAATCATACTGATCATGGGCATTACACTGCTCAATAAAACTTTCCTTAGATCATTATATAAGTCTGAAACATTGTCTTGCTGAATAAATACTAGGTTGTTTATATTCGTACTAATTGATTCCTTTAAGAGTTTTCCCTATGTTTTTTGTAAATCCAGTAGTGAGATATTCCTTTCCAGCTCCCCAAACAAAAAGGGATTACTGACTCTTCAGGACCAGCATCTAAGGAAAGAAAAGGGGAAGTACAATATTAATGTGTATGGAGATTCTCCGTCATCCAGGTCATGACTGTCCCATAGGTGCTTTTCCAAAAGACAACTGGAATTTCTTTTTCTTTGAAGACATTTCGCTTCTCATCCAAGAAACTTCTTCAGTTCAAAGAAAGAGAGTCTTCAAGGAAAAAAACAAAGAAAGTCCAGTTGCCTTTTGAAAAGCACCTTTGGGACAAGAACAATAGAAATAATAGTAATAATCAGAAGTAACAGCAGTTACTATAACAACATCATCAAGGTACAAATTATTAATAGTACCAGTTACATAAACAATAACGCCTGAATGGACGAAGGCTCTTTATCTTATACATCCACATTCTGCCATTGATTGTGGACTGTGTTTAGATTCTGCTTCTGCTTGGAGGAATATTTTTTTATATATGAAAAATATAAAAAATGCATATGTTTGTGTGCATGCATGCATGCCCATGCATGTATTTTGATGTAGGCAAAAAAAGTCCTGAAGTTCATAGTTACTAAAACTTAGCTGCAGAATTAGATGCTTAATAGCCAAAAAGGGTAGAAACATACTGTATTTTTCCATCTATAAGACGCACCCTTGTATAAGATGCTCTGGCATGCAAGTTTCTCCGCGCCAATCAGCTGTTCGGCAGAGCGCCAAACAGCTGAGCTGGCAAATCCGGAAGTTAGGCCGGATGACAATCTTGTCCCCTCCCCCCTCCCATTAATGGCAAGCCCACAGGGGCTTGACACCTGCACCAAGCGACATGGCAACACACACAGGCATGCCCTGGGCTGCGGAGGTTACCATTATTTTTCCTTGTATAAGAGACACCTGGTTTTTGAACAGGGTGTTTGCAGGAAAAAATAGTGTCTTATACATGGAAAAATACAGTACTACATTCAAAGCCAGAAACTTTTCTTTAAGCACATATAATGCAATATTACTTCTATGCTACATACTGTATGCAGTGGCTGGCTGACAATCTGATTATAATGATATTTAAGTAAATCTTTTAGAACCCAGTGCAATATTGAGCAGGTTTGGTTTTAGGATTGAGTTTGCAAAAGTGGGGTTTTGGCTGACTTCATCCTGAACAACTTTGTGTTTTCTTTTTCCAAAGTGTAAAACTATAGGAATCTGCATTGTCAAATGGAGAAACACTTATGTATCATATGCAGTGGTGGGATTCAGCCAGTTCACACCACTTCAGCAGAACCGGTAGCTAATTTTTTGTTGCCCAGGGCCAGAATGGACTTCTGGAAGCGGCATCCACACAGAGAACCAGTTGTTCACATATTTGAATCCCAACCACTGGTCATACAGCAAGATTCTGGCATGGCAACAGAAATGCAAAACATGATGGATGTTCATTTAGGCATTATACACCACATTTCAATATATTATGTTACCTAAATTACCTAGAAATTACATTAGGAATTTAGAAAAGCAGCTGGTTTGTTTGATTCTGGAAATATTGTAAAATTAAATGTGAAGAATCATTGGGAAACAAAAGAAGAAAACAAGTTTTAATTTTGTAGAACTGACAAAGAGATATAATGAAAAACATCCAAAACTGTTTAAATGAAACATTTACAGAAGAAAACTCTAGCAACTAATTAAAACACTAAAAAAACTTTCCGAATTTATGATAAAATATGCTGTGGGTGTTGGAAACCCATCATTCAAAAGGGGAAATTCAAGTGGGAAAACCTTTGTTCAGACTTTCTGTTAATTGATTAAATAAGTTACCTACCTTTAATTAGAATCACACTCAGTATAACATATGTGTGTACAAATGTATGCATTACATCTTTACATTATAGATATCTTTTCCAACACTTCAGGCAAAGTAAGAAGTTTATCTTTCAGAATGAATGTTGCAGAATTCCATAGGAATGAATTAGCTGCCCTTTAATATCTCAGTTCTTTCCTGGTTCATCACCTACTTTCCTAAGATGTATCTTCAACATTTGGGTATTTTCTGCTGCTTATGTTAATTCACAGATGCTTCATGGTCTTTCTGTGGTTTCTCAGAAAAATAACTGAAAACCTGCCCTGTATGTGTCAATTTTTTTTAAGAAAAAAGGAAGGCCACAGAGTTCCCATAGGGTTCTGAGAGAAGTTCATCCCATTGAACTGGTCAGCAAGATATCATTAGCTTGTTGTGTACATGAAATCCAGAGGTTAGAACTTCAAGCGTCACAAGCCAGTTTCTTTACCTCCTTGAGCTGATCAGAGGATCAGAGTATCAAGGAAGGATTAGCACTGACTTGGGATTTGTGTGATTGGTTAATTTATTGCAGCAATGGCAGCCCTTTCATCTACGGCAACATTTAATCAGCACGGCCATGGAGGCTATTACGGGTTAGCTCTTTTCTCAAGTCAGCCTGGGCTGCACCATCAGCCCTATCACAATTCCCCTGAAATTTTCAAATTATCTGGAACAGGCTTTAGCCTCACAGTAATAAAAATTAGAAGAGATTTCTGATAGCACTGGTGGAAAAGCTTTCACTAGCACAGGGCAAATTATAAATAGTATGAACGTGCACTTAAAAAAAAAATTCTCCACCTCTTAAGAGATGTGCAGGACTTATCACCTCTGCTCTGATCCAAATCCTTGTGGTTGAAAATTTATATTAGATTTTATCACAGCGGCCTAAGTCTAGAAAAATCAATGAAGGTTATCTTTTATGTTGCAGGAACTTGTGGAAATATTGATTTTCATTTTATAGTGAATTTGGAGCATGAGTTGGTAATCACTGCTGAGCTGACTACAATGTTTGCCTACTGTATCTTTTACTGAGTTTTTGCTTAAGTATTTAGGATCGTACATTCCTGTTGATTTTTTAGCGTGCAGTTTGAAATCAGATGGTCCTTAAATATAAATTTGTACATCCGTTGCTATAAAATGTAACCAATCCTCTGAGCCAATTACTTGCTGGTACAGAGTGGGATTATTTTTTTTTTTTGTATTTAAGATGTCTTAAAGCAAGCAAGACTTCCAGGGTTTATTTCTCCACCTGAAAATAGGTCTGCTGCTATGAGGCTCACAGCTACAGGATATTGATAAAATTAAGAAGTGCTTAGGAAGAAAATAGTTGTCCTCCCTTTCTCTTATTTCTCTTATATTCTTATTCATGCAAGGCATGCATATTTGGTGAAAAGAGAATCTCTATCCACAATTGACACAGTCAGCTGCAGAACATCTTTATTCAATAACTTTACTGAAACATCATTCTCCAATGCAACATTTTACCCTTCCTTGCAACAAGTTACAACCATGAATTATTACAGGGAATGTGGAACCTGTACATTTTACAGAATGGCGATGCTAAACTGGTTTGTTGCCCATTTATCTCATTCACAAAATCCAAGATTGCTCCTGTGTGTATTTAAATCATAAATTCTGGCTTGACTTCTATTTTTTGCACCTGCAGGAGTAGGGCAGATGTTGGTTTAAGAGAACTGAATAAACCTGTATTAATATGAAGGTGAAAAACTCTGATATTTAATATAGATACATGTAAATTTGCTAGAGTCTTTATTCTTTACTTTTTATGTAATTCATTATCTTCCTACATTTTTGTAATATTGCATCCTGTGACTACATTTGGATGAGAATGTGGCAGTTCTCTGAAGATTTCTTTGGGTTTAGTCTAAGGAATTTTAAAAAACTCATCTCTTTGCTATTCATACTGCTAAGCAGCCTGAAAAAACTCAGCATGCTTTAATGAAAGGTAAAGAGGTACTGTGATCACACAAGTTCCAAAGAACTTGAAAGGTGCACATCCCTAATGCCAAACCAGGGATGAGGCTGCAAGTGGTAATAAATAGTCATGATAACTAGCATCCCATTAAAGCAAGTGCTATGAATGTTTCTGCCTGATCGAAAGAGTCTATTCAAGAATAAACAATATATATACAAATAAAGCTTTCAACTTTTTATGCCATTTTTGGAGGCATGCTATAAAAAATTCAGAAGTATCTACTTCCTGGGTTAAGATCTATTGAAGACAGTCTTATATATTATGTTTTATTTATACAAGACATTAATTTTGCTCATAATTCTACTTTCTTGGAAGTAATGTTAAGAACTTTATATGTAAAGAGATTGACATGTCTTCTAATTTACAAGGGAGCAAATAGTAGCAAGAATCATTAATAAATAATAATTTGTCTCATGGATTATTTTTCCCTGCAGGTTTAGGGCACTGGGAATTTATTTCCAAGCTTTTGACCAGAACAAGAGACATAGTTAATAATTCCTATCATCAACTAGTAGAAGTTATTGAAAGAAAGTATTCCGGAATTACAGTTTGAAGCACTATAACCAGGCATGATTCTAAAGCAGGGGTGTCAAACAGCCAACTTGCAGGCGGGATGCGTCATGCTAAAACTGTGCCCACCCCATTGCCGGCAATGTAAAAAAAAGTCACAATATGTCACAACACGTCACGTGACATTGCGAATTTGACACCCCTGTTCTAAAGGGAATAATAGATACAAATCTAAATGACAAGATGTAGGCCACATTCATTCAGGTAGTTTTTGACTTACTGTATAATCACAATTAGGACCAGAATTTAGGTCACTAATGTGGTTGTTAAACAAGTCATTACATGAGCGGATTTTATAATTTTACTCCAGTCACTAAGCAAGTCACATGGTTGTTGAGCAAATCTAGATTCCCCAATTGACTTTGCTTGTCAGAAACCAGCTGAGAAGGTTGCAAATAGGTATCCCATGACTGCAGGACACTGCAACCAGTTGTAAAGGTGAGTCAGTTGCCAAGGGCTCAAATTGTGATCATGTGACTGCAGGAGTGGTGTGGTGATTATAACTTTCTGGACAGATCATAAATCACTTTTTATGCAGCCATGAACTAACAAACAGCCATAAATTGAGGACTACGTACTTGTACATTGCTGTGCATCCCTCCCATCATGCTGTTGGCAGGAAATCATGGCTCCCTAAATCTTCCCCCACAGCTTCTTATCATGCACTTGGAATGGGTCCATGCTGTGCTGCTGTTTCATAAAACATTCTAAAGGCCATTATTTGTAGCTTCTTCAGATGAAATTCCAAGCTGCCCCAAACATTACCCAGCATATGAAAAGCTTCCCTTATGTATGGTTACTCCATGAACTTTGATTATAAATTTTATTTTTAATTCCTGAAACCTAAGATCAACTAGGTGATAACAAAGCATAAAGACATTTTGTCTATCTTGACTGTCTTCCAGTGGTCATGTAGAATTGTGCAGCTAAGAGGCAACTAATAGAAAAGTGCTGCTGGTGTAGGTATAGGAATAGGGAAAAGTGTGCAAGCTGTAAGCTACTGTAAGATAATGTGAGAAGAGGAACCAAGGAACCAGGGCTTTCATAAGAGCAGCAACCGCTACAAAGTCTTGCTAGAACCTACAGAAGTAGGAGAGCTGAGTCCATTCAGTTACACTTCCAACTACATGCATTAAACCAAGAATGGGATAGTCAGTTTCATGGCATCCTACTCTGTAGGTCAGGAGGTCATCTGTTCTATCTCTCAACCAGTTGGTGGCAGTAAAAAGGTTTTGTGTGTGTGTGTTTGTGTGCCTGAGCTGCTATCTGGCAGTTGTCAGTTTTGTGTAGCTGAAATCCATGTGCTCCATAAAGAACTGGAGTTCAAGAAAGAGGTTCAACTGTGAGGATTGATGTGGCGTGCTGTAAATTACCCTAAGTAAGTAATGTGGAGAGGAAATGAAGAGCCAGGGATTCTCTGGGAGCAGTGACCACCAAGAAGGCTATCCCCTCCAGCCAAATATTTCAATTACATACTTAAGCCAGTCACAAGCTGGTCCATTTCAAAGTTCTACACTCTCTCTAGATGAACTAGCCAGTCACTCAATCTGTTTAAAAAAATTAAGGGGAGGGCTTGTAGAAACAAGGGTTTCTTAAAGGAGGACTGAAGGGCAAGGCCTAGGACCCAACTAAAGGAGGTGGTCCCACAGGATATCCACCAAATCAATTGGAGCCATATGATTGGCATCACTGAGCATACCATTTCATGCTGCCTCCCCAGTGACAACATGTCCTAGTTTGGTTACCCACAGCGTCTTTAAGAGGATATTAGAGAAATTTAAGTCAATTTGACCTCTCTGCTACAGAAGAACATTGAGATGCAGGCAGAGGCATATGGATATTCCTGTGGGCAAGCACTGGGACTAACATGCAGCAAAACCAAAAAAAATTCTCCCCTGCCACTCTTAAGAGGTTGGGCTAAATAGCTTTGCCAGCTAAGAAGACAGAGATTGTAATCCAGCAATCTCTGCAGAGCCTGCAATTCCCACATCTATAGAAGAAGAAAATCACTATAGATACTGGAAATAAATGAGCATCAGCACAAATTACCATTCTGAGATCCATGCATAAGTACACATCTGTGCATATTTTCTCATTCCACTCAACCACTACAGTACTTTTGTGAGAATCCGAAACTCCAAAATAGCAGGGTGAGTATATTGAAGGATTTGGGTGGCTTGTTTAAATGAACATTCTGAGTCCCTTTTCCTCTTAGATTCACTTGGTCTGGCAATATTTAGCAGTACAGAATTGTGTACGTGCTTAATGTGTTGGCCAGCAATAAGACTATTTGGAAGTTACTCCTGGGAAATCTGCCAAAGCTGATAAGTAAGCATGGTATTTGGGGAGCCTGTAAAACTGTCTGATTGAGTGATCATAATATTATTAAACATGAAATATACTACTATGAAAAAGAATATGTTTGCATCTTGAAAACAGTCCTCTGTGTGGTATTTGGAATGAATGTATGTACGTAATATTGGAGATATAGAGTCAGTAAAATATCCACTGTCAAGAAGTAAGATTTTTTTTAGTATATGGGAAAATATATTGCCTCCTTTATAAATACATCCTCATACCATGTAGAGTCCAAATACCACTAATGTTAAAATGAACATAATTAGCAATGAATTTTGCCACCTTGCTTTTAAAGATGAACTTCACTTGCTGGCAAAACATCTGGAAACCTAGACTATAAACACTAAACCATGAAACCCAACACTGTCCAACTTCTAGGCTGTTGTTTAATGTATCATAGTCATGATCCTGAACTGAACGTCAGTCCAGTCAATATAGTTTCAGACAAGGTGAAACACAGTGAAGAGGCAAGTGGAAAAAACGTGCTTTATACTAGCTACTATTCACTCTTGACACCCAAAGAAAGTGTCTTCCGAATTCCAAAGCCTGGGATAAAAGTATAGGTAAAATATATACAGTACTATATACAAACAATTGTCTAATTGGTTTTAAATAAGAACCATATACACCTGATCTGCCTTACCTACAAATGCAACTTAAACGCAGACTAAGGATTTCCTTTCTAACCTGAGGTCTGCCTTTAAGGCATTTACTTAGATATGAGCCCCATTAGCAACTCAAGATGTCAGAACTCTTTATGATGTCATTTATTCCAAGGTATAGTATAGGAGCGCACCAGCGCATGGCACCAAAGGGACTACAGTGTTTATTGCAGACATTTGAGCATTTATTGGGCTAACTATCTCCAGTTTTAAAATATAAATTGTAAAAGAAACACGGGGCAATGGGATTCAATGCTGCATTGCTTGCTAAGCTTTATCAAAATTTTCCTGCCACTGAAGCTTTTGAACAGTGCAATAAGCAGGTTTATTCAAAAGTAAATGCTAAAGAGCACATTTGGAATTACACTTATGGTCTAGTAATCTAGCAAATAATACAATCAGCTAATAGTATCATTGATTGGACTGGGATAAGAAAAAAATTTCTAAGTAAGTAAGTTAGTAAGTAAGTAAGACATTTCCCTATGAGGATGATGCATAAATTGGAATCAGCACTGGACCTCTGTGATTCCACTATGTCATCGTGGCTTTAAAAACTCAGTTTATTTGTTTTCATTGTAGCATGCTTGAAATTGCTAATAAAACTAATTACATATGTTTGGGCATGTGTATATCTAAATTCATGACCAAGTAAGGTGCATAATATAAAGCAAGGATATGGACTAGGAAGGGTGCAAGTAATTCTTGTTTCTCCAAGACCTGCAGCAACTAAAAGCAGAGGAATTATTTTTGTTCCTTGTTTCTGCAAACTAGGCAGAAGAGAAACTGGGGAAAAACTGAGGGATCAAAACAGTGTTTCTGTGGTAGATGAATGCCCATAATATAGAGAGCAATGCAATAGTAAGAGAGTGCTTAAGCAATACATTTGTAACATTTCTGTGGGATTGTAAATGCTGTAGCTATAAGGAATTTTAATCCTCCTAAGATGCTCCAGGATTGGGTTTTCATTTTATGCCAGCCTAAGGGTATTGTCTAGGAAGGTGGCAAAAAACCTTGCCAAGAAAACTGCAGGGATTTCCAGACAGTTGGACATGATTGAATAGGAAAAAAGGAAGTTTTTTATTTTTTGTTATGATACAGCAGAATGGAAAAATAAAGACAAAAATTGAGGAAAGGTAGGTAGGTGCTTTTTCAACAGGCAGTTGGACTAGTTTTTCCTTGAAGACATTTCATTCTCATTCAAGAAGCTTCTTCAGTTCTGACTGAATGGTGGAGAATGGAAGGATTTATATTCCTTTCAGTCATCTGGTCATTAGTGCTCTTTCTGAGAGTCATTGAGGCCACTTGGAGGTTTATTGTGCCCTCAGGGTCACCTGAATAGTGAATATGGAACCTTTTTAGAACTGCTGAAAGGACTGTGTTGTAAACAAGAGATAGGTAGTGTCGTATCCCTCCCCCTCTGTTGAGAGAGGGCTGTTCAATTTTAATGTAGGTGGCCTCTTTGGAACAACCATGACCTAGATGACTGAGAATCTTCATAGACAAGAAGAAAAATAATTTCTCATTTTCAAATTGAATAAAAGAGCACTTCTTTAAATTTTTAATGTTTATAATTGGTACGAGGTTTAATGTTCTACATTACAAAAAGTGAAGAAGGAAGTTGATCATTCAAAATAGGATATACTAATATTAGTGATATTTTTAACAAAATGCTTGCTATGGTATGGAGTACTTTCTTGTTTGACAAGGTCTGTGTAAAAAAACTTACTTGAGAGACAAGTGTAAACGATCAGGGAGAGAAAGCCTGCTAAGAATTCCAAGGAATTCCATCTGCTAAGGATCTTCTAATTGATCTTCTTAGTGGCAGGTCTTCTCCTGTGAAATTGTTTGTCTTCATACACAGGTACTACTCACTGATGAGTTTTTGCAGGGATGTGAAAACCTGGCTCAGGATTTGAGAAGGTTTGGAAGTGGTTAAATTTGGGTACATTGGTGGACAGATCATTGTTTCTCAGCCTCAGCAACTTCCACATTTTGTGGACTTTACTTCCAGATTTCCCCAGCCAGCATGCTGAATCATTGTGAAATAGAATGATTGATAGATAGCTGATACTGTGGTTCTCTGTTTTAGTGTACTTTATAAACTACTCGGACTGGTTAAAATATAGGGAAAAAATCCATAAATAAAATGATAATCAAAACAATAAAAAGCAACTTCAGTTGAAATGCAGAATAAAGAAGTAGCATTAATGTCCAGCATTTGAAGGCAGCATTTTGCCCTTTTGAAGAATGAAGTGCAAGTATGATTGTGTTTAAAGTTATTCCTCGGTCAGGGCTTAGTAGCAGCTGTAGTCTTTCAAGCAGTAAACTAAGGTTTGTTTTGGCATTTTAAGAATTTACTTCCTACCTTACAGTTCCAGTAAAGCACCAATAAGCATCCCATTTTGAAACTCTCCACCCATCACAGTTCTCTGAGGCCAAGATAGGATAACTGGAGCATAACTATTGAGACGCAACCAAATTATGAATTTCTAGAGAGAGGGGAAAAGGTGAAGATAAGTGCATGAAAGTCAGCTAATATTGGTACATGGGTACAAGAGAGAAAGGGTTAAGCAGATTTTCATTTTAGATAGTTACTATGGCAACAATCAGTAAGCTCAAGCTGTATCTTTTCTATTTGTGGGAAATGTTTAGATTTACAGAGTAGCTTAGCTTATTATATATCTACCTTGATTGCTTGATAAAGCTTCTGATTAAAACCAGAATAAGATACATTTCTATAATGCTACCGAACTAAGAAGAATTCCATGAAAACTCTGATGGACGTCCTGATTTTTGTTATGGTTTTTGAATACCCTTTCTTTTGACAGAATGCCGCTCCAAAGCTGAGTTTTGAGCAGAAACTTTAAAACTTGAATTCAAATAGATTTCACTTTGTCTTCCGGCAAAAGGCTGAATGCTACTAATTGGGTGGGACAATTTTTGTTCCCACAATCCATTATGCTACCTCAAAGATCTTGCTCCAAGACTGTTAATCATCTTGAATAAAATAAGATTCTATGTTTTCACTTGCCTGGGGCATATATCTCTGACTCTTCAAGAACCCAAAATCATGTTCACACAAGAACCCTCTTAGATTTTGTCCGGGTAGGGAAAAGAATAGATTACATATCATACTGCTGAGTTTTGGAGATGGAGGAACATGAGAACAAGGCATCTGTAGCAAGTAGATCCAAAAGTCACCCCAACTCTGTTTTTCTGCAGGTTGCACAATACCTCATTTTTAACATCTCTGCATTTGCTATCTCAGAGTCCAGCACACCATTTATTTATTTTCTTTTAAGATGTCTTGTTTTTAGCTTTCTGGTGGATTTTGAAGAAGGGAGTGTCTACACTGACTATGCTGCATATGTAAAGAAATCAGTCCCGGTACATAGGTGAATTCATATTAGAAACAGGTGCAAGACTGATGCAGAACAAGAGCAGGGATGAGATTGTATTTATTTCAGTTATAAATTATTGATTTTATTTCAGTTGATAATAATTACTAAAATCTTTTGAAAGAATAGTTAAATTACAATAGCGGATACATTTGTGCATCAGTACATTTGATTTTTCTTCTAAGTGATCACAGTAATTACAATCTCAGTAGTTGAAAGCTTTTACTCTGCTAAAACACTATGTTTGCTCAGTATATTCTCTTACAAAAATGTGTCATTCCATGAAATATGTTTTTCTTTTATTGAAATTATCTCTCTGGCTAGTTTTTGTTTTTGAAAAAGTGATGCCAAAGCGATAGTGGACACATCACCTGGTTTGAAGTTATCTTAAGGGACTTTTCATATTAATCTGTAATGCTGATCTAAGTAAAATGAATAAAACCACAAAGGGTTTTTTTTCCCCCAATTCAATTCAATTGCAAGTATATTTTCCCCTACTTCACCAGCTCTTATTCATTCTTTCTTGAAAATAATCAGTTTATGAATTTAGACATTATTTTGTATGCAAAATATTAGACTGGATTCTGTGTTATTTGGGGGGGAGAAGATGGGGTCTCAAAATCTGATGCAAATTACATGACAGACAGTTGAGGATAGGTATATTCAATCTAGAAAAAATAATTATTTCTGAACTGAATAGCAATCTACAATTGGCTCACACCTGATTTATTTTCTATTCATGCTGTTTTGCTCGTAGGAATTCATGTGGACAAAACAAATATGAACCAAGCAAAGCTATACAGATGGCCGTAAAGTTCATCATTTAGGAACAGTCAGTCATCTAAATTATAAAGCCAGGTATTAAGAAATACTTCAGGCTTCGTCCACACATGCAACAAGATGTGGTAGAAGTGAAGTAGCCAATTGGAGTGTCATTTCAGATTGTATTTCAGTTCCTAGTCTTTTCAATGTAAGAAAATGATTTGTAAAATATAGAGTTTGAGTTATAATAATTTCTAATCATTGATGTATTCAATGACTGTTTATGCCTGTTTTATTTCGTTGATGTACTGTATATATGGATAAAAGTAGATGCGAAGATTTTAGTTTAATTATAAGCTTTGCCATTTTTCCATTTGTAAGCAAATTTTGGCAGAGAGGACTATTTTGCTGGCTGCAAAATAATATGTGACTTTCTGATGTCATCTGTGATAAGGCAAACCATTTAGATGCATAGAGTGCACCCAATGCACTGGAATTTATATCAAAATAATTGTCCTTCTGTAATTTGCAGCATTCCCACAAATCCTGAGTGGATTCCAACAGTACATCTGTAAGTTCCACTGTCTGGAGACATTTCAATTGTTGTAAGTCAGAGTCCCAAATTGAGCGTGAGTTCAGAACACCTTCTCCATTCCCCTGTTTGCCCACCTTTGTTGATTTGAACCTCTGCAACTAAGATCATCTTCCTTTCTTGCTGATTTCTAACAACTTTCTTCCTGATACCTTCCTGAATATCCAAGCATTTATTAGCAGATTTGGGGCTTCTATAGCCAGAGAACTCAGTGATTATTTTGCAGCTAGCTCAATAAGAATGAAACATATACTGAAGTAGGGGACATTTATTTTAAACATGAATTGTGATATGAACAACTTATTTTGAAGATGGACTTAAGAAGAAAATAAAGTAATTTTAAAGATGGATTGGTGAGGAACAAATGAAAATAAAGATGAATTGGTAGAAGATCTTAATGTAATGATTAACATGGATGTGTCAAAAACAGATCTTATCATATTAGTGATTGATTGGGTGATATAGCTGAATTCAGAACTGGCTTGAGAATCATACTCAAAGAATACTTATAAGTGGTTCTTCATCTAGGTGGAGGGGGCTATCATGTGAAGTCCTTAAATGTGGCTACATTCCTTTTTCTTTGCCTGGTAGTACCTCCATCTTCTCAAAAAAGTAAAATGATCTTTTCATTTCTTTTATTTGGAAAAGACTACACATCCCTGATTTTTTACCAACAATTTTTGACTTTCTTCGTTTTACTAGGTCTGAATTGATCCAAATATTCATATGAAGAAAGTCTTGCATTATTTTTCCCATAGGGAAAAAAGTACAAATTGGATATCAATAGGCAGAAGAGATAGAAATTAGATATTTCTCAGAGAACAGGATGTCCAGCAGTAAAGACATCAACTGGGAATGCTTTAATTTAGATTCCTGGACTCAGTAGGGGGATAAATTAGACCATTTGTTTCAGAATACTTTATGAAACAGCCAATTTTTTTTGGATCTCATCAATTGAATTTTCTTCATCAGAATCTCTCCATTATTACAATTACAGTTGAATTCCGCCTTATAGATTAAGTGCTTTACAACAAGAACAACGTAAAAGTAACAAGTACATAGCTTTTGGATTTTCCATTGATGATTTATAATGTGCACCGCTTAACAAAGTTACATCCATATTGTCCTATCTTGATTTATATTATAAGAAGAGTTGAAAGTTTTGATTATTTGTAGTAGTTTAGAATCCTTAATATGTAAAACCTTTGTAAACTGTATTGGCAGCTATAGAGATACAATTTGAATATACATTGCTTTTCTCCCTCCCTTTCTTCAAATTTCCTTTGTTATAAGCTTGTGGAAGTCTGTCAAGTGTGGGAACGGTGTGTTGTTTTTCTAGTGATCATCTCCCGGGGTAAACAGTTGGGTTTCTCTAGTTGCAGGGAAGCCCAGCTGTCATATGGGATTCCATCTGTGAATAATCATTTCTATTTTCCATTCGTTACTTCTCCCCATTCCCCCCACCCCATCCCAAGTTTGGCAGCAATTTATTCAGGCATTATTTCTTTTTTGTAAATACTAATGAATAAACAATGAAGAAGATTTTAAAATACACAAATCAGCAGTTTTTAAACTATGTTTTCTTTTTTCAGGCCTTAGCCAAATACAGAATTATCTTTCATGGCAAAACAGATATAGCAGGAGAAAAAAACAATGTGTTCCTCTCTGAACCATAAGAAAGGGAGGGTACCAAAGGGAAACAGACAGAAGGCCAAAGGAATAATAAAATCTTAGTTTGATTCCTGAATATTATTAATTATTTCACTGAGATTGCTTGGTCCATAAGGACAATATTTTTTTATGTGCCTTATCCTGGAAACTCAGCTAAACAATTTGCTAATGAGTATGCTTTTAAAAGTGATGCTCTGGAATAAGATTTTTTAAAAATGAGATATTAAAATAAAAAAAAACTTCTGCATAACTGTGTATGTGGCATTCTACATAATGCCAATAGTTGAAATGCATTTGATAGTACGATACAACTAGTTTTATTTTTGAGTACCCGTCTTTGGTTTTTTGTCTACACCAGAGCTAGACGTAGAGACCTCAACCTCTCAAATTGCCTTCAAAAAAATATCATTAGATTATAATGTAGGTCAGTAGGTCAGGTAACAGTTAAGGTTATAAAAGCATTGAAATAAGTAATATTTGCTGTATTTCATTAACATGATTTTGATTATATTTTAAGTTAAATTAAATTTAGGTTTTAAATCTTGGTCCAACTTATGTTTTTTCCTTAACATTGCTTGAAATATTCATACCAGTTGTTTATACTCTGGCAAGACTGACTGCTTCTTCCGAGGATGCCATTTTGAAAAAGGAAAATGAGTAACTGTGCTCTTGTCAGGTTAAAAAATATTAGTTGGTTCTGTGAAAAATAAATTGCTACAATTTCCCTAATGTCAGGAATATATTTTAGGGCAATGTGCCTATACCTAATTGGTCGTGGCTAGGTGAGAACAGTCTTGGTTCCTGTTTGAATAGGAGACCCAGAAGAGACAAAGTCCATAGGAAAGGAAATAGCTGAAAAAATAGGGAAGAAGGTAGCGGCAAACTAATTTATACTGCTGCCAAGAAAACTGTGATGTTGCACCTAAAGAATCATGAGTAATAGACCTTGATTAGAACAAGATGTACATTTTAAGATGTCTGAATTATGAACAATTCCTCTTAAGCTAAAAAGCAATAGTATGGTCAAGCTTCTTACAGGCTATTTTTATCTCTATTAACCTTCTGGGTCTTCATAAACAGCCCTTTAGGGTTACCTCACTTCTTTGCTGAATTACTCGAAAGGCTGGTAAAAAGCAGCTATCTGCTTAACCTCTCTTATCCTCATTAGCAGATTCTAATTGCTCCCTAAGAGATCCACTTTTGGCCTTGCCTGCCTTATTCCAATTGGTCTGATCCTGAAACAGAATAATTGAAAAATACTGAAATATTTTTCTGGTTTTGTTACATGAAGCACTAAAGATCAGAGGTTTGTTAACTTAGATTAAAATTTACAAGATATGTGTCATATTTATGTTCTGTTGTAAGTATTTGATATCAGTTTTGGTTTTTTAAAATAGGTTCTGATTTGATTAAGGTTAGAATAAAATTATATGTCATAAAAATTTGAATTAGAGATTGTTAGCTCTTTTGTAATTTATTTTTAAAAGTATGCCTTTTTATTGTGAAGATTTGGCATTCAGAGTTGTTACAGGAAAGGTGACACTGAAAAATACATTAGAAGGTTGTAAAGAGAAGAAGATTTAAGAGAGATAATTGATTTTTTTAAAAAAACACCAAAAAACCCCTTGAATTAATAATAGAGAAATGCAGATACCTGAGGGGGGAGAAACATCCAAAATGGCAAGATAGTTCAAAAGATGGCTTTCTGGAAGTCTGTCTGTTCCATCCATCCATCCAATTTTTAGGCTACTCAACTCCTAAATGATTCTGAGCAGCTTTACAACATTAAAAAGTAAGAAAGCAATAATTCATAGAAAAAAACACAGTCACTCCAAGGGAACAAATAAAAAACAGCATTCTCACACATCATCCTCAACCTAACTTACCAAATACCTTAATTTGAAGGAATAACCAGTTTTTAAGGTTCTTTTAAACTGCACTTTTTTCTCCATCAGGCTAGTGAAGTTGATTGCTGAGATTTGTTGCTAACTTTGATACGCGTGCATTTGGCATGGAGGCCACAAGTAAACCTTTTTATATTATGTGTATATTTGAGTAAAATATCATAAAACTTTATTTCCTTAATCATGTCGCTGAACATGAGAATAAGTTGTCCAGGTTAGGTTGTCTGTAGTCTTGATCTCCTTTGAAAAGAACAGATCCTAACATAAAGATAATTCCAGTAGCAAATGTCACTATGAATGCTAGAAATGACCAGCTAACCTTTACCACAATAAGATGAAAGAATAGCCCATATCCCCAGGAAAATACAACATTAGTGCTCAAACTTTTATTTCCCCACAGTCCAAATAATACAGAGCCTTGCTCCATGTAGCGAAAGCCAGATCAAGTAGTGGGTTAGTGGGTTTTTTAAATGTAGGTGCTTATTTGTTAGCAGGAAAATACCTGAAGATTGACAAATGGGGGGGGGAAGCAAATCTTGCTAGCTGATTAGCCTTCCCAGTCCCAAAATAGAGAACAGCATGGGAAATATTTTAAAAGAAATCCTAAAATCTTTAATTATTTTTCTCCTTTACCCACCAACACTCAATCAAACCTATCTTTGAAAGTCATCTGAAAGGTTGGGCCTTCTCTGTGGGCGCTCCGGCTTTGTGGAATCAGCTGCCGGTTGAGCTCCGGATGGCACCGGATCTCCGCTCCTTCCGGCGCGGGTTAAAGACCCATTTATTTAAACAAGCTGGCCTGGCCTGATGGGGAATCACTTAGGGTTTTAATATTTATATATATATATTATTGTTTTTTATTGTGGGCAATAATTTAATTCCTTTTTTAACTTTTGTACTTTTGTAGTTTTAAGATATGCTCTTCGGGAGAAGGGCGGTATAAAAATTTAATTAAAATAAATAAATAAATAAATAAATAAATAAATAAATAAATAAATAAACAAACTTCTAAGAACTGACTTTTGCCTCCTGCTCAATTCTGCCTTCTTCATACATTATATTAAAAAAGGTGAGCTTAAATTGAAATAAAACTTAAGGAAGGAGTCTTTAAGTGCATGCCAAAAAAGCCATGAACCATTTTAAAAATATATTTCTTTTTATGTTTTTCATTTGACATAGATATAATTATATCTAATTATGGGCAGCATCGTGGCCTAAAGGTAAAGCTCTTGCCTCACAATCAGTCCTAGGTAGTGGCAGATATTTCTCTATCTGGGCGCAAAGGGAAAATATCTGCTGTGAGCTCCGTGTAGGCGTCAGGGAGGGCATCTGGCCAGTAAACTCTCAGCTCTATTCAGTTGCCCTGTCTCCACCCTAATGCAAGGGATTACAGGATTGTTAAAATAAAAATAATAATTGTATCTAATTATACTATTCTATATGATTGTTTCTATGTGCCTCTTTGTGTTTGCTTTTGTCTTGGATACACATTTTTGTGATCTGTTAGTTTGCAAAGTAATAGGATTTTGCAAATCTTTTGAAACAGATGGATGAAGGGAAGCCAAAAGTGGTTTTAAACAGCTGTTTGAGCTTCGAAAAAGCACAGCTGGAGGGGTATCCAGTGAAAGGTAAAAACAAACAAAAAGATGACCACATAGGTGAAGCCCCATCACTATTTTACATGGGTTGCATGAATAAGGCATTAAAAAAGGTAGGGTTTAGATTACATGGTTGCAATCACTTCTTTAATGATTAAGAAACTGATGTTTCATTTGCGTTCCTGCATGCTTTCAAGCACTTCATTTTTAAGGAGTTACAAAGTCCTGGATTATTTTACTGCAAAATTCTGAGCACAATTGCCCCAAACTACTGTAAATGTGTTCTAATTAGTGTATTGATTTAGGAAGTGCAAATGTGTTAAATTAGTTTACAAAAGTAAAATGAAACTCATTTCAAATGTGATAACACATCTGCACATATGTGGATTTATTTCCTTCTTTTGAATGAATGCATCAAGACTTATGTATTAGAATTCGGTTACGAAAGAAATTATTAATCATGGAAGTCTGATTTATAAACCTCTGGTAACATGAGCTTTTTATCAACAGACTCATAATGGTAAAACACTTTCTTTTTTTCAGTTGCCACAAGTGAATGTTGAAATGTTAAATTCCAGTAATACTGGAAATATGATAATACTAGCTTTATTTAATGCCCAGGGAGAAATATTATATTGGACATTATAAAACATAGAAATGCTGTATTTATCAGGAAGGAGAGGACTCTGAATTTAAGATGACCCCCCTCCATTCAAAAAAATTGGCAGCTTCTCTTACTATGTTCTCAGTGAATTTAGGATGATCCTCCCACTTTTAAAATAAAAGATTAGAAGCTAAAACTTGCCTTTCTTTTGAACAAAGGCAGAATAGAGATTTTAGAATCTCATTTCTCAAGTGCAGGATGGCAAGCCTTCTTTTACATCCCTTCGAAGCAGGAAAGGGGTCAAAAGTTGAGATGGCATCAAAGCCTTGAACAATCAAAACTCTGTAAGGAGGAAGAGGTCACAGCCAACATTCTTGACTTTTTGACCCCTCCTTCCCCCAGGAATGCCTATTTCCAAGCCCTTTAGCTGCCAATACAAATATTCTGTTGTTAAGTCAGACATTTGTTAAGGAATTTTGCCCCATTTTATGACCGATCTTTCCACACTTGTGAAGTGAATCACTGCAGCTGTTAAGGCAGTAACACGGTTGTTAAGTGAATCTGGCTTTCCCATTGACTTTGCTTGTCAGAGGTTTGCAAAAGGGATCACATGGCACTGAAAAGGCATTTATGACCGGTCCTCACAATTGTGACTGTTGCATCATCCCTACGGTCATCTGATCAAAATTCAGTTCTTTGGCAATAGACACGTATTTAGAACAGATGTGGTGTCCTGCGATCATGTGATTGACAAACAATGGCTTAAGCCAGATTCGCTTAACAACAGCATGATTTACTTAAAAACTTCAGTAATCTGCTTGCCAGCCAGGGCTAAAAAAGTTGTAATATTGAGCATGACTCATTTAACAACTGCCTTGCTTAGCAATGGCAATTCTGGTCCCAGTTGTGGTTGTAACTTGAGGACCAATTATAATAATAAAAAATTTAAGTAAAGAAAACCGAGTAGATTTCTATGTAATTACGCATATCCTGATCTGACAGTGGCAGAGGTGCACTACCTAAAAATTTAGCATTGGAGCAGAAGTGTGGTTAGAGCATCACATAGCTCGTCCTTATTGGCTGGTCCAGAAGCCTCATAGGATTAAGCTTTAACTTTATACTTCTGACTTCTAGATCAGGGATAGGAACGACAACAGAATTTCTAAGAGAGGTCTGGAGCTTCTGGAAAAACACCATATCTATATTAAAAAAATAAAAAAGCCTGCTAGATTATTACCTAGAGAGTCTTTCCATTGTACTTTGCACTTTGAGTTATAGTTTCAAGATGTTTGATATGCAGAACAAGGAATGATTAATGATAACTGTCTAAATAGCATTTTACTACCAATCATTGGGGGAAAAAACTGGGGATAAGCCTTTCTAAATTCTAGATCAGTTCATTCCTTGCATTTAAGATTAGCAGTGAACTTGAGCAAAATTGATTTGAATTTTTCTGTCCTAACCTGCACCGTGGAAAACATGTTGAGGAAATGCTTTTTCAACTCACGTGTGTTTCTCAGTCTTTTGTGAATCAGGTTATATATAATGCACTCTTCTCACATTTGGTCATTCAAATTCATTCTGGCTGCAAATGTTCTTTTTGGAGTTTATAATCATTATTTCAGCAATAGTAAAAGCAAGCACTGGCTTCAAAGAAGAAAAAAGGGAGAAAATACATTATCCATTCAGAATAATTTCCCACCAAACATAAATGTTACTCAGGCTTTGAAATGGATACTGATTCTTTAAATTCTTTCCTGTCTGTTTCAGGAAATAGAGATCCTCTTGATAATGAAGTACAATGTGTCTAAAGTTCATTTCTAAACACTGGCTTTTTGCTGTGAAAGTCACCTACCTTCTCTTTATAATTCTAAGCCACTAGAGATTTGTCTAATCTGATCTGATCCAGTGCTATCATTCAGAAAAATCCTCAATAATAATTCTGCCATTCATTTTTATCAAAGCACTAACCCTCTTCCTTCTTCTTGTTCTCCTTCTGGTCTTCTTCCTCTTGCCCTTCTCCATCAGTCATGATATACGGTTTCTCGATTTGGAGATCAAATTAGTTGGCAAATAAAAGTTATCACTACTAGTTTCGTTTAAATTTGTAATCAACACAAGCTTACTGGTATATGTTTGTTACCTTTTTTCCCCAGAAGGCAAAAGCTCCACTCCCTATGGTGTTGACTGCGGGCCCCAAGTGGTTGCTGGATATGACTTGGCAAGGAGTAGAAGACAACAAAAACAACTGCATTGTGTACAGTAAAGGTAAATCCAAGCTAATTTTTCTTCCTGTTTCTTGATAAGGAATTAACCCAGTGCTGGAGAAACATGCTCGTTGATAATAGACAGCAAATAAAAGCAGCAAAGATGAGTAACTCACTTTTCTATATTACCACTTTAAGTAAGGGATAAGTGTTTGGTTCATGAGCATGAAACAGAGACATATATCATTCAGTGTTCAAACAGAATATTTTAAAGGCATATATCTTTCTTCTACTTGATGCATTTCTGATACAAAAAGCTTGCCTACTTCACTTGCAACACAAGCACCTCTCCGGATACTTCCCAGATCTTTGATTTTGAGTGTGTCTGGTTTAAATGCAGCCACTTCTTCATACTTCTTTTTTCTAACCTAAGATAAATTTACTGCATTGTATTAAGCCATGAATCTATTGTGAACATTCTTTTGAGTTTTTAAAAGAGGGTCACCCAGTTGCAGTTTTAACCTAATAGAAATAAATTATTACCACTTGTGACAAGTAAATAAAAATGTATTGTTTTGGAGAAGATTATTGTGAGAACTGTGATTTTGAAGGTTCTGAAAACTGAAAGATTGCATTGATTAGGGATCAGATTCCAGCTTTGGCTTGCTGAATATATGAGTTACCATGTGTAAAAAAAACCTAAACAAAGCAGTTCCTGTGGATTAACCTCACACTATTTTTAGAATGCTTAAGTATAACTGCTTACCACTGTGTAAATTTCCAAGCTGAATGATCAGAAGAAAAATGAGGTTTTAAGCAGATATACCAAATGTTAGATGTAATTTTAGAGTTGCATTGTAACCTCAAAAGGATTTCAGAATTTTGTGAGATTCTAGACATTGTGAGTTATGGGGGAATGAATAAGTAGCAGGAATTCTGAGTTAAGATGCTATTGGGGAACAGTATTTGGAACGATGCAAACAATTGATAAGCAATGGGACAATGGGATAAAACTGGGAGTTAATCTTCCCTAAGTTGAATTTTATTTCCATCCTTATCAGATTTGTTGTGGTCATGTTTAAGAAAAAATGTAATGTGGACCTATGGATCTGTGAATGAGTAGTGAGTTTATGCACAGCAAAGGGATTGGACCAGAGGTTCTTCAGTGTTGTGTCTAAACTTCCCATTCTATGACTCTAATATATTTCTTTCTTTCCTTCCTACTTTTAGTATTTTCAACTAGGCTCACATTTTAAGTGATAAATTCTCATTCTCAGTGTTTGTGATTACTTCTGAAATTGAAGAATTTTAGGAAATTTTTAAGTTTTTTTTAAAAAATTCCTAACTAAAACCTCTACAAAGATTAAATATTTGTTTATTGTAACAACCTTGTGACTATTTCAGTGTACGATGTCCAGACAAATAACCCAATCATAACATAAAGAACCATTAAACCTTACTATAAATAATTAAATCTTGTTTTTATAATCATTGCAAATTGTACATTTTTAAGAGGATGGGCCACTGAAAACTGAAACATTGAAAACAGAATTTACATTAGTAGTTGTACATCAGGATCTTATGCATTCTTTTTATGACATAATTATATACACACAGTGTTTGTAACCTGAAAATATTTAATTAAGGGGCAAGCCCAAACCCAAAGAGGAAGAATGAATACATACATACATACATACATACATACATACATACATAGTCCGCAAAGATACATTACATCAGAAGACCACACTGAATAAAAATAAAATAGTACAATATTAGCACATATTATATTTTAGTATGCATCTTTATATTTCTAAATAAGTTACTGATGACAGTTTATACAGAACTTTTGCTATAACAGTGTAAAAAAATAAGCCATATAGTGTTCACAGTTGAAAAATTTCATTATATTTCTGACTTTTCCTCCAATATCTACCTAATGCTGTTTGGTTTTTTATATTATCACATCTCAAAATCTGATCGAGCAGTGATAAAGTTACCAATTTCTCAATATATCTCTTAAAGCAGATAACATGATAAAATCACTCTTAGATTATACTCCTTAAGATTGATGAAATGTTTTATTGTTAAATGTTTGAGTGTGAAAATTCTTTCTACTTAAAAATGAACATTTCATTTTAACTTCAGCATTATTACACATACATTGCTTTTTATTTGATTAAAATGCAGCCTGAAATGATACTAATGAGGACGTTTCACTAACTCATGTTGTATGCATATAGTAAGACTGAACTCTTCACGAAAGTGAATGGATCATCACTTTTGTGCAGGATTCAATAAAATTGGAAGATACTGAAAAATCAAATTTCATAGTTAGAGATGGCAAAATTCAGTGCAACAGGATATGGCGACAACAGCTGCATTGTATAGTTTTGACATTTCTGCTGGGTAATGTACTGTCCCCAGCAAATTTAAAGTAGTAAAATACAAGTGAATCACTAGATTTGGAGGCAATATGACAGAGTAGAATAAGGATATTACGACTTTTGCAGCATCCCTGTGATCATGTGATCAAAATTCAGATGCTTGGCAAATAGTTCATATTTATGACCATTGCTGTGTCCCAAGGTCATGTGATCACTTTTGCCACCCTCTGACAAGCAGTCAATGGGGAAGCCAGATTCACTTACCAACAAGGTTACAACTGCAGTGTTTGACTTAACAACTGTGGCAAGAAAGGTCATAAAATGGGGCAAAACTCACTAACCAAAGTTTCACAACAAAAATTTTGGGCTTAATTGTGGTCATAAGTTGAGGAATGCCTGTATTGTATAATCGAGAGGCCCCCAATCTCCGGTCCCTTGACCAGTACTGGGCCGTGGCATGCCAGCAACTGGGCCGCACAAACAAGCAAAGCCTCATCCGTAGGATGCAGGCAGCACACAAAACCACACATTCTCTGGTCCGTGAAAAAAACCTCTCTCCATGGAATCGGTCCCTGGTGCCCAAAAGGTTGGGGACCTCTGATATAATCCATGTAATGATACTCCTGTGATCCTCAAAATGCAATTTGTATCATTTGCTCATCTCAAAGTTAGATTAGATTTCGATCTCTGAATAGAAAGTTTCCATCTGTTTATAGAAAACAGTGAGATCTCCACTGTGTATCATGCTGATCGAGCAGTCCTTCCAAGTTCCTTAGGAAATAAAATAACAAAAACCACATAATGAATAACCTGGTATTCATAATATGTGTCTGCTTTCAATAAGCATTCTAACCACGTTTGTCCTGTTGAAAATCTTTCAGACTATATAGTTCTGGTGATGACAGCATATTCTTTCCCAGTCTCTATTGCTGTTCTCTTAAGAAACTTGAAACTTTGCTTCTGATACAACTCTTTCAGCAAAAGGTTTATCATAGCTAACAAATACGGAAATTAGATGTGCTTTAGTCATTGCTAATTGCAATGAAATTCTGATCCTGTATTCTTAAAATGCAGTACATGCTTAGTTGTTTGAAAATACAGAAGTATTTTTAATGAAATGTACTGGTTACTATAGAACGTGTTTCTCATAAAACCATTCAAGTTGTTTTGATTAGCATATTAACAAAAATACTAAACATTTTAGCCCAGATTTTTCTAGTTTAGCTTAAGTAACTTTGGAAGATCTTTTCCAATAGAAAAAAGTATTTACTGATAGGTCTGAACAAAAAATAGGTCATCGGTATGTGATAATATTTCTGATTTTATTGATATTTTTATTGTTTTAAATTTATTTATTTATCAAATTTATATGTATATTCAACTCACAAGAATGATTCTGGGTGGTGTACAGCAAAGCAAACTTAAAAACAATAAACATGGGAAACACAAACATCTACACACACACACACAAACACACACAAGATTTAATCAGCAATGAAACAACCTCAAGATCTCACTGATCCCCTGAAGCCACAAGGCACCAGATCTTGAAGGACTTCTGCAAAATAAGGAGGGACAGAGATTATCTCACTTCAGTGGGAAGAATGTTCCATAAGGTAGGTGCCAGAGCAGAGACGTTCCTACTTATTTGGACCTGCCAAGTTTAGTTCCTTGAGAAACTGGACACACAGTATGCCTCTCTTGCCAGATCTGGTGAGATGAGCAGATGTAATGGGGGAGAGATGATCCCTCAAATAACCCAGCCCCATACCTTGAAGGGCTTTAAATGTCAAAAGCAGTTCCTTGAATTGGAACTAAACTGGCAATCAATGCAGCTTATGGAGCAGAGGTGTAACGTGTTGTTCTAGAAGCACACATTACTGGCTGCACTGCTGCATTTTATACCAGCTGAAGCTTCTGGATATTCCAGAAGGGCAGCCCCATGTAGAACATAATTTGCTGTTCACTGCCCAGGGTCATATGTAGATTTGATGCCCATTCAAATCTAAGGTAGATGATGGATGGATGATAGATATGCTATGAAAGGATGATGCTAACAGTTATCATTAAATATGACTATGTTTTAAAGTAGATATATCACATTTAATGTTTTTTATTTTTGCTGCAAATCACTAAGTCCTTTATTTAATTGGCCTACACTTTCTTGAATAAAGCAGGAAAGGTATTTGGCCAATAAGTGCTCAGTTCTATTTAGTGACCCCAACTCTATGCCAAATTCATGGATTACAGGATCATAAAAATGGGAGTATTCTCAAGTTATTGTTTATATGTTGTGGGTCATGGAATAAAAGTAAGTAGTGCCTAGCCAAAGTACTCTTTAGAATTTAATTAGGAAACAAGATGTAAATAAAAAAACAGGGAAAAGACATGCATTCTTGAAAATGTACACATATTCAACAAAATCATTGTTTTATTTAAAAAGTTCAAACCTGAAGAGACATCAGGTTTCAAATAAAGAGGATCTGGACATTTTACAGCATATGCGACTACACATAAATTGTCACTGCTGAGTCAGTTATCAATTATTATTTACATAGCATTATCCCCTCACATTTCATTAAGCATGCATTGAACAGCAGTGGAAAAAGCACTAATGCTGTTTTCTGGTCATCTAAATAATGAAGGCTAAAAGTACTCGGTGCAGCTATATAGAAAACAAAATAATATCAGTAAATCATGATCACAAATGTAAAAACGATCAATGCGGAACATGAAATGAAATGACAGAAGGCTTGAGAAATATTTGTTCCGTTTCGGCTGTATAATTGATGCTGCAAATGGCTATTTTTATTGCAGCACACAGAACATTCATCCATAACGCAATATATGCTTCAAATACTTTGGGATTTGTGTATTTTTTTTAGAAAATAAAATATCCTAAGAACAGCTACTCTGTGATTTCTCATTTTTAATATATCTCATTGCTTCTGTCTTTAATTTCAAACATTCTCAACCGTATGTGACATATCAAAACAGTCTCAGACATATTATTAAAACATGTTGGTTTATACTGCATGGCGTTATCCTGTGGTGCTCTGCAATCAATTACCATTATACCACCATCATTAATAATTTTCTTAATGAAAATGATTCTGTTGATCTCCGTTGTATTTTAATTATCAGAGTTAAGCATAATTACACTGCAGCTCTGAGCTGGCATGTAGACTCCTTTAGGGTGCAATTTTGTTTTAACACACTGATAATGTAATTTTACATTGTGTCAGTTGTTTAGTTATTATCCAGTTATACAATTCCACTGTATTCCTGATAACAGATAATAACCTTAGCACCTCCTATGTCCTGAAGTCATTTAAAAAGCAATATTAGAATTTCACAACTAGCTAACTTAATCTCCTTATGATTTTATAATTCCCACTGCTAAATATTTTTACATGAATATATATATATATATACAGAGAGAGAGAGAGAGAGAGAGAGAGAGAGAGAGAGAGAGAGAGAGAGAGAATATACATATGTGCTTCATATGCTTTTATTATTTCATATGCTTTTGCTATGTTCCTGTTCATTTTGCATCTTGATATTTCTTCGGCCATTATTGCTTGTCATACAAGGACTAACTCGGTTGAAGACCCATTTATTTGAATTAGCTGGTCTGGCCTGATGGGGGATTATGGGTTTTTAAATTGGTGTTTTTTACCATTTTATTATTGTTTTTTAACTGGGCACTGGTTTAATTTCCCTTTTAACTTTTGTATCGTTATTTATATATGCCCTGTGAACCGCCCTGAGTCCCTAGGGAGAAGGGCGGTATATAAATCAAATAAAACTGAAACTGAAACTGAAATCCTATCATATTCCAGATTAAGAATGTTATACTCTTGTTACTCTATGATTGGATTAACACACATAACCCAAACTAGATGGAACTGGACAGTTTGCAGTTTAGCATTTAGCAAAGCCCAGACATTGTCTTAGCATGTAAACCAGGCCATTGTTTTAATGTATAATATGGTTAATTTATTTAGGCACAAAAGATAATGAGAAACTAGATTTATTTTCTTAACATAAGTTTAGAGTATAGTGTGTTATGTAGATACTGGCACTGATAAGATGGCATGATAAGCACTGTGGGGAAAACCCTGTCTGTCATAGGACAAGTCTCCCTAATTTAATTGAGCCTCTTGCATTCATTGGTGCATGGCTTCGCTCCAGATTGTCTTCACTATCAGTAGCTTGCCAGATTATACTGTGCTTTGTGCTATATTGGTGCAAGATAGCAAATACGTCTTGATACAAATCTACAATCTGTCTGAAACCGAACACAGATTCTTTTTCCCATTGAATTGACTGCTGTTATTGCAAATCTGATAGCATGGTACTTCCAAAGGGCCAAAAATCTTTCCACAGTTGTTATGGGTTGCACTTGTCCACAACTATCCTTCCTGTTTTGGAAAGGTGATGGTCCTAAGCAAAGATTATGACAATTGTTTTCATTTTTTTTAAAAATAACATTTTATAGTCACTATATATTAAATATTCATTTTTGAAACAAGAAGCCACTGGGTTTTTAGTCTCTGTAGACTATTTTCCAGAAATGTCCTAATGTATTTGTTCTGTTGTCCTTGTCACTATCCCTTTTTAGAGTATTGAGTCTTTTTATAATGCCTGCAAGCATTGTTGTTTGATAAATTAAAAATGAGTAAATTGTATATTATATTACATCTTGCTACAGAGTGCAATTGCTGTAGTGGAAATTAGCTGAAATAAAACTTGCAACAGCTATTGGGATAGATATAGCAAAAAAATGGCTATTTTTTCTCCAAATCAATTTATTAAAAGGGAAATGAAATTTTCTGTAGGAATTTTGTAATTGAAGTAGTTTTAGCAAGATTTTTTTTTGAACAGTCCAAAACCCAAAGAAACAAACTTCATTTCCCAGCAGCCTGTAGTACTAGGTAAATATCAGAGAGAAAGAACAAACAGAAAATTTCTCAGCAGTATGGTTGCCATTTAAAAGAAACGTGGATATAAGTGGCATCTCTGACTTAGAGGGAAGCATGTAGGGGGAGATACAACATCAGTGAAAAAGCATATACTTGCCATGTAGATTATATCAAGGTAAGGTAAGGTAAGATGGTGCTGAATCTTAAAATTCTCATCTCAAATTAACACATAAATTAGTACTCTTTAATGTAATCTCTTTCCAAGATTTCATATGCAAGCCTTTGTATGCAATATTCAAGTTTGCACATTTAGGAAATATTTTAGACGTTGAGCAAATCATTCTGTCAATGACAGCAAAAGAAAGCCACACCATTTTATTTGTGATTATTAGCTACAGGGGAAGAACTTTAAATAGGGCCTTGTTCCTTTGGAACACTAGACGTTGGAGAAGCCAAAATAAACAATTGTTGTACTTCATGAAACAATCCATTGTGAAAGATTTCTGTTGTTCCTGTCAGAATAAAGGAGAAATTATGGAACTTATGAACCTTCAGTTTTAAAAAATATAATCATATTTTTTTTACATTTGGCTAAAGTATTTATAATTCTGTTTCAATTGAACTTTATTTTATATTACAAAACTACTGATTATATTGGAGATACCTTCCTTAAACTTGAAGAATTCTTTAAATGTTTCACAGACGTAGGAACTTTTCCATTAAACTCAATCTTTCATTTTAGCTAAACATTGGTCTCACTTTTGACAAGGAATCCTGGAATAGATCACTTAGAAATGGATTCATATTTTTTTAAAAATTTTAAAATACAGTTACAGTTTTTTGAGTCAGTAACATTCTTTTGTGTCTGAGGAAGGCAATTTCACAGAAAAGTAGCTGCTGTTGTCTTTGGTGCGAGCTTAATAAGAAAAGAAATCACAAATTTGCTGAGCCACAGATTTCAAGTTGTCGACAATACCATACCCAAGAAAACAGAAGAAAATATATATGCACTCGGTCCTGTCTAAAGGCTTTCGCCTTATCTTGAGAGACTGTCAGGGCAGGAACATCATGGAATGGACAGGAGTCTATTAAATTAATAAGCTGCTGGATGGTGTCTGGAGAGTTATGATGCTCCATAAATCCAGTTTGATCATGGTGGACAAGGTTTAAATCTGCAGCCTTCTAACACACATCCACTTTTTGAATTGAATTTGAAGTTTTGTGCTGAAAACAGAGAGATAATCCTGCGGCTTGTGAATTAAGATTTATCTTTTTTTTTCTCCTCCTTTCTCATAGCTGTGTTTTTTTTCCTTTAAGAAAAGCTAGGATTTGACAAAAAGGAAAACACCTTAGGGATCCTGGCAAATGTTACTGCTTGAAATAAAAGAGCTATTGTCAAGGTGAAACCATGACCTAGGTGCCTAATATCAAACCTGGGTTATTCTTTTCAAACAGCCCCATTGGAATAGAGGGCAAAAAGGTCTGCATGAAAAGAAACAAGGAAGAATTTACCCATAACTTACTTCATAGTGATTCCTGTCAAATGCTCCCACTCTTAGTTTATGACATAGGAGTACATGAATGTTAGGCAATATATTTTGTAAAAGAATAATGATGAAAAGGACAACATCTGAGAACTTACTCTTCTCTGATAATAGAAACCTAGGTTTTAAATCTGTTTCTGCAGTGCATATCTACTACATTGCCTGCTGTTGATTTTAACAATTAAAATAATTACTTGGTCGTTATATTTATAAGTCACTGCTAATTTCCAAAGAAGATGAATGTTGCCGTTTGGAAAATGTCCCCTGTGTGTAAGGAACCAGGTAGATGCAACAAAATACCTTTTATTGGCATGCACTACTGTAGTCATCAGGGACGCGGTGGCTCAGTGGGTTAGGACGCTGAGCTTGTCGATCAGAAGGTCGGCAGTTTGGCGGGTCGAATCCTGAGTGCCGCGTAACAGAGTGAGCGCCTGTTACTCGTCCCAGCTTCTGCCAACCTAGCAGTTTGAAAGCACGTAAAAATGCAAGTAGAAAATAGGGACCACTACGGTGGGAAGGTAACAGCATTCCGTGCGCCTTTGGCGTCTAGTCATGCTGGCCACGGAGATGTCCTCGGACAAGCGCTGGCTCTTCGGCTTTGAAACGGAGATGAGCACCGGCCCCTAGAGTCGGAAACGACTAGCACACATGTGCGGGGGAACCTTTACCTTTACCTTTACTGTAGTCATCACTGGACCCCTCACTAAAGGAATTTAAAAGAGCCCCAGGGATCATAAGATTACAAACTATATATTCTGATACATGGGCTTTACAAAATGTGTAAATTATAAAATGATCTTTACTATATGAATGCAGGTTCTGATATCCACATAGGGTGACTTTATTACGGGCTGCTTCTGTGTGCTGTTCCTCTAAAGAGATACCAAGCCTGCTCTTTCTACTGATAGTAGCAGCTTCTAACATAAATAGCATTTCTTATTGGATATATATATATTGATTCCTTCATCCTGTGGAAAAGACAAAAAGCTGGTTTTTGTAACAACCTGTCTCATTCCCTTCCAGGTTCATCCATCAGTTTCAGTTTGCCCACTTTACCTAATGTGCACTTCAGTATCTTGTATGTTAGAATATTATTTATCCCTGATAATGAACAATACTGAAAAGCAGTCTGGATATTGGGGAGAAGCACCTAAACAAATACATGGAACAAAATATTCAAATTCTTGTTGCTCCTATGTGGTCTCTAGTTGATTACAGATCTCCAAGGAAAGAAAGATTTACATGGCTCCCCCTAGAGAAAATGCTTTGATATTTAATGTTTTAAAGAGCCAAAAAGATACTAGCAATTAACAGATTGGGAAGAGGGGAAATTGTCTTCAGTATGCTATAGAATCAGAATAGGTGGTAATACGTACATGGAACATATAGGTTCTATTGTCATTCTAGAATGCCAGTTAATTTTCTATGACAAAATCATGTAGGGTTGGAATATGGTAGTTTTTCATAAAACAAGGAGTCAAACTTTGGCTATAGTATTTTACACTAAATAGTATAAGCTGTGTACCTATATGGTACCGGATAATGTCAGTTATGTACAGAGTAATTATGACATAAAACAGTTAATATTGATGGCAAATACGTAAAAAAGACACTTAGCATTTAGTTCTGATCAGTAAGTATTAAATGGAATGACTGGGGCTTACAACCTGTTATGTAACAAAGAATTAACTACCAATCAATGTTACATTCACTAGTGTATAGATTGATTAAAACATAACTACGGCCGAAATCCTAATACCCCATTTATTTTTGCCTAAGTAAAATAAAAGGGACAGGAATAAGATTATGATCTCTTGGTCTGCAGTTCAATACGTATTCACTTGAGAATAAGCCCTACTGAACATACAATGATGTAGTATAATATTATACACTTAGTTTTCTTTGCACAGCTAAGAAAGTTTTATTTTGTTCATATTTAACACACCCTTTAGATCAGGCAAATGTTAATAGGTCTATATGGAGTAACTATATTGTTGATTATAGTTTTATAATCTCAGTTTATTTCTCAGAAGTATTAGTATTTAAGCTGATTGAATTGCACTGAAATCAATGCAATAAACTTGTTCAAGTTCAATTACCTTAGCTTAACATGGTCCTGGATTGGACTGTCACTCATGTTTTGCTCACTACTGCAATGAAGGTCAATACTAAATAGAATCTTGGATCATAAAATACAGTAAATAGTGGTGTGGCAATCTGTACGTTTTCTAATATCAAAGTACATGCCTCAAAATCATGACAGTGGATTACAAATTTCTGACACTTATCAACAAATACTTCATGGTCTTCAATGCATAATGTTCTTTAGTACAATTATAAGTATGTTAACTGTAATCAAAGTAATAGCTTCCACATCACTCAGTTATCATTTTTCTATCTGTTTCATTTCATTCAGATGCATATTCATTCTGGTGCTTAAAACGTATTATGTGATTTATAATGCATGGAAATGCATTGGGTAATTTCTTAATATTAATAGTTTTGTCATTTTTGGATCCATTAAGGTACTCTTCAAATCTTGATTTCAACTCGGTCTTCCATCATCATTGCTGCAATCCTCACTACCATTATTCCATAGCATATCCCATCTAATCATGGCAAAAACAGAATGTAGACAATTAGAGAAAAAATAGAAAATTATACAGTTGAATGCTCTATAGTTCAGGAGGGACAGCTTGAAAAACTAAAGGTTGGTAATAAAGATGCATGGTTTATACAGCTAAAATATGGAAGAAGCTTACTTGTTTCTTGTTTAAAAGGATTTTATGGGAATTTTAGCTGCCCTGTTTTAAATCATTCAAGAATGAACTCTGATAATATAATGGTTTATAGCATAATCTTCATAAATGGCAATGCTACAGTGCTTCTCTGTGCAAGCGTTATTGAATGGATTGCAGATAGGAAACTAAACACTTCAATGAAGATCAGAACAAAGATTTGTCTCTGTTTAAAACAAGACACAACACATATGCACAGGGATCATTCACAGGAACAATTGACTGATATGCCCTAACCTTCAACTCTGCAATTGTGATGAACTTAATGGGGTTGATTTGTTACACGAAACAAACATTCAGAAATGTTGGAACGGAAGCATATGAGAGGGGAAGAAGTGGACAGGATCTTTTAAAAAAAATAACAAGTACTGTGAAACTGTGTGATGTTCACAGGCAGTTCATAAAGTGGCAGGAAAAGCTAATAGTGTTTTGCTGCAGTGTATCCAGAAGAAAACTTGTTTTATAGGTAAAAACATTTTTTCTGCTGGAAACATGATTTTTCTAAGAGTTCCAAGAGTAGTTAAGGTAGCTATGAATATAATTAAAATTACTGCTGCAAAATAAGTAGGATTTATTCAATTGTTCACTCATAAAATATTAAAATCTAATATTAAATTCTAATAAACCTACACATTGATGAAAGTGGAAAGATTAACTTAAAAAATTAAAAGCATTTGTTATATAAACTGTTTTAAAGACCATTTGTTTAAAGACATGGCTCAGTGGGTGAGCACCTGTTACTCGTCCCAGCTTCTGCCAACCTAGCAGTTCGAAAGCACGTAAAAATGCAAGTAGAAAAATAGGGACCACTACGGTGGGAAGGTAACAGCGTTCTGTGCGCCTTTGGCGTCTAGTCATGCCAGCCACATGACCACGGAGATGTCCTCGGACAAGCGCTGGCTCTTCGGCTTTGAAACGGAGATGAGCACCGGCCCCTAGAGTTGGAAATGACTAGCACGCATGTGCGGGGGAACCTTTACCTTTACCTTTTATCCATACTGAACTGTCTCCTAGACAAAAAAGCATTACAAGTTCATTTAAAAAAACAAAAAGATGGAATACTCCACAATTGAGACCCAGTTTGGTATAGCATAAGGCACCAGGCTAGAAACCTGGAGACAGTAAGTTCCAGTCCCCCTATAGCAGACCAGAGCATTTTATGGGCCATAGGCCACATCCAGCCCTTCAGTCCTGTCCGCCCTGCAGTGGTGGTGTGTGGTGGTGTGGTGGGGGAGGGGCAGGGGTAGAGCAGGGGTGAAATGGGGATGGGACAGCAAGAGCCCTCCACAGCAGTCCCAATTTCTTATGTGGCTCCTTGGGAAAATTAATTGCCCATCTCTTCCCTACAGGCACAACGCCAGCTGAGTGACCTTAGGCCAGTTACTCCATCTTAGCCCTATGAAGGAGACATCTGCTAAAACCATTTCTGAAATCTTGTCAATAAAGCTTACACACTTACCAGGCACATCTCCAGCCAACTCCCCTCCCCAATTACTAGAAACCCCCTTTTTCTTTCCATTTGTCTTACGCATAAGATGAGATAATGAGAAATCAAAGGAGCAAGTTACACAATATTGTATAGATTATTATTGTATTGAGCTACCCTCCCTTCTCTTCTGATTGTACATGAAATATAAAGGTAGCTTGTATCCTAGAAAAGAAAGAAATGCAGATCTCTCTCTCTCTCTCTCTCTCTCTCTCTCTCTCTCTCTCTCTCTCTCTCTCTCTCTCTCTCTCTCTCTCTCTCTCTCTCTTCCTCCCTCCCCTCCACTGTTTCTTTCCCTCCCTCCCTCCCCCTCTCTCTCAGCCCACAGTGGTTCTAAGCTGGAGCTACTTATCATGCATGCAGGTAGCAGAAATATTTTTATCAATTATTTATTTGATGTGTAGGCTGCCTGTCTCTGGTCAGCTTACAGCTTAAAATAGAAAAGCAACAAAAGCGGTTGAGGTATGTGGACAGCAATATCCCTCATAATAAAACATAAGTAGAGGTTCTTTTTCTGTCAACCATTTGTGTGTCCTTACTAGAAGCATTCAAGAAGCTCTCATATTACATGTCCAGGATCAGCAGCAGGTGTCTGGCAGAGCAAAAGGAAACTCTTCTTCTGTCAGCTCTTTCAGTGATGGTGTGGCATGTGTAAGAAGGGCTTTATCTCTGATTTATCCAGAATGGAAACACAGTGATACTGAAACACAGTTGAAGGGCTGTTGATAGACAGCATACTTTCCAAACTGCATGGAAAGGTGGGTATGTACATACGTTTAGTAGTAATATCAATAGCACTTAGACTTACATACCACTTCATAGTGATTTACAGCCCTCTCTAAGCGGTTTACAGAGTCAGCATATTGCCCCCAACAATCTGGGTCCTCATTTTACCAACCTCGGAAGGATGGAAGGATGAATCAACCTTGAGCCAGTTAGAATCGAACTCCTGGCTGTGGGCAGAGTTAGCCTGCAATACTGCATTCCAATGACTGCACCACCATGACTCTAGTAGTTGAGTTCTCAAATATTTGAGACATCAATATGGTAATGAAGCCCAGAGGATTTTGACTAGTCAGTATGTATAGCAAACCTGGACTACTCCTATTCCAAGAATTCTCTAAGTAGGTTTTTCTTCCTCCTCCCAATCAAGAAACGGAGCTGGAAAGAGCCATGAATTCTGATCCTCTTCAGCAGCTATTTTGTTTACCAGACTTGGGGGACGGGGGGCAGGCTGGGAAATGAATAAATTGCCTGTTCCTCAAGGTAATGGAGTAGGGACTGGAAAAGTAATCCCAATTAAGGCAACCTCCATACATGCTTGAAATGATTTGAAAAACAAAGCCACTTCCCTGTCTTTGATAATAATTTTATTAAAGATTATATTATACAAATAAAACCAATACACTCTACATCAGGGGGGTCAAACTGCCGGTCCACGGGCCGGATGCGTCATGGCAAAACCGTGCCCACTCCATTACTGGCAATGGGAAAAAAGTCGTGATACATTGCAACACGTCACGTAACGTTGCAAGTTTGACACCCCTGGTCTACATTGACTAAACAATGTACTGTAAAAAAGGAAAGGAAAAAAAGTAAAAAGTGCAGAATAAAAGAAAAGAAGAAACTTTCTTCCTCGTCCCAAGCAAATAGTCAACATCAATAACTTATCACCATCTCTTAAAGGAAAAAAAAGTCTACTTTCCTATGCTGGTTTTCTCATCCTTCAGAACCATTTGATTGCATGTCCCATCTTCCTCAGCAGGAGTGACTGTTGATTAGAAGAGGATGGTAATTTAAGAAATCAGAAGGGGTCAGGGGGCCTGCTTTTCTTAACAAAGTCTAATTTGCACAATTGAAAACAAGTTACATATTGTGGTTATGTTTATTCCTATCTCTGCTTCCTTGTAATGCATCATAGATGTGAGTCTTATTTGTAACAGTAATTTTAGTTAATATATTTTAATGTCAAACTCATCTTGATAATGTAATTCTTTTTTAAAAAAAAGTTGGCCAACTCTGCACAGTAAAGAACTAGTTGCCTTCTCTGCAGACAAATCTCCAAACCATTTCTTTGTTTGGCATTGAGCAGTCCTTCTTAATACAGTGAATATCAAATGAATTAAAGAAGGATGCATAGAATATCTTTTACCATATTTACTTATTGCTGTCTCACTTCTTATCAACAATTTTATTACAGAATTATCTGCTTCCATCCAGCCCCTAACTTATGTATCTTGTCTTCTTTGTGCTCTCTTTTCTTCACACGGAAATCATCAGTAAAATAAGAACAGCAGTAGGATGTGGAAGAAACATGTCAATAGTTTTTGCACACTTCCCAGTTTGTTTGTTTTTTGGAAGCATACAATTTTGGGAATTTGCCTGAAGTTAATAATGTTGTATGGCTGAATGTGACTTTTCTTGTTTCCTTTATTTTTCAAACAGAGGAGCAGAAAATGGCCTTACCCTGTGTTTTTAACCACTGGTGCTCAGAATCTAGATGTTGATCTAATGCTAAAGTTGCCTACCATTCACTTTTTTTGTTAAAACTTAGGGGTTCAAAATCCAATTTTTCCTATAAGCTGCTGTTATTCAAATTGCTCATGATGAAGCCTGGGGCAGAGAATTGTTGGTGCCTTTTTCAGTTCTCAGCTGATGAAATCCTCAGGCAATAATATATAATGTACTAATAGGAGATATTGTGAACCACTCTACTCCTCTGAAAAAAATGGAACATGCATGAAAGCCTCTGAACAAAATGAGCATATTCTTGCAATTGAAATCGTTAGATTACACTTTTCTATAGCGCATCTCAGGTTCTAGTCTGCTGGCAAAATAATTTCAATAGATGTACTAAGAGAAGAGAAATACCAAGCCTAGCTTTCACAGATTTCCCCCCCCTCTCCCCCCCCCCATTTTTTTTCTTTTAAACCCTGTGAGGCTGTGTGATTTTTCTTAGCTGGACTAGAGTTGTGTCAACGGGAGGCTTGCACCATAAAGTCAGAAATGTTAAAGAAAGCTACAAGGAACAGCTTTGAGGCAAGGTTTCAAGCTTTGTCATCACGCTTGAAGAATTTTCTGTTTAATGTACTGTAATGCAGAATTCAATAGGGACAAGTTTAATTGAGTTTTACACAACCCAGTTGGGAGTAGTGCTGCAAGGTAGGTGATGTCTAGGTTTTTAATCTTCCACTCCGGAGAGGCTTGTTGACGAAGTAGTTCTTTCTCTTTGTAAGAAAAAAAAAGGAAGCATGAGAAATGATACATCCGTGGATAAAACCAATTGGCAACCCCCAAAGGAACGAGGGCGATAAGGCGAATCCAGCACTTGTAAGAAATAAAAGAATCCAACTGTTCATTTAAATGAGAAACAACACATGTGATTGAGGAGGCCGGGAGGCTGGTGGATGGAATGTAGAGAAAGAGCGACTGGCAAGGCAGCAGCTGATTCCAGAATTAGGATTTCTGGACAAACACTCAGATGGTTCTGAGAGGGATTAAGGAAGAGATGGCTAATGACATTTGTGCTGGGGTGTGTGTAGTTGTGCCTGTGTGGAATAAAATACCTCTGTGCATCGGGGGAGGTGGATAAAGTTGCAGGAGAGGTAAAGATGCTGCTGTAAAGCAGGAGTTATTTTTTGATATATCTTTGTTCCCCGAGGCTTGCCATAAAAATAGACTTGGACACCATCAGGAAGAAAGTAATACTTTCTCTATAAGCCTTAGCGTATTAAACTTTAACTATGGTGAGTTTATTCCTTCTAGTGGGACTTTAAAAGCAGCCAGAGGGATAGACAAGCGGTAGAAGTGATATATCACTGGATCATTTATTCAGCTTTCCTGTTTATGCAACCATTTGCAAAACCTTCCTATTTTGTCATTCACAGAAATGGTTTCATAGTGATTTAAACAGGGATTCTCTCTTCCTCATTTTAAATGCTCACAATACATGCTATGATAAAGCACTTCAGTCTTTCAAAGTCGCATTATATCCTCCCCACCAAAATAGTTCTGTAATTATAATGAGGGTGGGGTGGAGAGAGAGAGAGAGCATCAAAAAAACTCTTAAAAATAGAATACGAATATGAAGAGAGATGTAGTACTTGTTATTTCTTTATAAAGCAGCAAGAATTGGGCCATTCCTGGTCTATACTGTATTTTGATTATTTATATTCTGAATACTGCATTCTGATGACTTAATATGGAACTCAAGATGCTGTTTTCAAATAATGTTTGTGTTCAGATATTCCCTTATTATTTTTTCTTAGAGATTGATTTCTAAATTCATAGTTAAAAGAGAAAAGGCCATAGATTCTCAACACCGTGAACATTTTTAGGGAGTGCTTGAAAACATTGGGCCAGGACTGAACAAAGATTCCAGTATTGGGATTTCCCCCATTCAGGTCCTCAACAGATGTTCCGTCTAGAGTGACTAATGCCCTTTCTATCTTCTCATGAACTTTTTCTTAAAAAAAAAAAAGGAGATTGGGGACATGGCAATAGTTGCTAGTATAATCTGATCCAAGAAAGGCCTTTTCAAATCAGGCTTAATCAAGGAGATTTTTGACATCCTCTTGGATGTATACATATGTCAGAATATAAAGCCTGAACGTCTAAATGCAGATATAGCCAGATTTGGATACACATTTTGGTGTGGATGTTGTCTATCTGCATTATTTGAAAAATAATATGCGTGCAGAGGTTTTCTCCCCATTTTTTTTAGAAACGTCTTGCAAGTACCTTAGCAATAGCACTTAGACTTATATACCACTTCACAGTGCTTTACAGCCTTCTCTAAGTGGTTTACAGAGTCAGCATATTGCCCGCAACAATCTGGGTCCTCATTTTACCCACCTCGGAAGGATGGAAAGCTGAGTCAACCTTGATTCAAACTGCTGAAAGTCAGCAGTCAGCAGAATTTATTTTTATTTTTTATTTTTATTTTAATTCCATTTATATCCCGCCCTTCTCCGAAGAATTAGCCTGCAATACTGCATTCTAACCACTGCGCCACCACGGCTCTTAGAGATCCAGTGTAGTTTCTGTAACTGAAGGCAGTGCTGTAAGTAGGGGAGGGGGGATGTCAGCTGATATGGTTGCCTCAATCAGAAAACTCTCTTTGCTGGCAATGATTTACGACAACCGTATATTCAGTAGTCTTGACTGTATTTGTACACAGCCACTTTGCTGGGCATTTTATTCCTTGTGTTGTTCATTTAGAAAGAGCTTCTTTGGTTATTCATCTAAAACAGGGACAAAACAGCATCAACACAACCTCATTGCTGTACATACCCTGAACAGGATCTGTACATCCAAACTAGCTGCAATTGTAAAAAAAAAAAAAGGAAGAATCTACCCATATTTCTGAAACAGCTTTTTGTTACAGTTGCAGAGAGGTGGGAGGAAACATGAGCAACAAAAGGGTTCTTGAGCATGGAATTAGAACACTCTCTTTCGAACTGCCAGCTTCTAATGTTTCTTGCTAAATGAACTTACAAGTCCTTGCTTCGTGTGCCCGCAGATAAATTTACTTAAGGAGAAAAGAGATACCACGTGTGGTTCCCAAATCCAAAATGAACAAAAGCTCACAGGTGAATAAATAGCCTTTGAGATTAAACCAGCATGATGGCTCTTCTCCCTTTGCATACATTTACTGTTTTATCATGTGCTTTGTAAAGCAGGCAAAATATCAGGGAATGTTTTCTCCCAAGTTCTTTCTGATTTATTTATTTATTGGTGCCTTTGAGTCATTACTGACTCCTTCAACTGCCCAGACATATCCGCAGTTTCCTTGGCAAGATTTTCAGAAGTGGTTTGCCTTCTTCCTAATACTGAGAGGAAGTGATTGACCCAATGTTGCCTGGCTGGTTTGTACCTAAGGCAGTACTAGAACTCACGGTCTCCTGGTTTCTGGCCCGATGACTTTTAACCACCACACCGAACTGCCTTTCTCTTTCTCATTTACTGAAAAAGTACCTTTTCTGAGCAAGTAGTTCCCATATAACTGTCAAATCAGCTCTGAAAAATCCAGCAAACTCAGAGTAGATTTGGGAAACATGCAAAATATAAAGTTGCAAGCTTCCCTCCTGCAACTAAAATTTGGGGGGGGGAGCCAAAAATTCATCCTCATTCTCTGTTCATATGAATTCATCTCTATCCATATCTTTTGCATGTTTTTGTAATAAAAAAGTAATACTGGAGGAAAACGTTTGCCCGTTCAGTTTAAGGGTTAAAACACGCTGAATTTCTTTCAAGGATATTTGACAGGTCACTAGCCAATCAGGTTGAATTCAGTTTCCCCCTTTAGAACTTGCATTGGCCAACAGATAACAGCTACATTAATGTAGCTCTAAATTTTCCCTCTACATTTTTCTTCGGCTTGTCTGTTCACACACAGATTTAACACATCAAAACTGGAGACATGGGTCATAGCTTTATCTGTACCCAAGTGTCTAGAAGTTTAAGTTCATGTATTTTGTTGTTTGACTGGTGGTATGGATTCTTCAGAGAAATCCTGACCTTCCGACACATTTGAACTACTTTTCAAAGGGTTCTTTTATTTTGAGTGGGATGACAGCCCATTAAAATGGAGCACTGTATATTCCCAGGGCACAGTGCAATGTTGGTAATGAAATCTGCTGAAATTGCTGGCACTAAGGAATGACTTATACCCAGGAAATGAACAATGGGGAAAATGGTGTGCATGAATCAACTTGCGTTCTTCATGCTTTTAAACAGGAAAGATTTTGAGACCTGTATGTGTGTGTGTCTGTGTGTGCACGCGTGGACATACTTTATAGATAAAAGAAATGTTAAATGAAATTTTGTTCTTCTAAACATGCATGTCAAGAAATGCAATTTTAGTCCTACAGTGGTTTAGCATTTTGTTTTTTCTGCAATAAAGCCATCAGATCAATAAAAAATTATGTAGCAGATTATTATTACACTGAGCTCACCATAGCTCTAATCGTAAATAATACAGCAGTTATCCTGGTTATATTAATTATAATTAGAATGCAGATAATGCAGACGGTCTTTTATTACTCGAGCCAAATCAATTTTCCATGTTATTCAATGCAAGGTCATACAAAGTTGTTCAAGCTCTTCCACTTATTATGAAATGACCTGCATATGGAAGAGAAGGTTTGCGTAAGACACACAGGCTGAAAAGTGCATTCAAATAATTGCAGGCAAGAGCTTCTTCCCATAGTAGTAAAATTTCATTTTATAAAGTAAGCAGTGCTGTAATCCAAGATCCTTTACAATGAGAAATCCTATAAATCTTTTAGGAAAGATTAAAATTTTCTCTCAGAAAATGTGAATTTCAGTCATTTCTGCTGGGATGAAATCTATGCTGAAAGTTTTACTATGTAAAAGCATTAGTAGAAATGTACTTCTGAATCAGCGAGGCGCTTGGCATGCACACATCACTGAGGAACAATTTTTGAGAATAAGTAGGTAGGAGCAAGGTAAGTAGGCACATAGATAGTTGACCGCTTAGACAATGTGAAAATTCCTTAATCTTAGCTGTCAACGCAATTATACTTGAATTTTTTTAAAAAAAGATGCCTGTTGTTCTGTAACCAGTGACTGAAAAGAAATAATATTGTGATAATACTTGAGATATACTCAGATCAGAAAAATATAGAATCAAGGCAAAGATTAATATCTTATTGATTCTTGGTTTCCTTTTCCTTTTCTTTCATTTGTTATTTTCTTTTAATCTTTTTCAGTTGTCATCTGCCCAGGATTGTGGCAGAATTAAACAGTCTTAAAATTAAAATCTTAAGTTAAATTAAAATTCCTATTTTTATTTTGAAAGATGAAGATAATGACATTGCAAATCATTTAGGGTAGTGGTATTCCAATATAGGAAAATATATGCCTTAGAGCAGATATATAGGTACAGGCAAATATATTCATATTTTATCAGTAAAGCAACAGACTGTATCTATTCATGTTAGACCACCTGTCTTTTTTTACTTTCTGTATTGTTCGTGCCTGTGACTCCATCCATTCCAGATATGAGTGGTAGAATTGTAGGAGAACTCTTGGGTTATACAACATTGACTGGTGAAACAAAATATTCTTCAAAATATAAATACAATTATAATTCCTCTAAAACGATTATAGAACTAATTACTTGGTTCTCTTCTCATAAATATTGTAATAGGTATCTGAAAACAGAATGAGAGAATAGAAAAGACAAATTTAGACATGTCCATTTTTCATGAATCTGTCTAAATACTGTGGTAGATGGTAGAAGTCTGTGGTAGATGGTAGAATTATAAGAAGGATCTAGTAATGGTCAGACATCAGTTTTTTTATAATATATTAGAGGTCCTGCATATGGGACACAGTCATCTGTGCTGGTTGGCCTCTGAGAGATGGAGACTGTAAAGAGAATGGTTCTCTCTCTCTCTCTCTCTCTCTCTCTCTCTCTCTCTCTCTCTCTCTCTCTCTCTCTGTGTGTGTGTGTGTGTGTGTGTGTAGAAAAGCAAAGTTTTACATTAAGGCAGGAAAAATCAAAGGTTTAAGTACAGATTAGGCGAGACCTGGCTCAAAAACAGTAACTGTGAGAGGGGCCGTGGAGTCCTAGTGGACGATCACTTGACTATGAGCCAGCAATGTGCAGCAGCAGCCAAAAAAGCTAATACAATCCTGGGTTGTATAAACAGACATAGAATCAAAATCATGCAAAGTATTAGTACCACTTTATAAAATCCTAGTAAGACCACACCTGGAATACTGCAACCAGTTTTGGTCACCATACTACAAAAAAGATGTTGAGACCTTGGAAACAGTGCAGAAAAGAGCAGCTAAAATGATCAAAGGCCTGGAGACTAAAAGATATGAAGAATGGCTGCAAGACTTGGGTTTGGCTAGTGCAAAGAAAAGAAGAAATGGGGGAGACATGGTAATAGTATTCCAATATTTGAGGGGCTGCCACAAAGTAGAGAGGGTCAAACTATTCTCCAGAGCACTAGAGGGCAGGACAAGAAATAATGGTTGGAAACTGACCAAAGAGAGAAGCAACCTGAAATTAAGGAGAAATTTCCAAACAGCGAGGACAATTAACCAGTGGAACAGGTTGCCTTCAGAAATTGTGGGTGCTCCATCACTGGAGATTTTTAAGAAGAGACTGGACAGTCACTTACCTGAAATGGTATAGGTTCATGAGCAGGGGGCTGGACTAGAACACCTCCAAGGTCCCTTCCAGCTCCTATCCTATCCTATCCTATCCTATCCTATCCTATCCTATCCAATCCTATGCTGTGCTATACTAATACTATACTATACTATACTATACTATACTATACTATACTATACTATACTATACTATACTATACTATTTTCTTATATTCTGCCATGACCATTTAAACTGTTGACCCTGATATCCTATTACCTATCAATGTCTATTTGCTATTTGTAAGGGATTTTACCAGGTTTCAGAAAGTTGAGGGTATGTTCTTGTATAGACACAAACTATTTCCCACAACAAATAGAATTAAGTGACAAAGCAAGGAAGAAGTATGTGATCTGGAAGTGCTTGATGTATAAAAAGTTTTTGGGAGCAGGTGCAAGAAAAGGTTGTATAAAGAGAGGGAAGGAGTCATAATTCTGGGAAGCTAACATAAAGGGAAAAGCTAACTGAATTCCAAGGGACCATGGGTTTAGACAGAAATTCAAGGAAGGGGTCTGTGGAGATTTCTCTCTTATCCAAGTTATGGCTCTCCCAAAGGTGTTTTTTCAAAAGGCAACTGGACTTTCTTTGTTATGCTTGCAAACGTTTCACTTCTCATCCAAGAACTGAAGAAGCTTCTTGGATGAGAAGTGAAATGTCTTCAAGGAAAACAGAGTTGCCTTTTGAAAAAAACACCTTTGGGACATTCAAGGAAGAGGGCTCCAGGTTAGAAAGCCTGGGTTGAAGTTGGTCTTCAAGTTGTTGCATGTCAAATGTGTATCTGTGTCATATTATTTTGCCAGATTGTTTGATGCCACATATAATTGTTTTGTTGCATTCGGAATGGACAGCTTGCAGCTGTCAGTATGGAAATTGCAGCACTATGTGTTAATGTTTTAAAATATTGTTTAGGGCCCTTAGTATAAATTTGCTTCCTATAGACCATTATCTTTCACTCTCGTTCTGTTACTTAGAATTTTCTATTTCTGTGTGTGCAATGCGCAACCTGTGAATGAAAGTGCTCTTTTAAAAAAGAATTCCATCTCTGAGAGAAAGCATGGATTGACATGGTAAGTATCCATGCTTCAAATAATAGGATTTGGGAATTACGTTCAGCCCAAATCATAAGGGAAAAAATGTCTAAAAGTGTCCTTGTCATCTGAATTAACTTCCATGAGATTCCACTTTAAAATGATATGCCCGACATTATTATTTTACTGCTAAAAACTGGGAACACTTCCAAAGTTATTATATTTCCAGATTTAAAAAGTAAGCTTTGTAAAGTGCTCATTTTGGAGTGGGTATGGTAAGAGGTGGCTTCAAGTTCAGGCTGTCTCTGAGTAGCCTTATTTTATTTTTATTATTATGTTTTTTGTTTTGTTGTCCTTTTTTTTGAAGGGTATGTGTGTGTGTCTTCAGCTGTGTAGCTTGAAGTTTTTACCTTTTGGCTTACATTGTAAACAAATTGCAAGTGTTTTGCAACACTGAAAAATAAGTAATAAGGGAGGGAAGGAAAGGAAGAAAGGAAAGGAAAGAAGGAAGGACAGATTTTCAGATTATTATTTTTTAACATCAGATACCAAAGAGTAGCATTATATTAATACAATATAATGAATACTAAGCAGGTTGGTATCATGACCATTCTTTGTAATTACAGCACACTTTATTCCACCAAAATAGCCTAAACAGTTGTACAAACAATCCCTAACTGCACTGGGAAGTGCTGACTTTAAAGACAAACTTCCATCACTGCACCTTTGGGGAAGGGTTACCAGTAGCCTTTTAAGTCAGTCATAAAATGGCTTTGTATTTCTCTTTGATATGTGCTCGCTTTCTCTATTACTGTGTTAGAAATGCTCTTTATGGCTCTTGATCACAACATGCAGGAAAAAGTACCAGCTGGACTCAGCATGCTAAAGTCACTGATCTCTAGGTTACATTTGTGCCCCCCCAAAAGACTTTCTTTCCTGTTAAACTGCTGTATACTTTAGTCTGTCACTGATAACTAACAAAATTGCTGCATTGTAATTTTAATTGGCCACTATCCATTTATATCCTTGAGATTTTCCTTTCTTTGTTTCCCTCCAGCAGTCTCCTTTTGTGGTTGGCTCATCTGTTCTGGTGCCCATAGCAACACCCATGTGTAAAGCCTATCCACTTCCAAACACCAGAGGTTCGTTCTGCCGTTTCAGAAATGCAAACTTGTTCCTAGAGCCACTGCTCTAAACAGCTTGCCAGCTTAGCTCTGCATGGTGTTTTTATAATATCTTAATATTGTTCCGCCTCATTCACCCAGAGTTGTTAAAATCTATTGGACAGTTAAAGTTACAAACACAACACACAGTGTACAAAGCTCTGAAGTTATTGGCAGAGACATGGGAGAGGGGTGAGGGGAACAAAGGAATTTATCAACTTTTTCAAAATGTGGTTGGAGATAAAAGCTCAATTTAATATTTCAGATTTCTTTTACAACAGACCAAGCCTGAAAAGAAGAAAGGATAATTGGGAGAATGACCTTGTCTCCATAATTTCTCTTAAAACTGCATTTTCAACTTTTAAAGGGAGGACAGTAAAAGGAATCACATTTCTCACACAGCATTCACTGTTTCTCAAACTTGGGCACTTGAAGATGTCTGAACTTCAATTCCCAGAATTCCTGTACCAGCCATGAGATGAAGTCCACACACATCTTAGTGGTGCCATGTTTGAGAAGCACTGATCTAAAAGGTTGCTTTATCAATCTGTCAGGAGAAAATATATGAAGGAAATCATACATTTCTCTTAAAGTTTATTGTTTAAAGTTTAGCACCACATTTAGTGAGGTCTCTGTTTTCAAGGTCAAAGCATACTTCATCAGATGCAAGTGTCTCTTGCAGAAAGACTATTCAAGGCAGACTCAAAAGTGTTTTTTCAAAAGGGAACTGGATTGTTTTTTCTTTGAGGAAGACGTTTCACTTCTCATCCAGGAAGCTTCATCAGTTCTGGCAGAATGAAGCTTCTTGAATGAGAAGCGAAACATTTTCTTGAAAAAAACCCAAAACAGTCCAGTTACCTTTTGAAAAAGCATCTTTGAGACAACTATGGCCTGGATGACTGAGAATCTACACAAATATTCAAGGCAGAGTTGCTTCTGATTGCTTTTCTCCCTAACTGTGTGAAAGCAGGGGAAGTTGTCTTTGTATCCTCCACATTGCTGTATATCTTGGAAACCTCCATCATTTCAAACTTTCAAGGAGGTAATGATGAATCTTCAAAAGCTCGTCTGCAAAACAATAATAAATACCTCTCTGAATATTCCAGCTTAGCTGTGCTAATTTTCATAGAACCAAGAGTGATTTACTAGCGCTAAACAAAATTTTTCATATGTTCAGTCTTCCGAAGGAGCTCCTTCTAGCAAGTCAATGCATTTTTTTGCTATTTAGTATTCTAAAGTTTCTTGCACTTTTGCACACCAAAAGAGGAAGAAGCAGAAAAGAAAAGGAGTAAGATCAGAGAATAATGTAAATGTTCTATACCAGACATGTCAAACTCACAACGTCACATGATGTCGCACAACGTATTGGGACGGTTTTGTCATTGCCGGCAATGGGGTGGGCGTGGCTTCCAGATGACGCATCCAGCCCGTGGGCCGGCAGTTTGACACCCCTGTTCTATACAGCAATGACTAAACAAAGTTAAAACACATTCTGGAACAGCTGGTTTTATTTGTAATTTCATTACTTTTACATTTCACACATCTGCAGTTAAATACATAGAGGTAAAATGGCAAGGAATTATGGGTTTCGGAATGTGGTTCTTTGTTTTGAGTGTGAGGAGGACTCTTAAAATTTTTCTGTCTTTTACACACAGACAAAATGGCAGAACAACTGCATTCTCTGCAATTCCATTAACCATAGTTATTAGAGTGGAACAAAACTCCTGAAAATAATGAGGATTATTCCAGCAATGCCAGCTTTCAAATTTTGGTTTAGGGTAATTGGAAGTAGAGTTGCTCTGGGCTTGGTTGACCTAATGAACCAGTGAAAGAAGCCATATAGGTCCATCAGAATAGAGCTGGAAGGGAACGTATAAGTCTTCTAATCCAACCCCGTGCTCAAGCAGGAGACCCTATGTCATTTCAGATAGATGGCTATCGAGTCTTTTCTTTAAAACCTCAGTGATGAAGCACCCATAACTTCTGAAGGCAAGCCGTTTCACTGGTTAATTGTCTTCATTATTAGGAAGTTTCTCCTTAATTCCAAGTGTGATAACGGCCATTACCGGTAGTCACTTTTCAGTGCTGTTGTAGATTTGAACTGTCACTAAACGAATGATTGTAAGCCAAGGACTACCTGTATCTCTCCTTATTCTTCTATTCTGTGACCTAAACATATCCAGTTCTTTTAATAGATCTTCGCAGATCTTAGCTTCCCATTTCTTCACCTTCTTAATAACCTTTCTGGTAGCTCATGCCAATTCATCATTGTTCCTTTTAGACTGAGGTGTCCAAAACTGGATATGTGTAAAAAAAATTGGAACATGCCTAACTCGATCCTGCTGGCATGTCACACACTACATCCCCAATAAAAGACAATTCTTCAAATAGTCATATATTTTTATATTCCATATATTACAATTATGTGCGTGATTCCCCAGAATATCTCACGTGCTGCTTATTTTCAGGCAGTGTTCTCTTTCTGGTGGCAGGTGTGGGTTGCAAAAGGCCTTCATTCTTGAAATGGCTTTACATGTGTAAAGCCTTGTGTAGCCCCTGTAGCCTCCAAAAACTCTGTGAAACCACGCCCCATTTTCACATGTTTTTTGGAGGTTCCAGAAGCCGTGCAAGAGCACACCTCATTCTTGCACAATCTTCAGAGGCAAAGCAAGAATGGTGTGTACTTTTCAGAATAATTCTTGGGTCTTGATGGGTGCTGGTGTGTCACCCAAAAGGTCATGATGTATCACCTTTGACACGCACGTCATATGTTCCGCATCACTGGTTTAAACTGGGTGGAAGGAAGGAAAGGCTAGTTCTTTACAGGTAGTCCTCAACTTAACAACAGTTCATTTAGTGACCATTTGAAGTTACAGCAGCACTGAAAAATGGACTTATGAACATTTTTCACTCTTACAACTGTTGCAGCATCGCCCTCATCAGGTGATCAAAATCCAGACACTTGGCAACTCATTCATTGCAGTATCCCGGGGTCTTGTGATCAACTTTTGTGACCTTCTGACAGCAAAGTCAGTGAGGAAGCCAGATTCAGTTAACAACCATGTTACTAACTTAACAACTGCAGTGATTCACTTAACAACTGTGACAAAAAAGATCATAAAATCGGGCAAAACTCACTTAACAAAATCTCACTTAGCAACATAAATTATGAGGTCAGTTGTAAGTTGAGGACTACTGTTCTGTACCAGCCTGCTACCGGCCCTGCAGAAAAGGCAACCCCTTTACAAACGGCAAGAGGCTGGAATTACGTCTGCCAAATTTATTACTACAAAAACAAACAAGACACGAACCAAGATACAGGAGCTTTGAAACACTATCCGAGCGGTTGCTTTCAGCAAACCAGCCCTCCCCACACATTCCCCTTATAAAGAGTTCAGGGCGTGGCTTCTCTCTGCCTCCTTCCGAGAAGCCCCATTGCCTTCCTCTGTTTACTCCTACTTGACTGCCTCCTGCGTCGGCCGTCCTTGAACAGGGCCAGCTGTGGGTCATCTTCATCCACACTGTCAGGCTCACACAGCTGGGTCTCCATGGTGACCAAGTGGGAGGGGCCTGCCTGAGGGCTATCATCAGCAAGATCTTCAACCCCCTCAGCAAGGTCTTCAACACCCCCCTCCTCCTCTGAGTCGTCCGACCCAACTGCCGAACCCACAGGCTGACCCTGAATCACAACAACTACTTCTATACTTGAGTATTATTTTGTCATTAGGAAATGCTGCCTTAAATTCCTCTTTTTTTTTTTTTTGCTCCATGGCAAAGTAAACAAGCACTGCAGATTATAAATACACAGGACTACATATTTTATAGAGAAATATAGACTTAAATTGCAGAAAAATAAGAAATGCAAGTGTGATGCCACTAGTTATGCTTTTTTGTCCCCCCCCCCCCTTACTCCTTATGGTAATCTATAGGATTGGAAGCCATTATGAGCTGAAAAGAAAACCTAATAAATCCACCTCAAGATATTCCTATTTAGCAAAACATGAACTTCCTGCTAGAAAAATGTTGCTAATACATAAGCAGTAGACTATGACCGATATTCCCAAATCTGAGAAACTGTGGAATGCTTTTGAATTAATTTTTAGTTCTTCAGGTGTTTTAACAGCTGGAACTGTGGAACTCTGTGGGTCTTACTTTTATGCATATGAGTAGGATTGCATTGTTATTTGTTACAATCTTCTGAGAATTGTGAACATAATCCCATTAATATAGAATTCTGCAAGATGCTAAGCCCTCTGGCTTGATAATGATAAATAAATAGAGAAGAATTCCTATGGCCTTCATACCAAGAAGCTTTTTACTTGTGCGAGAACTTTACGGAGTGGAAAAAAAACTGTTCTGCAGCTTCAATATCCTTTCAGTACGCTTGTTTTCAGCATTTCTGCCTGTTTATATACCAGACTGTCTGTTTACGTAAGCACACAAAACAGACAGGCATACATGGTTATTCCAATTTAACGGCATGCAGACTACAATTTACCATTCGTAAATCAGAACCCTACATTTTACAAATTAAATTTGTGATTTTTCAGAGGCAGCATTCTGTGCCCAGTTGCACATTTGGGGAAAGCAGTTTTGAAATCACAGAATACATACATTACCACCCTCTTGTTTAGCAGCTAAAATGTACATTAAGATGATAGACAGAGCCAAGCAAAAATATACATAATTATAAAAAAAAATCTATATCTCAATATCGACTACTTTTTTATTATATCTCTTTAGTATTTTTGACAAATATGCTATTTATTAATGGACTAACTAAAAAAAGAAAGTCAGTATAAAGATGGGCTTGGATTGTATAAATACTTTATCCAAATGCATAGTTCAATATGCATAGAGACTAGTGACTAACCAATGATGTTGCTAAATCATTAGTGTTCAGTGAAGCAAATAAACCTGCTTGTTCTTCTACTGCAGGTCTCTCTCTGATCAATGGAAACATTGAAAATTATGTTTTCTGCCATAATTCTTTACCTTGGTGATCAAAAAATAGCTATATCATATAGAAGAATTAAAATGATGCCCCAACCTTTGTTCTTAATTTATGACTTTTCACATGGCTTCCGTCTTCCGATCATTTCAAATATGTAAATTATGCACACACAGGGAAAATGTAATTGATTGTTTCTATACAAAAGGAGGTTATGGGGGGGCTACAGGAGTCTCAGACTGGGATGGGTGCAGAACGGTGGGGGTGTCAGCATGTCCCGGCTGGGGGAAGGAGACAGTGAGGGGCCAGGGGCGCATGCAACTTAGTGCTGAGCGCCAGAGCCCACCTTCCCCGCCACCGCCCTACCAGTGCGAGGATGGGCAGCACAGCTTTGCTTCCGGAGCTGCTGCTGGCCGGGCCTGGCGATGCAGGGATCACCTCCACTGCCTCTTCCTGACGTTGCTCAGGCGCCATTGCTTCATGAGGCTGGGCAGCCGGTGCGCGAGATCCTTAAATTGCAAAATGTTAATAACAATTAATAGGGAAGAAGGAAGCATGAAGAGGTGGAGGAAGGGATACTTTATTTTATGAAGAAGACACTGAAGTTATGTTACAGATCATCTTGAGGATGTTTATGGACTCGCTTCTTCACATATATTTACGCACAATACAGTTCATGCTAGAAGAGAACTGACATCATTTTGGACAACAAGCTACTACTGTCAGTTTTCAATAAAGATAATCATGGGGTTCTAATAGGCATGCCTCTGTTTTGTGGCATGATCTGAAAAAAATGAAACACATGTTCTATGTAACATATTTTACATAAGATGCACTCTTAAGAACAGCAAAATCCTTGTGTTCTTATTATTTCCTATATATAATCAGGAAAATCAAACCATTTAATACATAACCAAGTAGCAAACCAAACCTACTCAAAATCATTACAATTCCAGGATTTCAGATGATGTCATAAAGTTAGTGTTATATATTTCTTTTTCTTGTCTCCCAATCTCTTCCACTCTCACTGTATGCCTTTCTCAAGATACTTCAAACTACTGTACATCTATAACATAATTGTGGAATATATTTTTTGCCTTTTTTATTTTATGCATGAAGATAGCCATTGAAAAGCCATCTCTTAGTAGAAATTCTATGTCAGAAAATAAAATAAGTCTGTTCCCAAACTTGCATTAAGTGCCATATCAGCCATTGCTACCTTTCCTTTATTTTATTATTATTAGTAATATATGTGGAGCTGTCCAGTCACACTAACTAGGTGAGTATAAAAACTGCACCATAAGCTTTGACTAGAATTGGATGTTAAAACATATTACACAAATTTCATATGATCTTCATTAGAGCCTAGTTATTTTGAGCTCAGTTCAATGAGTATGTATAAACTTTACAAAGCCCTTCATACTTTGAGATTATAAATTCATCTTCAGAAACTGTATTCTGTATGATTACTTGGAGATGCTTCAAGTATCTGCTCAGAAGGTTTTTTCAGTAAAGCTTCTGACTCAAAAGCAATTTTATTTATTTAATTGATTTTATTTGTGTGGCTATCCATCTCCAGAGCTCAAGACAGAATGTACATCAATTGCTCAGTCCCCCAGAGTCCAATGAGAATGATGGCCCAAGACAGAGCAAGTGGCACGCAGAAGTCCCCATGTCGCTCCATAGTTGAGTGTAGACTTGAAATTTGTGGCTTCTCTGTCCTACCAGCTATTTAATACTGGAGGTAATCTGAGTTTTTTCATTGTAACTTGGCATCCTGCTACAATTCCTATAGAGAGAAATTGGTCTTTGATAATTTTACAGAAGCCAATCTTCAGTTAGCCTTTCATTTGGATCATAGTTTGTAAAACACCAATTTATCGTAGCATACAGCAGTAGGGTTTGTGGAATTTTTTATTGATAAAATAATATTACAATTCCTTTTTTGCCTAAATGTGGTCTCTGCTTACCATATTGCATTATGTCTCTTTTGAGGATGATAGATCTTAATTTTGCTCGTTTCAATAAGATAGCTTTGCAATGGGTTTTTGTCTTTTAATTTCTAAAAGAGATACATTGAGATATGAGGCAAAATAGATTTTAATCTTAATTATGCATTCCACAGTATTATAAATTACTAAAGATTATGTCCAGTTTTGGTAGAATCTTACAGTGTGCAGATTTGGCTTTCCTTGTTAGAAGCCATCTTTACTGAACTCAGAATTTCCATAATGCTGTCATATTCTGCATGGAAAGCAGATTTAGAGATAGGTAATGTAAGATATTTTAAAAACAGCTTATTAAAGGATTGAAGCATGCTGTTAAATTACATGTTCCTTCAATTGCTGTGAGGAGCAAAATGCATCAAGAACTACATCAGTTTAGCTGCAGCTGGAGAAAGACCTGTGTTAATTTTCAATGAGAGGTTCTTTACACTTTTTCTTTAAAAAGATTTTCCATTTTATATTTATCCTTATGTTATATATGGGGTTCTTTTTAATATAGTAAAGTTCACCAGAAGGTTTAAAATGTGTATGTTGAAGAAATTGAAATTTGGCCTTCAGACAAATCCTGAGCTTGCAAAATGATTTGTAAGTTCTGGTCTGCACTTTTGGTAGCATTACCTAAATGCCTTGCAGGAGTAACTAAATCTTTGCATTTTAAACATTGCTAATTATAAATGTCTCAAATCAACGTTCAGTGTTCATACCACTGTGTTCTTCCTTGAAGTGAGCTGTGATTATCATGTTTTGTACATGAATTTGTTTGAACATCTTGGATGGTGCCCCCATCTGTCTCCAAAAACACAAGACAATGTGTCATTCAACATGCCATCTGCTCTTGTTCCAATCCTCCTTTAAAATGGCTCAAGAATTTTGTTTAGAATATAGGTTTTTTATGTAAGTACTCCAAATAACATGTTTGCTGATATTTGTCTTTGTTAAAAAGTGAGTATATGTACACATATACAGTCACATAGAGCTTCTGTTGAAACTGATGTCAAGAGCTCTTTGGAACATCAGAATTTTAAAAAAGCAATCTTGCAGAAGTGCTATATTATACAGATACAAAGGCTGTAGACCTGAAAATAAGCAGCCACCTGTGAGCATCTATGCAATTAAAAAAAAAGAAACAGAAATAATATAATTGTACCTTTTAATTTTATGTCATTATTAGTTTAGGATTTTGGAGCTCTAGCCGTGTGTGTGTGTGTGTGTGTGTATGTAGGTGTGTATATATATATATTTGGTTTTTTAACTTTTGTATGGTGGATTTTTTAATTCCCTGTAAACCGCCCTGAGTCCTCAGGGAATAGGGCGGTATATAAATGTAACTAATATATATATATATATATATATATATATATATATATATATATATATATATATATATATATATATATATATATATATATATATATATATTTCCTATGCAGATTACAGAGTATTTTTATTCTTTTAGTTTTTATGTCAGTATCTATATGCTTTTCTATCGCATGCTTTGTCCATTTTTAGTGATGTGCATGTACATTGACATAATTATACCCAGATTTATAGAAAAATTGAAATAATGAAAGCATTCATTCACTAATGTAGCTATAATATAACTCACTACCTAATTTTCATAGACTAGCAGTAGTACAGAATTTATTTATTTTAGACGATTAATCTCTCATATGCAAGGATATAGCTTTTACTTTCATTTTAAGAATTATCCACTGGTTAAATTTTTCTGCCAGTAATATGAAAGCAAAATTGTCATATTATCTTTTTTAATAATGACAAGGTAGTATATTTTCATTCTGAAATATTTATAGCGTAAATTAACAAAATGATGTTTCTATCCTATTCTAATAAATCTCCTTTTGCACACATGTTAAAGGTTAATGGGAAGATTTTAAATTGTATTACATTTTTTATAATAAATGAATGTTTAAGATTCTTATTAAGTCATATATTTTTCCAGGAATAATTTAAGAAATGTAAAAATGGAACAATAGATTCCTTAAAATGCAAGATGAAACTAATAAATATAAATATCTAAATAAAAATATATATAAATATCTATTGGCTGTAATTATTGGGAAAATACTGTAGAAAAAGTTTTTCCCCCAGAATGTTTTTAAGGGAATCTACAATGGCATTAAATCCACTGGAGGGAAAAGGAATTTTAAATGTAAGACTGTAAAAAATAGTCAGATATTGATTAGTTTATTTTACTTTGTGTATAGCTACAAAAGTAGAAATATAAGTCCAACACATATTATACTAATCAAATATTGTACTAAATAAACATGTTTAAATAAGATTAAAGTATATGTATAGGAAAACAAAACAATAAGTGTAAATAGCTTTCTATTAATAGGAATATGAGAATGCCCTTAGGAATTGCTGTTTATGGAAAAATACTGTGATAAGACAAAAATATTGGGTTAGGATAGAGCTATTTGAAGGTCAAATAAATTCAGAATTATAAGTGAAAAATTGAAATGTAAATACACAGATCTTTGATAGCGAAGTAATTAAAATGTATGGTTTTGCCTACTGAGTATAATAAAGGCTTATATTTGTTCAACCATAAAAGTTATTTAATCATTTTAACCTTGGAATTCTACCCCACAGGAAAAAAAACTTAATGGAAGTTAGTTGAGAAGCATTAGAGTATCACAACATTGACTGAGCGAGAAGGCATGGAAAATTCAAGCACGGATTATTTACGCTATAATACTATAACAGGTTGCATGGCAACCAGTGGCATGGGCTTTAAAGTTACTTTATCCTTAGTTTAGGAACCAATACTTAGCTAGATCTTCTGCTGGTAATTTCTACATTTTCTCAGATTTTGGAGCCCAATTTCTAGGATATTTTCACAGTGACCCTGTCTCACATTTTAAATGTTTGATGAGCTAAAATCAAAAGTAGCTTCAAGGAAAAAAAGAATTAAAAGTATTTCTTGATATGTTGTGGTTGATAAATACTAAGGCTGCCCTAGTCATATAGCAATAGCAATAGCACTTAGATTTACATACTGTTCCATTGTGCTTTACAGCACTCTCTTGAGTGTTTTACAATGTCAGCATATTGCCCCCAACAATCTGGGTCCTCATTAATGTTACATGTCTGGGTATTGAAACCAAGAAATCATATCTGAAATTTCTAAATGGTACCTGATTTGAGAATATATCAGGGATAAGTATTAATGGAAACAATGTTGTGGTCATTAAAATTGACATAGGAACATGCTGTTGGCTGTTTTCAGAGGCACACATTTATAAATACTCTGTATTTTTCTTTTTTCTATCTGAGACACAGAGTGTGAAAACGTTACAAGTGGAAAAATTAATAGGTATGAACAAATAGATGAAGGAACTGAGATACAAAGAGAAAGATTTAAAAACCAACTCAGGTAGGAGGATTGATGAATAGAAAGATAAAGATGGGCAGGTAGAGATGTGTGTGCAGAAAAAAGACAAAAGGATAAACAGGTTGGAGGGAAATAATAAGACAATATTATTAGCAGTTAGTGTGTCAAGTGTCTGGAAATAATTGCACAGTTGACTTGGACTGTTTTATAAAATGCATGGAGCAATGAAGGGCACCAATGACTCCTGAAGCAAATTTGCCTTGATAAAAGATGGGTTGTCACTCCTTTCAAGTTGATTCTGAGCGTGGAAGAATTTCTGTTTTTTATGTGACTCTTAAGAAATGATTTCTCCATAGACTTCCTTTGCCATCTGCCCATATTGGAGAATTTTCTTCCACGTACCTTTTGCAGTTTTATGTCTTCCATACTTCGCTCTCTGATTATGTTCTAGAGGCTCTTTTGTATTTACTCTTCTCAATTTGCTGTGTTTTTCTCATCTCTGTTGATATTTCTTCAGCAGTATAATTTGAAAGCTGAGCAGGAAAAGTATTTTATTGACTTGACTCAAAGACTTAACCTGTATTAGTTGCAAATACTGAAATAACAGCTTGCATTCACGGCAGAATTTTATGGCTGGTGATTTTGGAGATGATGGTTTGGAGGCTAAATTCAGATTTATTTTCCATTAGTCAGATAGAATATTCTTGTACAGCTTGGAAGAAGAATCCAAATTGGCTCTTGACATCTATTTAAATTCATAGTGTCAATACAGAATATTTATATTATGAAAGGGAAAACATACAATATGAGTTTTGCTGTTAACATCGTAGTTCTTTTTTGCCACCTTTGCCAAGTTACTTCTCTGCACTCAGTTATCTGCAGACTTGGATCCAGCAACTCTATTCAAATTTATCTTTTAAGAAAGGATGGAGTAAAGATTCTATTTAAGCTTCTGTGATATGCTGGCAAGTTTCTTTGCAGATAAAGTCACTCATATTCACTTAGAGTTGGATACTGCTTGGGCAGAGTCCAGCAAGTTGATTTGGACAATATTTTACAAGATGATCTCAGATTTTTTTTAGCATGTGGAGACCAAAGTTATAAATAAAGTTTTTCTGCAGCATAATTAGGCTGGATTGATGTGCCATCTGGCCTATTTGAGTGACTGGACAGGGTGTTTATGGTTGGATTTGGGATATGGTTAATCATTCTTGAGGAAGAATATGCATCAACTCATGAAAAGACTATTTCCAGTAGCCAATCAATTTCCAGCATTTCTTTTGGGAGACATGGTAGGGTTTCAGATTCAGAGAATCCTAGAGAAGGTGGACTTTCTGAACTCCTCTGGATTTGGGACTATGTATGAGACTGAAATATGGACTCTGTGGAATCGTTGTCAGGACCCGGGTAGAAAAAGTGCATTCTTTTGAACAGCACTTGACACAATCAACTGTAGAATCTTTCTAGGCCACATGTGAAGACGGGGGACTAGGTGCATGGTGTTGCAGTAGTTGTACTCCTTTAATTCCAGTTGGTGCACCTAAGGGAAAAATGATGGCATTGACTGCTGCTCTCAACTCTTCCCCTTAATGTTTAAAATCTACATGAAACTTTTGGGAAAGACTTTGCTATGGTTTTAGCTTTAATGGAATGGAAATACTTTATTTGGCCAAGTGTGATTAGACACACAAGGAATTTATTTCCAGTGTAGAAGCTCTCAATGGACATGCAAAGCAACAGAATAATGGTTATCAAAGCAATAATAATATCAATAGAGGGGTGGAGTAAGAAGGATAATGGAGTCCCTACAGTTTTTACTCCACTAGATGTTTCTGACTTTAGGGATGGTATTCACCTCCATTTCAAGGCCATTGTGCCATCATTGTTGGAAGACATTTCCATAGCCATGTGGCCAGCATGACAACACAGAGCACTGTTAAGCTAACCTCTTAATCTACTGACATTTGCATACTTTTGAACTTCTAGGTGGGCAGGAGCTGGGGCAAGGATGGGAGTTCACCCCATCGCTCAGATCTCGAACCTGGGCTGCCAGCTTTCCAACTGACAAGCCCAGCATCTTAACCGCTGAGCCACTGTGCTGTCCACCCCAAGAAGGATAATAATAAGAATAAATAATAAAGTTGCAGCCATACTACTTGAGTAAATACACATAGACATTAGACAACACTGTGAGAATTAGGTGATCAGCAGAGTGATGGCCTGCAGGGAAAAAACTGTACCTGTATCTAGTTGTTTGAGCCTCTTTGTTGTATGCTTGTAAAACACCTTGAGTCACTTCAAGAAGGCAATGTACACATTTTGTCTAGCTAATTATATAGGCAAATAGATGTACAAACTACAAGGTATTAAATAACTTATGAGAAAGATGCAAATATGGCAACTCCTTCTAAATGCAATACTGGAAGTTTTTGATTAATATTAATGACTGAATTTTGACTGTTGTAATGAATATTGAATGCCTGTGGGAGAGCAGAATTAATTAAACTTTGTAATGACTGTTGGGTAACTACTAGCATATGCTAGTAGAGTTTTTAGTTTTTTACATGGAAAAGTGAGTTTCTACTTTTTTACGTGGAAAAATTATTGAAGATATAATGAACATATTTATGAAGATATTTATTTTCCCAAAATAAAATAAGGCAATTGTTGGTCTAGGTTTTAATTATGGAAACCTGCAAGAGTTGCAATGACACATTTATTTGTTTCCTGAGAATGATGTAGTTTTATTTTATTAAGTCCTTTGAATTAGATCTATAATATGTAGATAAGATTTACTTTTCTACCACAGATAACATAAAACAATTCACCTACAATAAGAACTGAATCTCGATACATTTACAAAAAGCCTGTTTCTGACGTAACAATTCTCCAAGAATTTGGATAGGGTTATAATGTAGTCATTTCTATCCTTTACTTTCGAGAAAATATTTTGTTACAGCACCTTTTTTGAACTTTGCTGAATACTTTCAATGTCCCCTAAGAACATTAATTAAAATTGCACCAAAAACAAAACAAAAAAACCTATTCTCGTTAGAAATAAGATGTCCCATTGTGGGTTTTCTGACAGAATCTTTTTTCAGCATTTTGTTTTTGGGGAGAAAGAATGATGTTTCAGAGGGAAAAAAATGTTATATCCCATCATGCTGCCATCTTTCAGAAACTTTTTATTCAGGTTCCTTCTTTTGTTATTGTTAGCAAGATATAACGTAACTGTGTTGATCAATGCATTCATTTAAATTTTTGAAGGCTGTTTATGGATATTGTCCATTCAGAGAAATAAATGCCATGGTGTAGGATCATGTCACAAAGCTTGGAGCCTGAAAAATACTAAGGAAAAGGCCACTGGAGACTGCCAACATAGCTAATCTGATATCCATGATGACATACATGAGAGTGTAAATCAATTACAGATTGTCCTCAACTTACAACCAATGGTCATTTGGTGACCATTCAAAGTTACAATGGCAAAAATGTGACTTACAACCAGATGTTTACATTTACAACCAACGTAGCATCTCCACCATCACAATTTTGTTGCTTGGCATCAGCATGAATTTAAGATAAGATAACCTTTATTGTCATTTTTTTTACTGTGGGCACAACAGCACACATCAAAAATGAAATGTAGTTGCCTGCTCTCAAAGTGAAACACATACATGACACACACCTAAACATACTACATACAACATATGTATAGACCCACACCGCTACATATATATAAAACAAATAAATATTAAATACTGTCCATCTTGAATATATAACGGAAGGAGGAAGCTTGAGAGTTCACAAGGTTAATGCTGTATGGAATGAAAGTATGGCTGAATCTGGATGTTCTGCTATGGATACCATGAAGCCTCCTCCCAGAGGGTAATAAAGAAAACAGGTCATGAAGAGGATGTGTAGTGTCCCATACAATCTTACGGACCCTATTCAAGCAACGCTTCTGTGCTATGTCCTAGATGGAGGGAGGGAACTGCCAATGATCTTTTCGGCCATCCTCACCACTCTCTGCATCGCCTTCCTGTCTGAAGCAGTGATGCTTCCAAACCAGACTGTGATGCCATATGAAAGCATGCTCTCGATTGTCCCCCTGTGGAAAGTGGTTAGGACAGGTGAAGAAAGATGTGCTTTTCTCATGTGATGCAGAAAATGCAGGTGCTGCTGTGCCGCTTCACCAGTTTCTCACTGTTGAGCGACCAAGCCAGCCTGCTTGTTAGCTACACACCCAGGAATTTGATGCTGGTAACCTTCTCCACAGGTGAATCATTAATGCATAGAGAAGTGTGGCTGTTCCTCCCTTTTCTGAAATCGACAATGATCTCTTTTGTTTTTCCAGTATTTAAAACAAGGCTTTTTTCCTTATACCAGTTCACCAACCCACCAACCTCCTTGCGGTAAGCTTCCACCTTGTCATCATGAATAAGGCCCACTACTGTTGTATCATCTGCAAACTTCACAATATGGTTGGTGGCAAATCTAGCACAGCAGTCGTGGGTCAACAGGGTGAACAGCAGCGGACTTAGGACGGAGCCCTGAGGAGAGCCTGTGCTCAAGAAAATGGTATTAGAAGTATTTGTTCCAACTCGCACATATTGGGGCCTGTTGGTAAGAAAATCAAGAATCCAGTTGCACAAAGGAGTGTTTAAGCCTAAAAGGCCCAGTTTGTCTACTAGATGCTGGGGAATGATTGTGTTAAATGCCGAACTGAAGTTGACAAACAACAAATGCACATGAATATTTCTTTCCTCTAAGTGCTTCAAGCTTAGATGGAGAACAGAAGAAATAGCATCCTCCGTAGAGCGATTTGGTTGGTAGGCAAACTGAAGCGGGTCAAATGCTGGCGGGAGGCTAGTTACGATAATGTCCTTTATCAGCTTCTCAAAGCATTTCATAAAGGTGGATGTCAGTGCAACTGGACGGTAATCATTGAGGCCTGTAATTGTGGACTTTTTTGGCACTGGCAAGATGATGACCATCTTAAAACACGATGGGACCACTGCGTGCTGCAATGAAAGATTGAAAATATCTGTGAGAACACAAGCCAGCTCATCTGTGCATTCCCCGAGGACACGTCCAGGGATGTTATCTGGATGTTTACAATGGTTGCAGCATCCTGGAGTCACATGATCACTATTTATGACATTCCTAGCTGGTTTCTGGCAAGAAAAATCAAATGAAAAAGGCAGATTTGCTTAAAGACTGTGTGGTTGACTTAATAACTGTAATGATTCACTTAACAACTATGCCAAAAAGGTCATAAAGTTGAATATGACCCACTTAACCTTCCACCTTGCTTAACAATGGAAGTTCTGGTCTCAATTGTGGTTGTAAGTTGAGGGCTACCTGTAATTAAAGAATCATTTCTCATTCCTTAATATTATAATGTGTTCCCCAATGTTTCTGGCTTTGTGGACTGGCGGGAGGGGAGGGGATGGTTCACGCAAGCAGCCGTCAAGCATGCACATAAGGGAATACACACTGGCTTCCACTAACACAAATGGAGCGCCACTGCTCACACAAGTGAGAGTGCACACTCGCTCACTGGCTGTTTCCATGACCCAGTTGCAAACCCCTCATGACGCACTAGTGGGCCAGGGCCCATAGGTTGGGGACCCAAGTTATAATGAACTGGCTGTAGATTTGGATTTTGAATTTCAGCAAAGTATTCATTCCAAGGTTGTCTATATATATATAAGTGCATTGTGCTGTATACAGTTCTTTTATACCAAAGAGTTTGGTTCTCTTTCAGCAAAGAGAACCAAACTCTTTCTCTTTTGGGGGGGGGCAGGTTATCATATTTTATTTCCTCCAAGTCACAGTGAAGGGCCCAAATTAAAAAGAAACATATTCCTCTCTATTGCTCTCTAGGAGTTTGACTATTTATTGAGCCATTTTTTTCACTATGCAACAAACATCAAATTAGACTCAGTATCATATTTTCTTCCCAAATCTCACCATTACAGCATCTGTGCAGATGCTGAAGACAGGACAGATCCACCCTTCCTCTGAAGACCTTGTCTCAAATGATGTTTTGCTGACCTTAAGGAAAGTGGAGAAGGGCGGGTCATCACTAATGCTGAAATAAGTATGATACAGCTGAAAATCTAACCGTACATTCTATCTGGAATGGAATGTCCCAACTTGTCCTTCTCATTAAGGAACAAAATATTTACTGAAATGTTGCCGATGATTTTTATTTTTATCTTAACCAATTTTGTTAGGAAGTAGGATTGTTTTTATCATAGTTTGACTATTGCTAAATCTTAATTCTACTTTTTAAATTGTTGGGGGTTTTTTCGGGTTTTTTTTAAGAAAACTAAAAGTTTGGTGTTGTTATTGATTGGAGAACAAGTGCTTCTGTTGGACTTACCTGTCATATTATTCACTTTTACCACCAACTGGGCTTTTCCCTTTAAATCTAAGTGTGGCACATTAATTATTATTATGATTTGTCCCATAGTCAGCCAGATGTTTAGACTCGATTTGGCATTTTTATCCATATATCAAGTTCTTCCAAAGGTCCTTGGGATAAGCAGATGTTGTTTAATGGTTTTGAGGGTATTATCACAGGATATAAGCTGTTACAAATAAAGCTGCCTTTTGCTATAGCTCACAATTATTTGATTTGATTTTACAGTGGGTGTCTGTGTATGCATACATGTATGTACGCCTATACATATTCTTTCATGTATATTTTTCTATTTGTAAATATAATATAGAATATTGACATTTTAATAACTGTTAAAAATAATTCCATTGAAGTTTCAGAATCTAAATATTTATTTGTATGTCCTAAGAATGTGAGTGACACTACAACCAGAGGAAACCCTCCTATTTAATAGAATTATTAAGGGAATTGTTTCAAATTATAGGTAAACCTAGCTTAATTGTAGTTAATGTTTGTTAATCATTCTTTTTTCAGAGAGTCTTTCCAGCAAATTCTGGCTAGAGTATTGTTTTTCTCTTTTGGGGGCATTGTTCTGTGCTTTGGGTTTGTTTCTAGTAGTAGCCTATAACACAGGCATATCAGAAGTCCCAAAGATGAACATGGAGCCAGTAATCCTTCTTCCTGACATGTGATGTTCAAATATATATTTCAACAGGGATACAGTTAAACTATTATGACCACAAATGAATGTTTCAGAACAGTTCAGATCTACTCATTTTTCATCACCTGCTTTCACAAAATAAACAGATGTTCATTTGATTAAACTTGCACTTATGGGAACTTGCCCTACACACTTTATAGTGCTAGGGTCTGTTCTCACAAGCGAATATCACCTGTAATGGCAAACAATTGCTCTTGCTAAAAAGGACTTCAGATTTATAGCAGAATGTTCAGAGCATTGTGAAGGTACAAGAATTAACATTGTTTGTTAGAAAACATCCAAACAAACTTACTGTATAGATAAGTCATTCCAGAGGTGTCAGCATATGCAAAACTGTTATTGAAATGTTGTCTTTAAAAGCATTTAGATAGATGATAGACAAACATATGATAGATTTTTTTTAAAAAACTCCCCCCCCCATTTTCATGTACCGTGGAAAGAATCGGAAAAGAATGTATGTATATTTATTATTACTGTTTGTGCCTCTTCTTTAGAATAATATTCCAAATCCAGATTTTAGAAAACCAAAATATGTACAACACATTTGATAATTATTAATAAAGTAAAATGAATTAGGATTAATCTTAGTGGTGGGGCCAATAGATACATTTATAGTCAACAGATTGTGGCCCATTATGGGTATTTCTGGTCAAATCAATGCATGAATTTGTCTGATATATTTTCTTTATTAAATACATATGATTAAATTTAATTATTCCATAAATAATAATATAGTCCTAACATGACTAGTTGCAAGTGGCAATGTCTTCCTTTATAAATCATTTACTGAATGTAAGAGTAGATTTTAAAAATGCTATTTAGTTTGAAAAATAATGACAAATAATAATTAACTATACTTGCCAAATACATATCAATTGTATATTTATTTAATTCCCTTTACCCAAAATGTATTTTGGGTGGAAGGTGAACCATCACAAAGGGAAGGATCAACAGGCTAGAGAGACCTACATTTTGAGGAAGGAAGGAAGGAAGGAAGGAAGGAAGGAAGGAAGGAAGGAAGGAAGGAAGGGGGAGGAGGGAGGGAGGGAGGGATGGAGGCTGGTGTGGGCATCCATGAAAGTGGATGTAGTTCAGACATGTTGTTTGAACACATAATTGGCTCTGGAAGCTGGCAATTGAAAGGGGGAAAAAGTTAAAAATTAAAGTCATTGAACAAGAACAAATGACCAGAGAAGCAGGGCTTGGAAAGAGGAGTTGATTGGCTGGCTGGAATTCCTGAGAGAAGCACTCTATACTATAGTACAATAGGTTTATTATGGTCTTTTGTGTCAAAAAGAAAAAGGAAATTACTTTACAGTAATTAATTATAGGGGTATAGTTGTGCTGGGATGAATAGGCAATATTATAAAATTTGAAATGCCACTACAAGTAATCCTTAGTTACCAACAGCCTCCTTTAGCGACCATTCAAAGTTACAACAGTGCTGAAAAAATAAGTTTATGACCAATGCCCACATTTTTAATCTTCACAGTGTCCCTTAGTCACATTATCGCCATTATAGTCAGTATTTGTTAGCTTGTGCCTGACCTGTAGTTTTCCATGATTTCCTCCACTGCACAGCAGAGAGATGAGAGGGGAAGGTTTGTAAGAGAGTAAGCAGGCACACAATGAGGAATACACTTCAAAAGCAATGCACTGGTACTAGTAGCCATGAATACACTATGTAAATAGCCGAGGGTATCTCCTATTGTGTGCCTGCTTACTTTCTTTTAATCCTTTCCTCTCCAATCTCTCCATTTTGCAAGGAAAGGTTTGGTGGGTGGGCAGAGACATCAAGCAACTTCTGTAGGCAATCTCTCCTCACCTGTTTCCCACAAGATTGGGGGAATTCTTAGAAGCTTCTTTTTAAAATAAAACCAAAAGCCAGTTTGCTCAGAACTCAGCTTATTGTTAAGAACTGAGTGAATTCCACAACTTCAGTTTATGATTCTGATTTGTTGCACAAAGCATCATTCAATGATCCTTGCTTGCACATAATGCTAAAGAAACCAGGAAGCAAATCAGGAACAATCGAGGAGGATATATTGAGGTGCTTTTTCAGTTATACTAAGTCAGGTATATAAATTATTCTCCTGACTTGAGACCTTGGAACATCAGTGTCTCCCGTTTCTTTACCACTGGAAATTAGTGCCTGCCTGCCTCAGTTGTCTTTCTTTGTATGGTATCTTTGGCTTGACCAATGCCCCCCCCCCCCGTCTCCTTTTCATTACCATCCCTTGATTATCAAATACAGCAGAACCTCAATTACTGGAGTTGCACTCCCCCCAAAGGACATACAACTGCTTGCAGGGCAAGAGAGTGCTTTAAATGCAATAGAAACCTTGGTTTTAATCGGCTGGGGAGGGGGATGGTATTAAATAGAAATAGTTTCATCATTAAAGTAAAAGCAACTGGTACCTGATCTACATCTCTTGATTTTCTTTTCTTTTTAAAAAAATCTCTATGAAGGCTTTTTATTTGCTTTCCATTGATGCATTGAAATTGATATTTTTCTTCTCTTGTTTCTAGACCTTTTAGATCCATTATGTCCAGAAGTGCTATATAGAATAGAATAGAATAGAATAGAATAGAATAGAATAGAATAGAATAGAATAGAATAGAATAGAATAGAATAGAATTTTTTATTGGCCAAATGTGGTTGGACACACAAAGAATTTGTCTCCGGTGCATAAGCTCTCAGTGTACATACAAGTAATACTGATAGATCATGATCATAAACAACATAAAAATATATTCATCATAAATCATAAAATACAACACCATCATAAATTATAAGATGTAACACTTAGTGATAGTCATAGAATACTAGCTAAGCAACAACATAAATCATACTAGGATATTAAAAAACAATATCAATTGTAAGATACAAGCAACAAAATTACAGTCATAAGAAGATAAAGATAGGTAATAGGAAAGATGAGGAGAATCATAGTAATACAGCTTTACTAAGTAGTTTGACAGTATTGTAGGAATTAGTTGTTAAGCAAAGTGACGACATGGGAGAAAAAACTGTCCTTATGTCTAGTTGTTCTGGTGTGCAATGTCCTATAGCATCATCTTGAGGGAAGAAGTTGAAATGGTTTATGTCCAGGATATGAGGGGTCTGTAGATAGTTTCACAGCCTCTTTCTGTCTCGTGCAGTATACAGGTCCTCAGTGGAAGGCAGGCTGGTAGCAATTGTTTTTTTCTGTAGCTCTAACTATTCGTTGAAGTCTGTGTCTGTCTTGTTTGGTTGCAAATCCAAACCAGACAGTTATATATGGCAAAACTAGATTCTAGACCTTTTTTAGTGGACTGCTGCCCCAAATGAACACTTGTGCATCCTCAACAAACTACTGTGTGTTCACATTGCTAGGGTTGAATTTTTTTCAATCTCTTTCATATGTTATTTTAAAGCTCTCTTCACATTTTGCAGTGCTATTACATGAACGAAATACAAGTTGTAAAGAAATCCCTCCTTCTCCTTCAGAACTCGGAGCAATACCTAAACTTTTCTTGCTGGCTACAGAATAAATGCTGCCTGAATGAGTAATGATTAGAAAGCTTTTGGAACTGTATTACCATAGGTGACAGCTCTGAGGAGATAGGCAGGTAATGTTAAGAGGAAAGGATAAGAGGCTATGACATTATGTCTGGAGGGTTAAGGACTCACAGTCAAAGCTTGAACTGCTATTCCTAGATCAATACTTCTCAGTTTAACACTTATCTTGACTACTGGTTAGAGGCTTTTGTAGATATGAACACTGAGAGAGCAAAATAAAAGTGAAAAAATGATTGTTGCTGTTCACTTATATGTGGATTGCTGAACTTATTTAGGTTTCAGATCCACAGTTCTCTGTTTTTTCTTGGGCAAACACTTGATGACCTGAAAATGGAATAAAACCAAGAAGTTATGAATTGCTGTTAGGCAGGCATTTTCCTTGTCCTTTCCCTTTAATTTCTGTCAACAGGTATTATTCATCTTCAAATAGGCTTGTTATATTATTTTTGCTACTACATCACCCTTTAAAAAAAGTGTCTTTTAAATTACATACACCTGTGTGTGTATGTATACATATATATATATACATACACACACACACGTATACACATACACACACACACACACACACACACACACACACACACACACACACACACACACATATATATATATATATATATATATATATATATATATATATATACACATATATATATATTTGTTTTCTGAGGTTTTCGCGGGTGTTTATATGTGGATCTTCGGTCATTCGGGTTTCCTCCCGCGTAGAACTAAAGGTGTAGGTGCAACGTTTCGACGGAATCCCATCCGTCATCATCAGGCTGGCTAAAGCCACCAGCCTGATGATGACGGATGGGATTCCGTCGAAACGTTGCACCTACACCTTTAGTTCTACGCGGGAGGAAACCCGAATGACCGAAGATCCATATATATATATATATATATATATATATATATATATATATATATATATATATATATATATATATATATATATATAAACTTTTTAACATGCAAATAAAGTATGTTTATTATAAATCTCATAATAGAATTACTTTTCTGAGAGGCCCAAAGATTTTAAAAGTTGTACGTGGAAACACTTAACAAATCTATCATCTGTAAGGGCTTTTTGTTTTTTACATATATCAATCCTATCATGCCTTAGCTATACCAGAAATAGGGTTTCTGCCACTCTTATGACTGAACATTGTTGTAGTTGCACCATCTCCTTTAGTCTGAAAGATCCAATACTCCTGTAAATAGGAAGATGAATATTCAAATGGAAATATATTCAGAATTCCTAGAGCTTTGGGGAGAAATTCATGTCTATATATGGATTAGTAGTAACTACTGTGCTATTTTCAACTACTAGTGACCTGTATGGAGAAAAAAATACATACTAATGATCTGCATGTAAAAAAAATCTTAGTGCAGTATTTGATAAAATATTCTAAAAAGTGACACGTTTTATTACTATTAGCATAAAGATAACATCAGTTGTAGTGGAATTGTATCTTTCTATGATTACCTTGGTATTTTATTGTGCTTGTTATAGGAATAAAAGTACACTTTAAAGACAGCTTGTGCTTTAGTAATATCATGGTCATTTAGAAGAATGGTGGTAATTGATCCAGTTAAAATAATCTGTAATATCCTTTGGTTGATTTAGAGCCAGGATAGACATGAAAACCCTTGTGAGAGGTTGGAAGTTACTTGAAATTACATCCATGTGATTGTTGTTCCATGCATCTTCGGCAGCTCACAATTGTACTATAACATAGCATGTGTTTGCATAACATAAATCTAGCAGATGATTTCAGCCTGTTTTTTTTTTACATTCTGAAGGAAATCTAAATATCTGTTGCTTGTGTCTTTATATTTTTATAAAACTATTTAATGAGGGCACCGTAATTCATCACTTTAGCTTCTTACTGGATTTAGATT
>NC_139516.1:192821242-192858972 GCF_947247035.1 Vipera ursinii
GGATGAAGAATTGAGCCGTGCTCAGTATAATCAGATGCAGAATGCTATTAGAATTAGGGGTTTAAAGGAGAATGGTAAAGAAGATTTAAAGCAGCTGATTTCTGAGGCTCTGGAAGGGGTACTGGGCCAGTCAGCATCTGAAATTGAGGGAAATATGGACAAAGTTTTTCGTGTAAATTCATGGATTGCAAGACAGAGGAAGTTACCCAGAGATGTGGTGGTCTATTTTACAAAGAGAGTAATTAGAGATGAAGTCATTCAAGCTGCTTATGATACTAATTTGGTAGTGGCTGAGCAAGAAGTTTTGGTTTTAAAAGAGATTCCTCCGAAGATCCTAAGGAGAAGGAAAGATTTCGCATTTCTAGTACAGGAACTTAAGAAACGTGATATTAAGTTCAGATGGGAGATCCCAGTTGGGTTGGTGACAACGCACGAAGGTAAAAGACATCGTTTGGTTACTGTGGCTCAGGCACGTGATTTTTATAGTAATGTGTTAAAAGCAACCCCCCTATCATTTTTGGAAGCTGCAAAAGGATATGGTGTGGGAAAGTTTCAAGATGTTGCAGACAGACAGACAGAGGACAATGGTGGTGGAGGGGATCAAGCTACAGTCTCATCGGTTGCTGCAGGAGGCCAGAAGATGACGCGTGCCGCCCTAAGAAGAGCGAGACGAGAGCAAGAGCAAGACCAGCGGAAAGTTATGGAATCTTCAAAGTGTGCTTACAATGAAGATGTAGGAGGAGAGCGGTCTAAAGAAGTTTTGGGGGTCATGACAGAGGTGCTCCAAAAGTTTTGGGGCGTTAAGATTGTTGATTAAATTTTTAGATTAGAATGTCAATGGAGTAAAATTATTATAGAGGAGAAAGAAAGTTTTTTTTCTTTTTTTTAATATTTTATATAATTTAAGATTGATGTTATTTGCTTGCTAGAAAAGTATATTAGGGTTACAGACTTAAAGTATGTGTTGAACTAAGAGTGGGTATGTAAGCACCTAATTAATAACAAGTTGTCTTAGAGATTGCTTAAAAAAATTTTTTTTATATATACTCTTTTTATTTGAACTTTTATTTGAACTTAAGGATGATTTGGAACTGTGAGACATTTGGCGTGATACACGCAAGAACTATTTTAGATTATAGTTTAGTTTGGTTGGAGATTATTAAGATTAACAGAGATAAGCGCTTTTGGTGCGTAATTGAGAATTTGTTTGGGAATTAGAGAAAGGTGGGAGAATGCAAATAGCAGGTGAAAGTTTTTTTTTCTTTTCCTTTTTTTTTAAATTAATATGAATAAGGACTGGGATTAAGAAAATTTATTTTGAGTAAAGATCTTTTTTTGTTTTCCTCTTTTTCTTCTCTACTTTATTTGTAATATTAATATTGTTTGTATTCATTTTATATGAGCTAGAGAGAGATAGAATTTATACTTTATTGTTGATAATATAGGGGTGTTTATGTTTGTTTTTTGATTTTATGCCCTGTATTTAGCTCTGGGAAGTCGGGGGGGGGGGAGGAGGGAGTGGGGGAGAGGGATAGGGGTGGGGGAGGGGGGATTAAAGTCAAAATGTATTGTAAAACTTTTTAAATAAAAAAAAGAAGAAAATAGATTTCAACATAGCATTTTCTGAATAATTAGAGACTTAGCACTGTGGATTTTCTCTCCCTGAAGAATTTTGCCCAACATTAGAAAGTAATGCAAGTAGAAGGCTCCTGCATAGATAGACTAGTAAACTCTCAGTGCTTCTTTCATTTCTAAGATCAGATAATCCCATATTTTTTGTTGCAAATGTTTTGATTCTGTTATGTGGTCCTCAGAGAATAATAATCCAGGTAAAAAGGGAGCCAAATATATGGTATGCATTTTCATTAAAAAGGAAGACAAAATACACATACCAGTTCAAGTTGAAAAAATACAGGAAAAATGATGAGAATGTTATTCCTTTGTGGAAAAGATCTCTGAATAAGGATACAAATAATCATAGTTATACATCTCTCCTTGAGCTGAAAAGTAGAGAAAAGCTAAATAGAAACAATAAATATTTGAGGGGAAAAATATAAACTATGCTGGTTCTTTTGCTTTTTATTCACTACCAACTCTGCTGCAAAACAATGTTTAATGATAGTTTAATGATAGGAAGTATTGATTTCATCAGGTCAAAAGCAGATGCTACTTTTAATCCATTGGAAAAAATAGATAGCAATTTATAATCTTTTTTTAAAAAATGATGAAGGTTTGAAGAATGAGCATTAAAAGAAATGATCAAGGTCAAAAGCATGAGAAATTTTACTGCAGCATTGCAGTCTTATATTGCTATAAGATAGAATAAAGTATATTAATAATAGTACAGTTAAAATTACATACATTGCAGTGATTAAAAATAAGTTAAGGATAAGCAGCAAAGAAACTAAGAAAAATATTAAATAATATCAATAAAATTAATCCAATTTATTATTAAAATTATATACAGAAATACATTGCTCTATTATATGATTTTTAGAATATAAAGTCATTTCCACAATTAATAAAAAAGACATCTCCTGAATCAATTATTTAACATTGTTGTTGTTAGTTGTGGAGTCATGTCCGACCCATCACAACCTCATGGACAATGTTCCTCCAGGCCTTCCTGTCCTCTACCATCTTCTGGAGTCCATTTAGGCTCACGCCTAATGCTTCAGTGACTCCATCCAGCCACCTCATTCTCTGTCATCCCCTTCTTCTCTTGCCCTCAATCTTTCCCAGCATTAAACTCTTCTCCAGTGAGTCCTTCCTTCTCATTAACATTACAGAGCAGATTTCTTTCTGTTTTCATTAAATAAATGTCTTTGCCAAAGCCCAGAATCAAGAAAGGGAAAGAAAAGTGATGTTGGATACAGGGAAAATTTCATTCCAATTGTATGTTGGTAGGAATGATCAAACTTTTATATTTTAAACATTATAGTCTATATATTACTTGGGGTTTGCCCTGCTGAAAATTTTATTTAATTCCATTCAATAAATTATTACAAAAATGTGTGGATCAGGAAAAAAATATATGTCTGCTTATATAGAGATTATTAAGAGAAATGCATTTCAAATAATTTAATATTCCTTGATATTCCTTTTTCTTAAATTGATATATAAATGAAGAAATTCAAACTGAAGAGAAAGAAACCATTGGCTTATTCATTTATTCACCTATACCTCAAATAGGGGGCTGTTCTTCATTGAATTTATTTGCAGCTATTTTTAAAAGAAATCATGTTAAACTGCAAAACAGGACAAAACAAACCTGAAACAGATTAAACTAAAAAAAGGAACGAAGTTATTCCGAATATGATAAGGACACCCTTTAGTGCTCTCTTCAAGGTCTTCAGACATTCACAGTTGCCAAATGGAAAAGCAACACAAAGAGAAAAAAAAGTTCTAATCTTCTTGTAAATAAAGAGATGGATATTGTAAGGGACAAGGATAGAACGAGTTGGCAGTCTTTTCCCCCTACAAGTTAATTTGTGGTATTCATAGAGACCCTCAAATGGGGAAGAACTGAAATGTACCAACTGTACATCTTCAGCCTGAGGCCCAGCTGTTCAGGAAACACTGCATCTGCCAAATGTTCACACTGGCCTTTATAACTGCTTTTGACATCTCAGAGAGGCAAAGTGTTATTATCACATCATTTTCCCAAATTACTGGATAGCATGCAGAGGGCAAAGGGCTTTTGTTCAACAAGGGGATCTGCTTTGTAAAGAGAAAACCCATAGTTTAGTTTTCAGGTTATGCTGGGAAGATTCTAGTCAGGAAACTCTTCTTTTCAATGCAGATTTCCCCAGGGCAAAAATTCCTGCTCAATTTTGAGGTTTCACAGTTAAATGAAAGCCCAGTTTTGAAAAGTTTTGCAATTTGGAGATAGATTGATGTGGATTTCTGACTGAATAAAGATGGAGACAATCTGAGCCTAAATTGTAATTGATGTCACAATTATGCACCCTTGGAAATCCATAGTGGGTTATTTTTATATGCTCTCATATGTTAAATTGGAAAATATCTGAGTCATCAGTAAAAATTACTTGGTGCTTAAGATTGCTGTACAGTTCATTGTATTCACCCGCTTAGGCTGCCTACCATTTAATTCTACTGAAATTATTTATTTTGGTTCATATCAATTCTTTATTTCTTCATTCATTTGAAAACATTACATCCAGTTGTTTCTTTATAAAAGGAACTCAAAGCAGCTGACACCCTATCCCGACAAGAATGATCCACATTATTAAAAATAGCTATAACAAAAACAGTTCAAATTACTGAAAATAAATCCATATCTCAACATCAGGAGCAACAGAAAACAATTCCATATCAAAACAGAGAGACCAGACTTTAACTTCTATTCAACTCAAGTGAAACATAAATACTTCAGCAGCAATTCGGAAATTTTGAAAGGATTAAACCCAGTCCTCAAGGAAGAGAATTCTATAATCCAAGGTATGCTCACTTAAAACACACACACACACACACACACACACAGAGAAGCATGGTGCACAGAATTATATTCAGAAATAGTTTCAATATATTTATGTTTTGGATAATATGTTTTCAAATATGTTTCTAAAGAGATTTTTTTCCTGGAAATGATTTAAAACTAAGATTCGGCAATAATGTAAATATGCACAGTATTTCTTTCCATTTTCTGACCTTGATACTTATCTTTCCATTGGTCTTCAGAATATGCCCATTACAAGCAGAAGAGTCAGACTCTCTATGTGTGTATGTCTGTGTATTTCAGAGAGACAGTGTAAGTGTGCATAGCACTTCTTAGAATGTAATTGAAACTTTTTTGTTCTTCTGTTCAGTTGTGTTCAGTTCTCAGAAACTGCCTAGACAAGTACCTGCAGGGTTTTTTTTGCAGCTTTTTTAGAAGTCATTTGTCATTGCTTCCTTTCTAAGGCTGAGAGAAACTGACTGGCTCAAGGTCACCCAACTGGCTTTGTGCCCAAGGCAGGACTAGAACTCACTGTCTTCTAGTTTCTAGCTTGATCCCTTAACTACCTGTTTAGAAATAAGGCTAGCCAAAGCCAAGAAAATTTCATTTCAAGAAAATTGATCAAGATGCCAATCTTATTGATTTCAGTGGAACTCATTTAACTGTAGTCTATTGTTTGAATTTACTTCAATTGGATAGATAAAGTTGTTGATAAGATTCACATAAAGGCATCCAGGAATTTAATTTCTTGAACTTCCTATAACTTTTAAGGCCACCTCTTATGTGTGGCCTTAATTGGGAATTGAGTCATATAACTTTTGATTAAATTTAGGAATTTAAGATCTGAAACTTGATAACCTCTATCTCGATTATTAAAGATAATACTGAAATAGATACCAGATTCTGGAACTGGTATTACATATAGTTTATTTATTTACTCTTGCCCTTTCATACTTTTAATTGAACCCCAGGAAGATTGTAGATTTCCTGAAATTAACACTTTGCCAACATGAACTTTTTCAATTTAACTCTGTCACCAAGGACTTTTGGTTGGAAACAACCCATCTGAGGTAGAAAAGAGATGTGATTGGCCAATTAGCATCTAGTGTGTTTCAATCATCATCATTGCAGCAGTTTCTTCTTTATATTCATAAGTCCCACTCCATTCCTATAAAGTACAATGGAATGAAATAATTAATGCATAAGTTAAGAATTATGTTTGATTTTTTTAATCTTAGTGTTAGTTAAGATTTATCAAACTTTCCCACATCTCTTTGCTATATCAATTGATCAAAATCAATATGAAATATATGTATTATATATTGAAAAACACACAAGGAAGTTTATTCTATGCAATAACATGGAATAGGATGAAGTATACTGAAGTATACTGAAGTATTGCATGAAGGATGGGTACAGTTGGCATTGCTATAAAAGTAAATCAATTTTAGTCAGAAATACTTTACTGAGGTCTTTTAAATAACAGAATAAGTAATAAAACTATGCATTTCTTTAAAGACTCAGGAAATAATGTATATCATTTTTGTTAGCATTTGCAGAAGCAGTATTATATTAACATTGTTTTTAATAAATAATTATTTGAATATTCAGGAAGTTATTATTTTTCCATAGTTTCTATATTTTGTTCATGTAGATGTCAACTCTTCAACGAACTTGACTGAAGCCATCTTGCTTGTTTTTGGTTGCTGCAAGATTGGGGGGAGGAATGGGAAGTTCTATGCTACCCTAAACAATTCTCTGTCCCATGGGAACCGAGATTATTTCTGTTCCCTTGGCTGGGGTGGGGGATTGAACCTAATGTTAGAAAGCCCACCAAATTATTTTATTTGGAAACGTAGTTGATTGCATAGTAATGGGATGGGAAGTTTAACTTTGTAATACTGTTACTGTTTGGAGGGAACTTTAGTCTTGGTTTCATTTTTGACTGTGCTGATACTTTGTAATCAATAAACATCTTCTTAGAGGAAAACTCAAGGCTCTGAGTTCTGCTTTAATTGGTCTCATCTGACATTAGGTTTGGAACAGCAAGTAACCAAGTAAACCCGGGCTATATTGGGGGAAAAAAATCTAAGCAGGGTTAGATACATTTACTGCTTCAATGAAAGAAAATCCAGGGCAATAAATAGATGGAAAGCTTAAAACACACAAACATATTTGTGGACAAATACATCTGGGGGGAAAAGGCAATCAATGCATGTAAAAAAGGGATGTGTTGGGTCCTCATCTTGACTGTGCACACTTTTGAAAATAAAATAAAAGCAATCATGCAGTACATATCAATGTAGAGCCAAAACACTGAGTTTTAAATTGTTGAAGAGAATTGCTGAGCAGATGGGAAAAATAATTTTTATTGGTAGAGAGTGGGGAAATACATATGTGAAATTTTCTGACCTGGAACCTCAGAATAATTTGTCTGGCTTTACTTATTTATTTACTTAATCATATGTTACTTACTCTTTGAATTAGGACATTGATATCTCACAGATCCTCCACAACAATTAATGATAGAAACATTAAAGAGAAAAGACACGAAAGGCAGGAAATACAAAACAGCAACAGGAAGATGTAGGAAAATAAAGATTAGATGTTGAAGACCCTTCTCAAAAAAGAGGTGTCCATCAAGTTTGGTAATTGGAACTCAGCCCAAAGCACTAAAGAGAGCCATATGGGTTTTAGAGGGATATGTAAGAGATCCTCCAAAGATTATTTTAATTCATAGACAACATTATGTAATAAAAATCCATCCAGTTCAATCCTGACTCAATCCTGACCTTATTTCCAAATAGAACTTGGGAATTTTGCTTGGATTAAGAACAAATGGAGTGAGGTTTTATAACTCTGTAAGTATTTCCACCTTTGATCCTATTGACTGCTAGCAGCATTAGGAACAATCCTTGTTTCTGTCTTGGTTGTGTTTTTCTTGAATAAGAAGCCTTTTTGACTGTTACTGTCCTGTAATGGTATGTGGGAAAGACCTTGAGAGACTGGACTGAGAGATGCTGCTACTAGCTGGAGCAAATTAATGCAGTTGCACTAATTGTATCATGACAAATAGGTGATCTGTTCATCCACTAGCTGTAGGTGCTGCCACAACATGCTGCCAGATGCTCATGAACAGCAGAGTGAAACAAAATTGATTGGCAATCATTTTATTCTGCATAGAGTGCATTAATGAATGAAATTGCTACAGAAGTTGTTATTATTTAGTTTTGATTACTACTGTATTTACAAGATGCATTTGACAAACACATGGGAAATACTATTTAACAGCTATTAATTGGGACTGCAAGAGTTTGCTTCTGGATACCAGTCATTGAGAAGAATTCATTAAATTCAGATTTATTCAATTTCATCTTCTCAGTCACAAATTTCTTTTGGCCTCATTTGCTCCTCAACTGATAATTTATAAAAAACAATAACCTAACCATTGTACGTATACTGTACATATCTTCAGGTAGGAACCATGAGTTCTAGCTTCTCTTAGGCTGAAGCTCACTGGGTAACTTTAAGGAAATACTCTCTTATTCCTAGGAAGGAAGCAAGAGTAAACCAGTTCTGAAAACTTGTCAGGAAAACTGCAGGGACTTAATCCAGGCAGTTGTCAGAAGTCTACCCTAACTTGAAGATACTAACACAATGCTTTCTATTGTACTTTTTTCTCAATTAAATTTTTCTTAATGTTTACATTTTTGTGCATATTAACTAAATTACACATTATTCATGGATTGCGGCATGCAGTTTATTTATTTTTATTATATTTGTATACCGCCCTTCTCCCGAAGGACTCAGGGCGGTGAACAGGGCACATATAAAAATACAGAATACAAAAATTAAAAAAGAATTAAATAAGAACCCCAGCTAAAAACAGTAGAATAATATAAAAATCCCCAATAAACACCCCAGCACATCCCCCATCAGGCCAGGCCGGCTTGTTCAAATAGGTAGGTCTTCAGACCGCGTCAGAAGGAGCGAAGGTCAGATGCCATCCGGAGCTCAACCGGCAGCTGATTCCATAAAGCCAGGGCGCCCACAGAGAAGGCCCTCCCCCTGGGGGCCACCAGCCAACATTCTCTGACCAGTGGCACCCTGAGGAGGTCCTCTCTGTGGGAGCGCACAGGGTGGAGGGAAGTTGATGCCGGCAGCAGGTGATTCCTGAGGTACTCCGGACCCATGCCATGTAGGGCCTGGAAAACCATTACCAAAACCTTGAACCTCACCCGGAAGTTTATATCTGTTTTGCAAATAACTCAGGGAAATACAAACTGAGCAAGTGGATATAAAAAGGGGGATAAAAATTTTGACTCCACACTTGCTATTATAGAAGATTGGTTGCCCAGCTGGGAAATAAGATATAGACATTGGGCTTAATCCAGCAGGATTTGTTTTAGTTTATTTGAATGACTAAAAAAACCCTCTCCTGGATCATGTAGACTCCAATAGTTTTCAAATCTTTTCTGATAATAATGTATGAGCACTTGCTGGAGATAAACACTTTGGAATAAACAAAGTAATGCAATATTTCCTAGTGGAATCTCAGGTTTATCCTATCCATGACACTAATCTTTTAATTCATTGGCTGGGCAATAACAACCTCCCTTACTATTTAGATATGTTTAATAACCCTTCCAATGTTTTGACATCTTTGATAGGTTAAAGCAAATATACTTTTCTGCCTGACTCCATCAGATTAGACACTGCCCATGCCAACAAAGGGGAGTAGGATAAGCACAAATAGTGCACTAAGCCTAAGATCTGAGTAAATTTGAGTAGTTTTAAGCCATGGTTGTTTCAACTCCATTTTTTCCCCACCACTGATCATTATAAATAGAATTTAAAATATTAAAAAATCCAGGTCTTGATTGTTCCTCAAGACCATTTAATACAGAAAGACAGGCTATAGGTGTCTGAAATAAATAAGCTCTAGCACTCCTTATGTTAGCTGGGAATCAGAAGATGGAATCATACATTCTTTATCACAGAAAGTAATGCAAGATTTCCTAGCTGGGTTCATTTTTCAGGCTGGCTTCTCTTCAATCTGGAATCACATTCAAGATACACTGACTTCCTTACCACCTGTAAAGACAAATACACTGACTTTCTTACCACCTGTAAAGACAAATGTTCTGGGCTATGATGCTACTCCTGTTTCAGAGTCGGAATCTGTTCTCTAATCAGAAATCTTATAAAAAACAATATAAAAAGAATGATCTAAAGCTGCTCAGTCAACCATATTTAAATTTCACTTCTTTCTTCTGCTGATACCTCAGAGGTGGAAATTCAGCATGAAATGTCTCCCACAGAGATGTTTTAGAACTTGAATCCCACCACATGCCAGTAATGTTAGCTTATTGATATGCATTGATTTGTGTATTTACTTAGTTACAAGCTTATATTATGAAGTGTAAGAAATGTTTGTGAATGGAAAACCCAAATAATATGAGAATCAAGGAGTTTTTTGAAGCCTTCATATATAATACACTAAAAATATCACAGGCACAACATTATACACAAATCCATATCTTCTGAGAAACCTCTGTTAATTTTCTGTGCCTAAGTAGAAGAGCACAATTATATTGGAGTGTAAAACAGCAAACGACAATAGCAACACATGGTTCATTTTAATGCAGTTATTTTTTTGGTATTTTTTTGTGTTTTCATTTTGATTGCCCAGTTGGGAGACTTCTCAAATGCAAATGACGAAAGGAAAGCAGGAGCAATGGCTGTATGTTCTAGATACCCATTTTCCACAAAATGTTTGACAAAGCAGATCATTATGTTGGGAGTCTCAGGCAGAATGCAAAGGTTATCTATGGCCTTGTGACCTCTGAATCCAAAGCTCTGTTTGAAACAGTTGAAAGAGAAAAGGTCAAAGAAGCCAGCTACAAGATCTGATATATATTAAGACAAGGAACAGCTCTTGTTGCCTTAAAACGTAGCAGAATTCTCTCTTGTGAATATCAGTGGAAAAGCCAGTGTTTTCTACAGAGCACAAAGACATTAATGAGATATCTGAACAATTTTCATCTTCCATAAATCTCAGAATATTAGCAAGAATCATTCAAATTTGACCCACATACTTCATTCCTTCTCTCACAAGGAGCCACAAGGGGTGGCAGTGGTTATACGGGAGACCATATATCCGCGGGAGGCCACTGTTGTACAGATAGTCGGGTGTGAGTCACTCCTCCTGAGGTGCGGCCCTGGGGCTCAGTTGGGCCTGTTGCTAACGTACCAGGTGCCCAGCTGTGTGGCAACGGCCCTGCCCGAGTTTCTCGACGCCCTCTCAGGGTTGGCAGTTGAGTTTCCCAGACTTATAGTTCTGGGGGACTTTAACCTGCCTTCCCTGGGGGGGGGTCATCAGAGTTGGCTCAGGAGTTCATGGCCTCCATGACGGCCATGGACCTGACCCAAGTAATTCAGGGTCTGACTCGTGGAGGGGGTCACACACTTGACCTTGTCTTCTTATCTGGACAGTGGTTTGATGATCTGGGAGGGGGTTCTCCCCTCTTGTTCAACATCTATATGAAGCCGCTGGGTGAGATCATTTGTGGTTTTGGGGTGGGGTATCATCAGTACGCTGATGATACCCAGCTTTTTCTCTCCACCTCGAACCAACCCAGGGATGCCCTCGACGTGATGTCCCATTGCCTGGAGGCGGTCCGGGTCTGGATGGGGAGAAACAGGCTTCAACTTAATCCCGCCAAGACTGAGTGGCTGTGCATACCAGCATCTCGGATTAACCAGTCTATTCCATCGTTAACTATGGGGGGTGAGGTGTTACCCCCCGTAGATAGGGCCCGCACGTTGGCTGTCCTCCTGGACTCATGGCTTAGTTTGGAAGGTCATATAGGAGCCGTGGCCAGGGGGGCTTTTGCCCAGGTTCGCCTGGTGCTCCAGTTGCAGCCCTATCTGGACCGAGACGCCCTACGTACAGTCATTCATGCGCTTGAGACCTCCCGGCTAGACTACTGCAATGCTCTCTACATGGGGCTGCCCTTGATGACCACTCGGAGGCTTCAGCTGGTGGAAAATGCGGCCGCATGAGTTGTGATGGGGGTTTCCTGATACTCCCATGTAATGCCTCTTCTCCGCGAGCTGCATTGGCTTCCAGTTGCCCTCCGGGTGAGATTCAAGGTGCTGGTGATGACCTATAGAGCCCTAAATGGCATGGGTCCAGACTATCTTCGGAAGCACCTGCTGCCAGCATCAACTTCCCATCATCCTGTGTGCTCCCACAGGGAGGACCTCCTCAGGGTGCCGCTGGTCAGGGAGTGCCGGCTGGCAGCCCCCAGGGGGACAGCATTCTCGGTGGGCATGCCTGCCCTTTGGAATCAGCTGCCTGTGGAACTCCAGATGGCCCCCGACTTTTGCTCGTTTCGCCGGGACCTAAAAACTTGGCTATTCAAGCTTGCCGGCCTGGACTGAGGGTTTTGGGTTAAGGTTTAAATTTTTAATTATTTTGGGGCTATTTTATTTTATTTTATTTTAACCTGTATATATTGTACTGTTTTAATTTGCCCTGTAAACCACCCTGAGTCCCTCGGGAAAAGGGCGGTATATAAATCGAAATAAATAATAAATATTGAGAATTAGTGTGATACAGTAGTTGACTGGGCCAGAGAGACTTCACTTTAAGTCCACTTGCAGTTTTTCAGCTTTACTGGGTGACTTTGGTACAATCACCATTTCACAACCCAGCCTACTTCTAAGGATAATTGTTTAAGAAATGGAAAAGGAAAGCCATGTTTGCTTCCATAAACTCTTTATAGGTAAGGATATATAAATTGTGGTTATTTTTTTGCCTCATTTTTGTTTTTTTATTTTTTTATTTTGTAACTCTGGAACAAATAAGTGCAATGGGGAAAGGCATCTGTTCTCAGGGGAGCCATTGCTCTGGGAACAGATGCAAATGAAAAGCAGGGAGATGGGCAATCACATGAATGCTTTCTCAGATGTAAATTCATTGAGTCTAATGAGGAGAATTCCCAAGGGATTGTATATAAAATCTGCTGGGATGCAACAGTAGAATAAAGGGGTGATTCCAGTAGAAATGGACTAAAGGAAGCAATGTCAAAGTAGTTAATCATGCAGAGATAAATAGGTAAGGTTTTTTTTTGTTGAGCTCCAAGAGGAACTACAAAACATAAATTGAATGAATAAGTAAAAGAAACATTAGTGAAGAAAATAAAAGCTCAGGTTTGGATTTTCTGTAAAACGTAGTTTATCTCCTATCTCATCTGAAGTGTTGGTGAATGTACATCCTGCTCATTTATGACCTCACTGTGCTTGGCAGAAGATTCTATAACTCTTCCCAAACTTGTAACCAAAAGGCAACTTTAATTCAAATGAGTGGAAAATTCACCATGATGACTGTATCCTAAACCTTGGGTGCGCCTGAACTTTGGAACCGTTTACCGGTTGAGCTCCGGATAGCTCCCGACCTTCGCTCCTTCCGACGTGATCTAAAAACCTATTTGTTTGAACAAGCCGGCCTGGTCTGATGGGTTTGGGTTTTAATTATTGTTTTAATATAATTTATTTTTACATTTGGGCACTAAGGTTTAATTTGTTTTTAATTTTGTATTTTGGTTATTTTGGTATTTATGGCCCTGTTCACTGCCCTGAGTCCTTCGGGAGAAGGGCGGTATACAAATTAAATTAAATAAATAAATATTTAATTCCATTTTTATCCCATTACAATCTCACAACTCTCAGGGGTTAAAATGTCACAGTAAAAACAGCAACAGCATTAAAGCAAAATACAATCCAAACTGCAAAGCAAGAGTAGGAAAGAAAAAGGAGAATAAGAAGAAGTCCAGGTGATATTACTTGTAGAAAGCTCAGTATTTAAGAACTTTCTAAAAGCTGCCAGGGAGAAGGACAATCTGATTTCAATGGTAACTCCATTCTCTAACATTTGTGTGATGCTGTTTTAGCTTTGCACTGCCTTTTTTTGCTTTGCCTCCAATGACATCCCAAAAACATAAGAAAACAAGGACCTTTTCTCTCAGCATGAGAGATATAATAGATGGTCTGAATCTAGTTGGAAGAGACAATCCTGCAGGTTCCCAGATGCCAAAGGATGAAGAGCTTTGTTCGGTTAACAGCAGTATGTTAAATTGCAATTGGTAAAGTATCCACGATATATATGTAACATGTTTAAGACATGGCCTGCTATGTTGTTAATAAAACAGAAACCAAATGAAGCTCATTGAAACCTTTTCTCTTCCTGCAAAAGTTTTCAGTGAAAATTAGGGGCATTTTCTATTTTATTAAGTATGACTTGTGATGATATGATTAGGAATGAGAGCTATGATGTTCCAAAATAAAAGATAACTTTGTCAGATAACCTTTGACTGATTTGGCTTTAGTCTTTTCTTTGTCATATGATGCTAATAGTGAATTTATTCTTTGTCTAGATGCTAATAGTGAATTTATTCCCAAAGGATGGTTCATTATGTGGCCCAATTCCAGGGGTGTTGTGTAGATTAATCAGAAATTGAAATCAGAGGTTTTCTGCTTTGGGCATCAAATCCAAATCCACTTGAAGGGTGAAAAGCAGCTATAGGCTGGTACAAAAATTGGATAAGCATTTTAAACTGCAACATTTCATTGCAATTTTTCTCCTTCTCAGAAAATGTATTTATATAAGTTATACCAATAGGAGAGTAGTCCTGCATCTGGTCATCCAGAATCCTGATGGGATGTCTTGTAATTTGGCAATTCTTCATTATCTTGGGTTGTAGGGCCATAATTAGGTTTAGGTATAGCACACTATACAAGGCATACATCGTGCTTTGTTTATTTGGGATTCCAATTTACAGTAGCATGTTGTATGAATCTTGCCACTGGACTTTGTAATAGTTGTGATATTTTTCCACAGTCCTGTGATTAGTGTTTGCCTTTCTACCCTATGTATATGTTCAGAAAGAAACAAAATAAATTATTATATTTTTATGACCTCTCTGAGAAGGTAGTGTGGAATAGACTTAATACATATGTTTCCATTTACCGAATATTAAAACAATTAGGTCTCAGGGAGGCTAACACTTAATAATACAAAAGACAAACATATATATATAATCTTCATGCCTGGTGGTAAAAATATACTTCAATCTGATAAACTGTGATGTTTTCCTTTCTAGAACTCACATATGATTTTCTTATCCACCTGTGGATCTCCATTGTGACTTTTAGCATAGATTTGCGTTATGAAAAGAAAAGATGTATTTTCCCAACTGAGGATAAATGTTTTTTTTAACAGAATAACAGAGTTGGAAGAGATCTTGGAAGTCCCCTAGAGTCCAACCCCTGCTCAAGCAGGAAACCCTATACCATTTCAGAAAAATGATTGTCCAATCTCTTCAGTGGCGTAGCGTGGGGGGTGCAGGGGGGGCCGGCCGCACCGGGCGCAACATCTGGGGGGGCGCGCTCGCATTCGGGAGGGATGGAAGACACGCCGAAGCGCCCTTCGCGCGGCTGGAGTCCCGCGGGGGGGATCCGGGGCTGAGGCGCACTTGGGGAAGCAGCAACTCACAACCAGCTACTCTTGGGGGACGGAGGCACAAAGCCAGCCAGACAGGGCTCGGAGCCATCCCAGACCACAGCTGCACTTCCACCTTTCCCAGGGCGGCCCCCGCAGACGGAGCGCAGGGCAGGGCACCAGCATGCCCCACTGCCAGAGAAGCGCCCGCCAGTGCGGCCCCGACTCCCTCACCCCGCGGCAGGTGGCGGCGTAGTAGCGGGGCTTGCGAAAAGCGGGGTGGTCGGCGGCGGCTGCTCCCGGCACCGGGCAAGGGCAAGCAGGGCAAGGTCGCTCCTGCTCAAAAGCCAGAGTTCAGCGGCTGGCGAGGCGCTCATGCGGGGCTCTCCCGGGGCTGGCGGGCCGAACGGGGACCAGCCTCCCCCTCTCCGCGCTAGAGCGGCCCCCGCGGTGGCGGCCCGTCGCACGTGGCTGAGGGGGCAGCGGTGGCGGGAGGGGGGGTCAGAGGAGCGAGCCGAGCTCTCCCGGGGCAGCAGGTACGGGCTGGTGCGGCTCCAGGCTCAGCCGCAGCTCCGGCCAAGGGCTGCCAAGCTCACGGGGTGTCGTGCCGGCCCCCTCCCTCGCTCCCCGTGCCCGGATGCGCCCCCGGCGGAAGCCCTGGCCAGCCGCGGTGCATGCCTGAGCGAGACGGGCAGCTGCGCTGGCGGGTCCCGCTCTCTTCCAGGCATCAGAGGTAAGAAAGGGACGGTGGCGCCCCCAGCCGCCCCCCCGCCGGCTCCGAAGCGGAGGCTCCGCTGCGCCGCCCGCCTCCTGGCACGGCCTCGGGTCCCGGCGCTTCTGCCGCACGTGAGGGAGGGGATGCCGGACCTTCCCCCTTTTCCCGGGGGAGGCGTGGGTGGGGGGTGCGGCGGACGCCCAGGATGTGGGGCTCCCTGCGGCAGACTCGAGTGCTAAAATCCACGGGTTAGGGGGCGCAAATTACTTGCCTTGCCCCGGGTGCTGACAACCCACGCTACGCCACTGAATCTCTTCTTAAAAACCTCTAATGTTGGAGCACCCAAAACTTCTGGAGGCAAGTTATTCCACTAATTAATTGTTCTCAGGAAATTTCTCCTTAGTTCTAAGATGCTTCTCTCCTTGATTAGTTTCCATCTGTTGCTTCTTGTCCTGCCTTCAGTTGCCTTGGAGGATTAATTGATTCCCCCCACTTCTTTGTGGCAGCTCCCTAGATATTGGAATACTGCTATCATGTCACCCCTAGTTCTTCTTTTCATTAAACTAGGCATATTCACTTTTATCTTCTGGTTTCTTTTTCCCTTTGCACATGTTGGGAATGTATCTGATATACAGAAATAACTATCCAGCTTTCTTGAGGTGGCTGACAAAACTCTGATACATGACATTATCCCAACCATTATAAGAAAAAAAATCACCTTAAGTCAAATTATTCTTATGAAACTTCTTTGGCTTAATGTATAAGTAAAATATTAACCTACCGTAAATGGCAGCTGACAGTGAAACAGCTGGACTGAAAGATCCCCATGCATTTTATGAGAGATGCTAACTGCACAGTGCTCTTTTACAATTCCATTATTCATGATATTCAATTACCTTAATTTCAAGAGGACTTATTTATGGTGCACATTATCACGAGCACAATTTATCACAATTTTTTTCTTTCCTAATTCACCTAGGTCAAAGTAACTCTGATAAGCACTGATGCAGATGTGTCACCAGGGGTACAATGTATTCACAAAGATTGTGCAAATGGTAGCTCATTCTTATGTATAGATCTCTAATGTAGTTTTAGAGCAAATGTGTATGTATTTGATGCCCTCACTGTCACAGTCACATGACTGCACTGCAGGGGCTTGACAACTGAACCACATTTATGGCCATTTGTAGTATTCCATGGTCACATGACCATGTTTTATAATGGTTTTTCTGAAAACCAGTATTTACTTTCAGTTTTTGGCAAAACTGGCCCATAGCAACGCATTGGTTCACTTAACTGTGGTGTTGCTTAATGACCACTGTAAAAAAAGGTCATAAAATTTGGTTGGTCATGTACCCACCAACCATAGAATCACCCACCATGATTCTATTTATGACCACCATGAGTTACGACTGTGATGTACAGGTTCCAATACAGTTGTAACTTAATGACTATCTGTAAACTAACCAGGGACTATGATTATAAGCTTCTAGACCAGGTTTAACAAATTTGGCATCCTCCAAATGTGTTGAACTCAATGCTCAGGATCAGTATGGTCAGAGTTCTGATTCCCACACTTCTAGGTTAGGAAAATCTGCTCTTGACAGCTTGCACCAACATCCTGATTTTAGTGTATTTTTGTTCCTCTTTTAGGAAACAAAGAAGCTTTAAGTTAATTGAAATGATGTTTGTTGTTTTCTTAAAACATTGGAAGAAGATTCTACTCCAGTTTTGAGAAGACCAAGATTTGTTTGGCTGTTCCACTAAAAGAATCACATTCCCAGGACAGGAAACATACAGCAACATATAAGGGACTTGAATCAAGAACTAAAGCCAATGTCTTTTAAAGGTTGAAAGAAGCAAAGAAAATATACATTATGAAATTATGTTCCATTTTCCCAAGGAAAATAAATTGTTCAGTTATTGTTCTGAATATAAAGAAACCAGAGATTTGTAATTTCTTCCAGAGAAGACACTGCTTCTAAATTTAAAATGAAAGGCTTTCTGGAGGATGAATTGATATCTAAATATGGAAGAATAAATATTTCTTAAGATTAATTTCTCTGAATGATAAGTTTCTTACTCAAGATAGAAATATAGAGTATTTCTTCAGGCATCTCCACTAATGTATGGCACTACCACTAACATCTTTAAGAAAATAACTGTTCTTCTAGGTTGTGTCATGCATTTTAGAGTTTGATACCAATCAATATTTCAGTGTTGGTATTTCAGTGTTTGCTAATTCCCAATAGGAAGTTAAGTCCTTTCATTCCCATTTTGTACACCAACATAGATTCTCCGCGGATGAAATTACTGGAGGCTTTCATATTCAAGGTTGAATTGCAGTTTTAGAGATCAACTGGTAGAGAGTTTCAAGAGGCTATTAATTGTTCCAGTTAATGAAATGTAGATGTCTTATGATTAAATAGTTTAGCTTCAGTGTCAATAAACTAAAAAAGAAAATTATGGGATAGTTTCACCCTTCTTGTAGAGATATCTGCTATGGCTTCAAGAAGAAAGTCTGATTTAAATTCATAATCTTAGTCTGGCTTTGGGAGAAAGCCATTTGAGAGCTTTCAAAATGTGTGACTGCTTCCATATGAGGATTCTTCTCATTTAAAATTTGATCTAGTTTTCTGGTTTGCCCATTTTCCTGCCTTCAGAGATTTAAGTCTCTTGGTGAAGCTTGAAAGGGGACTGCTATTTTGGCAGCTACACATTACCCTCTCAGGAGGAGTAACTTTACAGGAGGAGTAACTTCAAAGCAATTCCAGAGATGAAATTGTTAAAATTTTGTTCAACTTTCCTCTTCTGTTGAGCAAGGAAACCAACACTATATCTATAAAAATCTATGTTCTCCCAACATTTTTTCTAACCAAGCATGTATTTTTTTCCAATAAGCCTTTGCTTTACCACATGTCCACCAGATATGATAATACATGCCTGAATTACATTTCCAACATCTATCTGACATATTTTTAAACATTTTTGCTAATCTTGCTGGTGGAAGGTGCCATCTATAAAACATTTTATATAGATTTGCTTTATATGCAGTTGACATTGTCAATTTATAATTTCTCTCCCATAATTTTTGCCATTTTTCTAGTTCTGTATTATAACCAAAGTTTTTCGCCCACCTTGTCATTGTTTCTTGAGTTTGTTCACTTTCCATCTCCAAAATTAACAAAACAATTATACATTTTCTTAATTAGTTTCTCATCAGAGGTTAACAATACAGTTTGTTCCTTATAAAACCCATACAGTTTCGCATCTTTTTCATATCTATTTTGCATTTGTAGCTGTGCCCACCATGACAGGTTGATACCCTGATTTTCCAGTTCTTGTTTTGATTTTAATGTCCCATCAGTATTTAAAATATCTCTATAGGTCCATTTTTTTCAAAATCTACCAAATTTTGATGTGAAAAAGCTTCCATCATTGATAGCCACCCTGAAATTTTTACATATATTTTAGTTTTAATTTTTTCCATACTGTTATCAAAGCATTTCTAATATAGTGATTTTTGAAATACTTATGAATTTTATTTTTCCCGTACCACAAAAAGTCATGTCCCTCCAAATATAACAACCTTTTATTCCTGAGAATTATCCATTCTTTCACCCATGTTAATATAGATGCTTGATAATACAAAGCCCACTCAGGTAGCCCAAAACCTCCATTTTCCTTAGCATCTTGCAACGTTTTCATCTTTATTCTAGCTTTCTTTCCTTGCCAAACAAACTTCAGAATAAATGAATTTAAATCTTGGAAGAATTTTTTCTCAAGTTTTATCGGAATTGTTTGAAATAAAAATAAAATCTTAGGCAATATATTCATTTTAACTGTAGCAATTCTTCCTAGTATTGACAGTTGCAAATTCTTCCACTTTTCCAAATCTAATTTTATTTGTTTTAATAGCCTTATATAGTTGTCTTCTTTTATTGTTGAGTATTTGGCTGATAAATATATACCCAAATATTTAACCTTTTCCTTATCTGTACCTCTATTGATTCTGACAATCATTTTTTTTGCTTATCTATAAGATTCTTTACTATTATCTTAGTTTTTTCTTTATTTATTTTTAATCCCACTATTTCTCCATACTGTTCTATCTTTCCCCACAATTTGGGAATCATCTCCAGGGATTCTTCCAAAATAAATACTACATCGTCAGCAAATGCTTGTAGTTTATATGTTTCACCCTTTATCCCCAGCCCTTTAATTTCTGTATCTTGTCTAATATTTCGATTTAAAACTTCCAAGCTGAAGATGAATAACAGAGGGGATAATGGGCATCCTTGCCTTGTGCCTTTTCTTATCTCAAAGCTCTCAGTACAATCTTCATTCACAATCACTTTGGCTGTCTGTTTGTTATATATTGTTTTTAATCATATTTATAAATTTCTGTCCAAAGTCCATTATTTGTAATCGGTGAATCATAAATTGCCAGAAAGATTATCAAATGCCTTTTGGGCATCTAAGAATATTAGTGCCATTTGTTTCCCTGGGTGTAGCTCATAATATTCTAATACATCTATTATCACTCTTAGATTGTTTTTAATTTGTCTCTTTGGTAAAAAGCCATTTTGATCTGGATGTATAAATTCGACTAAGTATTTTTTCAGTCTCTCAGCCATTATTGAAGTAAAAATTTTATAATCCACATTGAGCAGTGAAATCGGTCTATAGTTCTTAATCTAAGTCAAATCGGAATCTTCTTTTGATATTAGAGTAATATTTGCTTCTATCCATGTAGTTGGAAGTCTAGCTTCTAATAAAGGTCCATTGCAAACGTCTTTTAATGGTTCACTTATTCTCTTGGAGGTTCCTATATAGCTCCCCCGGAAGCCCATCTGCACCTGGTGTTTTTCTATTTTTTTGTCTTTTTATGGCCTCTGATATTTCCATCATTTTAACCCTTTCATCTAACATAATTTTAAATGTCTGAAATCTTTGGAAGATTATTTTCTTCCAGATATTTTACAGTTTTCTCTCTTGAGGTTTCCTCCTTGTCATACAATTTCTTATAGTGTTCTTTGATTATCTTTTTTATTTCTTCATTTTTATATTGTAAATAACCTTTCCCATCTAGTAAGTTATGTATCGTTTTCTTTTCTTTCTGGTTTTTAAGTTTATAAGCTAGCCATCTTCCTGGCTTATTAGCATTTTCGAAAAAGTTCTGTTTCGCTCTCTTTATCGGTTCTGCCACTTTTTCTGAGTCCAACAGATTTAGTTTATGTTTTATTATGTCCATTTATCTTTTCAAAGTCTTTTTTGTGGATTTTTTTGCAGTTCTAATTCTAACTTTCCAAATTTTTCTTTTAATAACACATATTGCTGTTTTCTCTGTTTATTTTTCCTTGCCATATATGTTATAGCTATGCCTCTAAAGTACAGCTTTAGCTGTATCCCATTCATATCTTCTTTTTTATTTTCTTTGAAGAAAAATTCCATTTCTTTTTTCACTAACTCTATGAATTCTTTTTCTTTTAATATGATTTGATTTAAAGTCCATCTTTTTTGTATTCCTTTCCAGGTCACTTTCAAAGGGTTATGATCTGCCCATGTGCCTATTTCTAGCTCAATATCCTGTATGTTCATTCTCATGTAAGCAGTCATCAAAATCATATCAATCCTTGAGCAAGATTTTTGACTATTTGAATAAAAGGTGTCTTGCAATTTTTGTGGATTAATCTCCCTCCAGACATCTTAAAAATCAAATCTACCTGGTTTTCTTTTATACTTTCCCTTGAGGAAATGAATGGAATTTTGTTGCTGCAAAATCCCTGGCATAGTGGTTTTCATATCTTGTTCTCAGAACTTCTGAATTAGCAAGTGTGAAGATTCTGTTAATTTTCCAACAGCATTTTGAAATTGTGGTTGTGTGAAAATATTCTGATGCAATCTCAACTTCCTGACTCAGAGAATCAGCAGTAAGCATTCTGCAGCAGAGAATGGTACTGGTAGGTCCTATATCCTGTCCTGGGTTCAGTATTATTCAATATTTTTATTAATAAACTAATACAATTAATGAACTATTCACGAGATTCATGGGTTATGAAAAATTGGGAAGTCTAGACAGATAATAGAATGAGATTGCTGTCTATACATGTGCCTTGGAAGAAGTTGGATGGGGTCACTGATAACAAGCTGAACTTATGAATTACAGTTCCTAAACTGAACTGTAGTTTGAGAAAGATTCTCAAACACCAAGACAGTTCTGGCTGCATTGGAAGACAGGTACATATCTAAGACATATAAAGTTATTATTCTTCTCTACTCAATGCTGTTGAGACCACCCTAGGAATATATACAGTGTTTGTTTGTTTGTGTGTGTGTGTGTGTGTGTGTGTATTATACATTATAGATTATATATATCTATAGATTATAGAAATTTACACCAAAAATAATGGTTTTAAGCTGCAGCTCCTGAGATTTCATTCAAATATAACAAAATATTCTACGATGGTAAGATCTATACAACACTGAAACTCATCTATGAAGGTTTAGATTATCTGTGAATTTTCAAGAAAATCTGGACAAGTTTCCCCCATGGATGATTTGATTGGTTTTCTGTACATTGCTAAGGTTTGGATGGATCTTTGTCCAACTCTATAATTCTATTATTTTCTTTTCCTCTTGTTCCAAAAATGTTTTGAAAAAAATTATGGTGTATTTCTCATTTATACTATTCTGATTTTTTAAAAAAATCTTTGGATTGTTGTATAGTTGTACGATTGCTCCATTTCATTGCTATGTTATTATTATCTGGTTATCACTTGATTATTATTTTTGATTATCATTGGATTAAAAATGTGTCCTCTCTTCCAATTGGATTTTCCTTGACTGTATAGAACTTTCCTTCCTATACAGCCAACAATTTCAGTAGATGAGTTGATGACATGGTGATATTATTAAACTAAGTGAGATGGAGATTTCAGATAGGAGTGGAGGTGGAGAAGGGCTTTTTATTCTGTGAATGTGGATATCAAATTAAATGAAGTCTTAAATGTGTTTAATTTTAAATTTGCCATCAGATGTTGGCTGCACAATCTTGCTTTTTGAGATATTACACTGTTACTGCAGTGGCGTAGCGTGGGGGGTGCAGGGGGGGCCGGCCGCACCGGGCGCAACATCTGGGGGGGCGCGCTCGCATTCGGGAGGGATGGAAGACACGCCGAAGCGCCCTTCGCGCGGCTGGAGTCCCGCGGGGGGGATCCGGGACTGAGGCGCACTCGGGGAAGCAGCAACTCACAACCAGCTACTCTTGGGGGACGGAGGCACAAAGCCAGCCAGACAGGGCTCGGAGCCATCCCAGACCACAGCTGCACTTCCACCTTTCCCAGGGCGGCCCCCGCAGACGGAGCGCAGGGCAGGGCACCAGCATGCCCCACTGCCAGAGAAGCGCCCGCCAGTGCGGCCCCGACTCCCTCACCCCGCGGCAGGTGGCGGCGTAGTAGCGGGGCTTGCGAAAAGCGGGGTGGTCGGCGGCGGCTGCTCCCGGCACCGGGCAAGGGCAAGCAGGGCAAGGTCGCTCCTGCTCAAAAGCCAGAGTTCAGCGGCTGGCGAGGCGCTCATGCGGGGCTCTCCCGGGGCTGGCGGGCCGAACGGGGACCGGCCTCCCCCTCTCCGCGCTAGAGCGGCCCCCGCGGTGGCGGCCCATCGCACGTGGCTGAGGGGGCAGCGGTGGCGGGAGGGGGGGTCAGAGGAGCGAGCCGAGCTCTCCCGGGGCAGCAGGTACGGGCTGGTGCGGCTCCAGGCTCAGCCGCAGCTCCGGCCAAGGGCTGCCAAGCTCACGGGGTGTCGTGCCGGCCCCCTCCCTCGCTCCCCGTGCCCGGATGCGCCCCCGGCGGAAGCCCTGGCCAGCCGCGGTGCATGCCTGAGCGAGACGGGCAGCTGCGCTGGCGGGTCCCGCTCTCTTCCAGGCATCAGAGGTAAGAAAGGGACGGTGGCGCCCCCAGCCGCCCCCCCCGCCGGCTCCGAAGCGGAGGCTCCGCTGCGCCGCCCGCCTCCTGGCATGGCCTCGGGTCCCGGCGCTTATGCCGCACGTGAGGGAGGGGATGCCGGACCTTCCCCCTTTTCCCGGGGGAGGCGTGGGTGGGGGGTGCGGCGGACGCCCAGGATGCGGGGCTCCCTGCGGCAGACTCGAGTGCTAAAATCCACGGGTTAGGGGGCGCAAATTACTTGCCTTGCCCCGGGTGCTGACAACCCACGCTACGCCACTGTGTTACTGCAAGGTTTCAGCTTAGGTTATAAACTGCTGCTACTGTGTAACCAAATTGTAGGATAGGTATAATGCTTGCAGTTCACGTTATTATGCTGGATATAAATCTTGGCCATTCCTTTAGTATCCTAGCATGAAAGGTGGGAAGAGGAGGAGGAGGAGGAGGAGGAGGAGGAGGAGGAGGAGGAGGAGGAGGAGGAGGAATAATTATAGTAGTGATCTCCCTTAATCAACTCCATTTATATACCATAAATTTCACCATCAGCCACCACAAAATTCACTTTGATGAGAGATTTTTATTTTATTTTTTTGCCCTGGCAATCTAGCACTTTTTGTTAGGAGTTAAACCTCACTGCTTCATCAGCCTCTGATTTTGTTTTGGTTTTGTAAAACAAGTTAGTCTGGCATCAATGTGCTCATTGAAGAAGTCTAATTGCATTTCAGTTCCTTGAAAAAATGTGGATAAATCTATTTCAAAGCAATGGTTAAAATACTTTCTCCCTAATAGCTATGGGAAACAATGGCTGGCTCGAGGTAAAAAGAATTAAAATCATTTGAGAGTGGCCAGTGCCAACTTTCGTGAATGAATGATTAAAGAATGAAAAGTAATTAAGGATGAAGAAAAAAAGTAATTCGGTTTCATTTATAAATGACCCAGAAGAACAGGCATGATTAACCAAGAAATAAAAATCCAAATCATATAATAATCGGTTGGATGAGATCAGCATTTGGAACACCAGAAGAAAAAGAAAGAAAATAGGGGAAAAGGTATATTATTGAGAAAGAAAACACTTGTGTAAAGTTTGAAACGGTAAAGGTTTCCCCTGTCTGGTTGTTTCCAGCTCTAGCAATGCTCATCTCCATTTCTTAGCTCAGGGGTCTTCAAACTTGGCCCTTTTATGACTTGTGGACTTCAACTCCCAGAATTCCTCAGCCAGCTTTGCTGGCTGAGGAATTCTGGGAGTTGAAGTCCACAAGTCATAAAAGGGCCAAGTTTGAAGACCCCTGTCTTAGCTGAAGGCATTTCCATGGTCATGTGATCAACATGAGTACACACAGAATGCTTTTGCCTTCCTACAGAAGTGGTAACTATTTATCTGCTCGCATATGTATGCTTTTGAACTGCTAGGTGGGTAGGAGCTGGGCCAGGACAGGAGCTCACCCTGTCACACAGCACTTGGGTCTTGAACTCAGGCTGTCAGCTTTCCACTGACAAGCTCACCATCTTTAACCACTGAATCATCACACCCCCTTGTAAAGTTTTTAGAGTACAGCTTTTCATCCCCTCTCTGCCTGTGATTTGAAATATTGTTTAGCTTTCTTTTTAAAATGTTGAATTTCAAGAGCAGGACTGCCACAAAAATGCATTTCCCAACCAAGTCAAAATATAGAACCATCTAGCATGTTTTAAACATTTTATTATAAAGGATAGGAAATCATGTTCCCCATTTCTTCAAACAGAGATAAATAAACAGTAAATATGCTTGTAGGTTTGACTTTTTAAAAATCCTCCACTGTTTACAATTGAATCCACACAGTAGCAGTCTGGATTTGGTGACTTTAAAAAAAATGCCACTAATGAGAAGCACCACAATCTTTGGAAATAAATGAATATTTTTGAAATAAGAGAAAAAGTAACAGTTGGCCGGAACCACTGAATATATAAACCACTGAAATATAAACAAATACATAAATACACAATTTAACTTGAAAACTATCACAATTACAAAGAACGCAGTGGTGCATCCTTTCATATTTTGTTTTAAAAATGAAAGATTTTGTTCCATACACAGAAGAAACATGATTTCCCTGGATTAACAGGAAACTGAGACAATTGTATTAGATACAACAGAAATTATTAATTAAAAATAATTAAAAAGGGCTCATACATTGGTTAAACCCAATGATGTTTTAATTTCAGAGCCATCAGTCATGTACATAATAGAAGAAAATGGGAAAATGAGAACCTCATTGTATATAGCAGAAAGTCAGGAGCATAAAAAGATGAGCTACCAGATCATACAGTTGCTCCATCTAGCCCAGGATTATCAATTGTGATAGAAGGGTAGCTCAGGTAGGCACTTGTATCATTTAAATTGTTTTATGAACTTTCAGAAATAGCAATAGAAATTGCACTTAAAGTTATAGTGTTTTACAGACCTCTCTAAGTGGTTTACAGAGTCAGCATATTGCCCCCAACATTATGGGTCTTCATTTTACTGACCTCAGAAGGATGGAAGGCTGAATAAACCTTGAGCTGGTCAGGTTCAAACTGTTGGCAGTGGGCATCATTAACCTCTGATACTGCATTCAAACCACTGCACCATCACGGCTCTTGAGATACAAGGACAGGATTTAGAAATTCTACATGTCAATATATTCTACCACTGAACCATAGTCTCTCTCCACTTCACATGAATCTGCTTGAATTAATGGGGGGGGGGGGTGAAAAAAATGTTGGGTTTTTTTCAACATTCCTGAATGTTTTCTTTTCAAACAATTCTCCTTTGCTTTGATGCTTCAGAATTTTTTTCACAGTTGTTTTTTTTAACTCCTCATGGGCAGACTTTGACATTTCTGCTCTTATTTATTACACAGTGGCCAAAAAGTGCATATATGAATGTCCACTGTTTCCCTGTACAACCATCTCTCTGGCAATCTGTGACCACCTTGATTTCCTGGATTTCTATTAAATTTCAGGGGGAAACATTACAAGGCAATTCTCTTCCTGTACTCTTTGAGCAGCAGATAATGGGAAGTCCTGACTTTGAAAAATGGTTAAAAAATTTATCTTTCCCAAGGAGAATTCAAGATCCCCCCCACACACATAATGAATTTATCTGCAATACATGTTCTTCACTTAGCGTGTTCAAATGATGCAAGTTGCTTAGTAACATGAATGCACATCATTTTTTACAATGCACCAACACTTAAAATAAAACCTTAAGAATTCTGGGTGCAAAATTTCCCATTTAATTTTAGTTAAAAGACCAAATGCATAAAAGTCCTAAATTTTCATTCTGTATTTTGCTTATCATAAGCCTCTTTATCTTGAGGAAATATTTAAAGGCACATATGTATATATTGCTGAATCAACAAATTAATATAATCTTCCCAACGGAAAAATGGAATACAGTTAAAAATAAGTAATATCATGTTTATATGTAAATGATCAGCATACATATAAATGATGGACCACAGCTTACTGCCAAAGTCTATGCTTTTCTAAAACCATAAAAATAGAAGTGAGATGAATTGATGGTTTGATTCAACTTCCAACGTTCCTCAGATATGGTTTTGTTCTAATGTTAGATGTACATTGGAAGCTGAAATATCTATGAAAGACCTTCTAACCTTGGCCAAATATCTGAACTAGCTTTCAATGTTCATTAGAATGCACATGGAATTTTGATTATGGATATGTTGGAAACAAGTAGAAAACACAATAACCCACAATCTTAGAACTCTCTGAAGCCAAGATTGTGTGTACCATCTAAAAATGATCTAGGGAACTATACTTCAATCCTACTCATTTTAAATAGGAGTCTTGTTTTCCCATTTAAATTATATTAAAGCAATTTAATATAATTGCTTTCCATTCTGGGTATTTGAATCCATATCTGTAATCTCTTTCTTCTCTTGTATGCCTTAATTTCCAAGCCACTGTCCAAAGATGTAAATAAAGGATAGGAAATAACTCATAGTTTTCTATTGAACTCTGTCAAATGAAGGTTGAATAACAGATGTGAAAGTCTAGCCACTGACTACTAACATTTACATGTGTACATGCAAACCAGCAAAACTGATAAAATAAATCCAGTTAATACATGGTTATGCTCTTTTCATATTTTTTGTATTTGTGTATCCATGTCATAAATCTATGTACAAATAATCTTGATTTTGCATTTTTTTAAAAGAGCTGTGTTTTTTCTTTTTCTTTATTTTCATGTGACATTCATATTGGAATGTCATATGAAGCAAAGTAAAGCTGGAGCAGTCAGAAAGAAAAACCCATAATTCCTTTTGTTATTATGCTATCAACCATGGTTCAAATATTTGGAAGAATCCAATTATCTAGTTTGCCAAATTTTAGGCTAGCCATACAGGTCAACTAACCATTCTTGCCATATTGCTCTTATTTTTCTGTCCAACTTGATCCATTGTCTCTTTGAAGGATATTCCATGTTTGAAATGGGTATAATGAGAAATAACTCCTATATGCCATATTGTTCTGGTATTAAAGAGAAGTTTTCCATCTCAATCACATTTTCTGATGCCAGGTTGAGAGTCCATAGTTGCATTTTAAGGGGCTACAAATAAATAGCAGTTGTACTTCTACATTGATCTGATACCATTTTCCTGACAGACAAACATCTTCTGTCATCCATTAGACTTTATTTCTGTTTTTTCAAAAGGCCACTTGGTTTGCATGTCCTATATTTTTAAAAATTTCTCTTGATCAAAGAAAAAACAGAAAAAAACCCAGCAAAAAAGGCTTTGGTGAAAAGATACCAGTTTATTTGTGGCAACTGAAGCTTAAAGTTGTCCACTGAATAGCCAAAAAAGCTATTTTATATTATTCATAATCCACAGTTTCACCTGTCCCAGGACTGGGCAGCGACTTGTGTTTGCTTATTGCAGCCAGTGAAATAAGATCCAAAGACAACTGGGATGTTGGAATCCAATATTTTCAGGGAGTTTCCACCTTCTGCTTGTACAGATTACATAAGGTGTCCTTCAGAAGGCCACTATCTTCTTGGCTCTTTAAAAGTCCAAGGGACGGATCATCATAGTTGTGGACCGTAATGAATAACTTGGACCTTTGAAGTAATGCCATTTGATGCCATTTATTTTTCCATGGTGTTGTCCAGCTGAGTAAAACATCCCATTGAGATTGGAAGGGCCACAGGCATCAAACCACCAACCTAAAAATGTTAGGAACAAAACAGACTCATTAACTAATGAACCATTATCTTTTTGTTTGCAATATGAAGCTGATGAGCAAATGTATGGTAACTCAGCAGTGAAGCTAGCGATGATGTAAGGATTCTAGCTTTTTTAAGCAAACATGCAAAAATAATTTGAGGCTTGATAAAAAGAACCACACCCTTCTTTTTGTGTGCTTGGAGGATTGAGGCTGATATTTAGAAGTAGACAACCTTCCCAAAGCAAAAGAAAAGAAAAGAAAATCACAAAACCATTTTTAGAGTTAAATATGAGCTGCTCCTATAAGCAAAGGAATTTTATAATATATTTTACAACGTGGCATATGGATTGTATTCTTGGGGGAAAAAGCTAGCACAAATATTTCAATAAATACAAGTTCTAAATAATAATAATAATAATAATAATAATAATAATAATAATAATAATAATAATAATAATAATAATAATAAGAAGAAGAAGAAGAAGAAGAAGAAGAAGAAGAAGAAGAAGAAGAAGAAGAAGAAGAAGAAGAAGAAGAAGAAGAAGAAGAAGAAGAAGAAGAAGTTGGAAGGGACCTTGGAGGTCATCTAGTCCAACCCCCTGCTCAGGCAGGAAACCCTATACCATTTCAGACAAGTGGCTGGCCAGTCTCTTCTTAAAAACTTCCAGTGTTGGAGCATTCACCACTTCTGGAGGCAGCTTGTTCCACTGGTTAATTGTTCTAACTGTCAGGAAGTTTCTCCTTAGTTCTAGGTTGCTTCTCTCCTTGACTAGTTTCCATCCATTGCTTCGTGTCCTGCTTTCAGGTGCTTTGGAGAATAGCTTGACTCCCTCTTCTTTGTGGCAGCCCCTGAGATATTGGAACACTGCTATCATGTCACCCCTCACCCTTCTCTTCATTAAACTACACATACCCAATTCCAGCAACTGTTCCCTATATGTTTTAGCCTCCAGTCCCCTAATCATCTTTGTTGCTCTTCTCTGTACTCTTTCTAGAGTCTCAACATCTTTTTTACATCGTGGTGACCAAAACTGGATGCAGTATTCCAGGTGTGGCCTTACCAAGGCATTGTAAAGTGGTATTAGTACTTCATGCGATCTTGATTCTATCCCTCTGTTAATGCAGCCTAGCACTGTGTTGGCTTTTTTGGCAGCTGCAGCACACTGCTGGCTCATATTTAAGTGATTGTCCACTAGGACTCCGAGATCTCTCTTACAGTTGCTACTATTGAGCAAGGTACCACCTATACTATACCTGTGCATTTGATTTTTCCTGCCTAAATGTAGAACCTTACTTTTTTCACCATTGAATTTCCTTTTGTTAGATAGTGCCCAGCATTCGAGTCTGTCCAGATCCTCCTGTATCTTAAGCCTATCTTCTGGAGTATTGGCTATTCCTGCCAGCTTGGTGTCGTCTGCAAATTTGATGAGTTCCCCATCTATCCCCTCATCCAAATCGTTGATGAAGATGTTGAAGAGCACTGGGCCCAGAACAGAGCCCTGGGGCACCCCACTACACACTTCCTTCCATGTAATGTAGATGCAGTTCCACTGAGGACCACACACTGAGTATGGCCTGTCAGCCAGCTACGAATCCATCTGGTGGTGATGCTATCTAACCCACATTTTTCTATCCTTTCCCCATTGGTGGTGGTGGGAAAATTAAATAAATAATAATATAAATAAAAACAATAGAATTATCTTAGATAAATTATATGTTGTGTCTCTTTTTCAGATGCTCCTGTATGATAGTGAGTTTGGCATCTAAAACAAACATAGAAAAAGAATCCTAAAAGAGTTCTTCAATTTTCATGGTTTCTCCAGGTTATCTCTACCATAGTTGTCTGAAAGGACATTTAACTCTCTGATTAGGAGAATATAAGACATCCTGATGGGGAGGGAAGACTTTATCGACTAGATAAAGTGAATTTAACACCAGATCTAACAGGAACTGTTCTGAGTTAAATTCGAGTTGGAATTTCATTAATCTAGGTGATGCTATTTTGAACTTCTCACACTAAACATACAATTGACCCAATTAAGCTTGTTATGAGGGCACTATGTTTGAATGAAAGACAAACTAGGTGAACTTGAGGTTCATTCTCCTACTCTTAATTTAATAATTTGTGAATGTTTAGAATAGTACAAATGCTTAGAGCAGTACAATTTAAGAATTCTATGTATGTTTAAAGCAGTGATTTTTTTCTTTTGCTTTCTGAAAAGTCCATAAATTATCCTCTGGCTATCCTATTCAATTAATTCAGGTAAATATAACCCTTCCTGTTCTAATGATCTTTGTGGATTTGTATCAACAAAAGATCAATATTAGACATATTGAATTCTTCCTGGCTTTTACCTGACTAAACATCTATTGGAAGAACAAAAGAAAACAAACTTAATCCCAGCAGAATCTATATATTATCAGAAGAGTACTTTCAGTGCTTCCATTTTTTTGAACATTTAATTTTTTATAGCATTTGTGGCCATTTTAAACTTCAGCATAAATGTTGCATGCAAATTTATTGCCATAAACTATAGCTGTAGATCTTCAAGTTTGCTTTTTATCATACTTTATAATAGCAAATATGAAAATCACAATCTATGCTTATATGGAATATTAGAACTTTATTACAAATGCTAAAGTAATATTATAAATAATTAAAATGTAAAGAAAGTGGATTACTCACTATTAAAGTGGACCTTAATCTCTAACCCTAACCCAGCTTTACATCTAGCTTTACCTGTGGAAATGAAGGAAATGCATTTAGTCTCAAATTGGCTCCTGATTAATTTTAATCTGGCCTTACAAATGTTATCACCTAGTTTTATTCAAGCTTAATCCCACTTTTCTTAATTAATATAGAAATATGACTTTCATATAGTAAGATTCAATCACTTAAATATGAGCCAGCAGTGTGCTACACCTGCCAAAAAAGCCAACACAATCCTAGGCTGCATTAAAAGAGAGATAGAAGCAAGATCACATGAAGTGTTAATACCACTTTATAATGCCTTGATAAGACCACACTTGGAACACTGCATCCAGTTTTGGTCACCATAATATAAAATATGTTGACACTCTAGAAAGAGTGCAGAGAAGAGCAACAAAGATGATTAGGGGATTGAATGCTAAGACATATGAAGAAGGGTTGCAGGAAATGGATATGTTTACTTTAATGAAAGAAGGACTAGTGGTGACATGATAGCAGTGTTCCAATATCTAAGAGACTGCCACAAAGAAGAGGGGCACAACCTATTCTCCAAAGCACCTGAAGGCAGGACAAGAAGCAATGGAGGGAAATCAATCAAGGAGAGAACCAACCTGGAACTAAGGAGAAATTTTCTGACAGTTAGAACAATTAATCAGTGGAATGAGTTGCTTCCAGAAGCTGTGGGTACTGCAACACTGGAGGTTTTTAAGAAGAGATTGAACAACCATTTTTTTTTAAATCATACAGGGTTTCCTGCTTGAGCAGGAGTTGGACCAGAGACCTCCAAGGTCCCGTCCAACTCTGTTATTCTGTTATCTGGTGTTTTTGTCAAAATGATGAAATCCACACCATGCCACAAGTCATAATGTATATAGGACACTTCCTTAAGATGAAGAGAAGAGAAATGGCCTTCTAGTTCACCTTCATCCGATTATGGTAAAGGGAACCAAGATGCAAAATGGCTGACAAATTGGCTGGATTATTGCCTTAAAAAGTGTCCTGCTCTCCCAAATTTGAAAGCAAGATTGCTTGTCAGCATGGAAGGGATTGGAAAGGCACATCATTTATTTCTTGAAAATATGCAGTCATCTAAGCTCAAATTCTGTCCTCAGCAGGTTTTTTTTGTTGTTGTTGTTTAAATATTTGGAGCCAAACTTTTAAGAGTTGAACATGGCCAAATAAATCACTGAGAAACAAACATTTCCAGATTCTCCTCCATTGTGGATGGCACTGAGGAGAAATGAATTCAAACAATCAAAACTAGAATAATTAGATTGTAGGGAATCAGTGTATCATTTTACTAGCAGAGCTTAGTTAGATTCTCAAATGGGCAAGGCGGAACCTTGTGGGAATATGCATGCTTGGTAAAATCATAAGTACTGTTTTTCATTTTTAATGTTTCTAGCTCTCCAAGCTCTACTATTTCACTTCTAATGCTGAGAGGTTGGGAGAAGCCCTATGGTTTTTACATAAAACTATCTGATTCTATCAGATTCTATTTGAATTGAGGTAATTATAGAAAGTAAAAAAAAATAAAGTCGAGCCATTGTGAACTCACAAATGAAGAACGGAATGACCCTCCTTTTTCTTTCCATTTTCAGCATTATAGTATATTTTTTTTTAAAAAAAACCCATTATATGGGTAGTCCTCAACTTACAAACCACAATTGGGTTGCTGTTTCTGTTGCTAAGCAAGTTAGTTGAGTCACACCTGATTTTATGACCTTTTTTGCCATTATTGTCAAGCAAATCACTGCAGTGGTTAAGTGAACCCAGCTTCCCCTTATTGACTTTGCTTGTCAAAAGCTAGCTGGGATAGTTGCCAATGGCAATCACATGACCCTGGGACACTGTGAACATTGTAAATACATGCTAGTTGCCAAGCAACCAGATTCTGATCACGTGATTGTGGGGACGCTGTGATGGTTATCATTTTTTCAGCGCCATTGTAACTTTGAATTGTTGATAAACCAATGGTTCTGTGTTGAAGGCTACCTGCAAAAAGCTTTCATTATTTACTACTCATGTCCATTGAGAACCTCTTTGAATTTAAGGCATGCAATTCAGTCTTACTCTTCTCTCCCCAATCTCTCTTTCTGTTCATTCAGTCTTCCTTTCTTCCTCTTCCCTCTTCCCTTTACCTCTCACTTTGAGGTAGGGCATTGCAATAGTCATTAAGAATGTGCAATAGAAATTAAAATAATTATTGAACTAAAGCCCCAAAATGTACTTTTGTGCCTCATCATTATTCCCATTTTCTCCATTCTATCTTCTGAATAAATTAGAGATGTATGACATTCTGATGATAAATATTACAATTTCCTTTTGAAGATTTCCAGATTAATTTTGAATTTCAGTTTTGTTGGTGTTGCCATGATAAGTTTAATAACCACACTAAGCACGAGATAATAAATTTAAGCATGGAGTTTTCAACATCACTTTCGTGATTCAGAGTACTGATCTATTTTTTTTAAAGTAAAGTCTCCTTTGAGTTGTGTGACCTTGTAGTTTGCCTTGAAATAATGTGGAACTAAACAGATCCATCTCTGCTTGGCTTTTTGAGTTTAACCATAATTATGTTCCTCCAACTATCTAAGCTAATTAATAAGTTGAATTGAAAATGCAGTAAGATACTATTTTTCTCCTCGTCAAATTTTATGCCCCCCTTTATAGAAGTGTTATTAGCTAATACATGTGGGATGGTATAAAATTATAAATGTAACACTAAACAGGTTTCCTTCCTTTCTTCATAGATAAAATCACCTTTGCATTTTAGGTTTAAGGAATAGTCTACAAAGACAATCAACTTTCCATTCCTCCACAGTTATTTGACTCCTGTTTTTAACCCCATCTACCCAAAAAATAATAGATCTCCTATTTCCTATTTGCTTCAATAGTGAATGCAGAAATCTGATCTATTTACTGTCTATGTTTCTAGAGCCGTGTTCCAGTGTATGCAAGTGTATGTGATGGGAGTTTGTGGGAATGGTATTAAAAACAATTGATATCCATCATTTTCATTCACAGCTTTCCTTAAAATCAAAACTTTTCCATTCAACTCTTCCTAATGTACAGTTCTGAATATAATTTCCATTAGAAACCTTTAAAGCCAGAGTGCTTCTTCCTGATAACATTTTTTCAAAAATATTGCTGTCAGATGTTTCAAAATATCATTTTACCCAATGAAATCTATCTTTTACACATTTATGCTTTTTTTTCTTATGCAGCTTTTAGAAACTTACATTCTTTCTCAGATGCATCCCACATAAGAAAATGACATTTTCTCAGGATTTTTTTTTAAATAGAGAAAGAGCATGGTTATGGTCTTCTTTTAGTCTTCTCAATTCAAATGTTTCAAAATCTGGTTCAATGGATCTAATGACACAGAAATCCTTGGTGGATTTTTTCAGATCCCTCACTTTCATAAGAAAGTAATATGTGGGGTGAAAAATAATCTGTGACATTATGATTTTAATCATTTGAGTTGTGGTGGTGCAGTGGTTAGAATGCAGTATTACAGGCTAATTTGTCTCACTTCCAGGAATTTAGTCCTGACCGACTCAAGGTTGACTCAGCCTTCCATCCTTCTGAGGCCAACTTCATAAGAAAAGCCAGTGGGATGGAAGGCATTGAAGTCAAAGCTGAGATTATCCAGGACAAACTCCAGTCTTACTTGAATGGAGTGGGACAATGGCTTAGTAGCTGCTGTCCTGCAAAGTATGAGGTTGGAGGAGTTGACTTGACGTGGCTCTTCAAACTATGATCAGAAATGAAGGGAAATAAAATCAATAAAATGAGGATCCAGATTGTTGGGGGCAATATGCTGACTCTATAATCCACTTAGAGAGGGCTGTAAAGCACTGTAAAATGATATATATGTCTAATGATTTTTAGATTTTAATGCTATTGCTATTGCTACTCTTTCAAAAATTCTATTTATGAGACCAAATTTTAAGGTTTATATTCATGAAATTAAACCTGAAGAATTTTATTTTCTGACACCCTAAAGGAAAAGGATGTTAGCTGCCAATTTTGTTAAGTTTTAAAGCCAGGTTACTGTGCAAAAACAGAATATAATTAGAGTGGTCTGCAGAGGAGGTAAAAAAACAATCAAGTTCATTGCACATCATTAGCAGAATGCTGTCAGATTTTTTTTGACTCCATCAAATAACATTTTCCCCCAAACTAAAATACTTAGATACTGTTATTTTTCTAATTAAAACAGAAACCTTAAATTCTGGATTTCCTATCTAGTTTTTGGAGATGATGGACGAATTCATTGAAGAAGCCTTGTATTCATTTCTGCTATGGCTACTTCAGTATCAGAAAGAAAAGAGTCATTGTTTTTAAACACTGGGAATATTACTAACAACAATTAATCCATAACTTTAGGGTTATACTCTTCTGTTTGAATCCACTGGATTATTATTTTAGCCCTCTTTTGCATATTTACAAAACTTTGGCCATCTTCACCCCTAAAGTAACACTTCATAATAAAATCTTTGGGGAAGAATTAGTGCCAGATATATTCTGCCATTCTGCTATTTCGATGCAGTTGATCCATATTTGGTAACAAAATTGTACCTTAGGGGCTAATAACCAACGAAAAAGCAGATCAACTGATGGTTAACTGTAACAAGAATGTAATCTTGTAGAAATTTAAGACAAAGCTGAACAAGAAAGAAAAAAACTAATCCTCTTTCTTGTTTGTTTCTTTTTCAGAGTTAAGTCTACATAAGAAGCTCTTGGATCCACTTACACTGCCAAAAGTATGGATTAGTAGGTAGTATCTATTACTAATCTACTTTACAAGATCAGTCATAGCATGAAAGGTTTTGTGAGATTTTTCTTAACCGGTCAAATTAAACTCTAGAAATTCCAACACAGGATGGGATGACAGTCTACGTAAATTATGCCTGTAGAAACAAACTACTAGACTGTAGATTTTAGAGCTCATGACTGACTACTTTGATTAAGTAGGTTTTCTTTTGTCAGATCTTCAAGGCCATTTATTATTTCTGATCTGAGTGATCCAGTTCACACACATGAGTGTTTGTCTCTTGTCAACAGCAATTTCAAGTAATGACTTGATTATTTGAATCAGCCCTCACAGATTAATCCCATCACATACTATCTTAATCTAATGCAGCACCCATTCAAATTGTAACTTTCCTGAGAAGATGTAGTTTTTTCCCTTATGTGAACAAGGTAAAAGATTAGGAGAAAATGTGAACAAAAATTAGAACCAGCGCTAAGTAGCTAATCTATTCCTGATTTGGCTCAGAGTATTAGTATTAGATTTTTAGGTGCTAGGAAATTGTTGTTGTTAGTTGCGAAGTTGTGTCCAATCCATCGCGACCCCATGGACAACGTTCCTCCAGGCCTTCCTGTCCTGCTAAGAAATTAGTATACTGCAGACATGTCAAACACAAGGCCCGGGGGCCGGATCCGGCCCGCGAAGTAGTTTCATGTGGCCCGTGAAGCCATCTGGAAACAGTGAGGGAACGGCCCCCACTGCCTTGGCCCTGGCCCAGAGACCCTCCTCCTGCCAGAGACCCTCAGATCTGTCCCACTCCTGCCCAGGCCCCCATAGGCACCCTTGATGCGAAGGATGTAGAGCTGGCCACGCCCACCAGTAGGCCATACGCACTCTAGCCACGCCCACCCAGTAGGGCCACGCCCACCCTGGCCACGCCACCCGGCCCCTTGAGGGCAACCGCAGTGCTGATGCGGCCCTCAATGAAATTGAGTTTGACACCCCTGGTATACTGCATATAGCTATTATTATATTGTGCTGTGCTGTGCTGTGCTGTGCTGTGCTGTGCTGTGCTATGCTATGCCAGGCTACGCTATGCCATGCTACATTAATATGTTATTATTTTATTATGTGGAGATTAGCTTCTTCCCTACTTATTATCTGGAAGTCCCTCAACACCTTGTATGTCATCAAGCCTGGGAGTCCCAGGGCAACTGTGAGATCCTGAGGTGACTCCATTATATTATTGCTGTTAACTTCTAATCTCTTGTGTGATTTATGATTTTTAAATCACTGTCTAATAATCTCTCTCTCTCTCTCTCTCTCTCTCTCTCTCTCTCTCTCTCTCTCTCTCTCTCTGTGTGTGTGTGTGTGTGTGTGTGTGTGTGTGTGTGTGTATGTGTGTGTGTGTATCCTCCTTCAGGCTTATTTGTAG